>NC_132782.1:130570868-130878568 GCF_048418805.1 Vulpes vulpes
TGATGCTGAGAGGCTAAGTGTATTTCCCTGGGAAGGAGTTAGTGATGCTACTCTGCTGCTCAGCATGCACACTGCCTCTATAGGGCTCTCTGCCACACAAACACTGAATGCTATTTTCCCTTTTCACATAAAAGCAAAAAAGCCTCTTCAGATTTCTCTTGGTTAGTAAAAATAGGTACTAATGTAGGTCTTTCTTAAAAGTGAGTGGTGTAACTTGAACTTTTGTAAAGTGACAGATACCTGTATCTTCTCCTTTTGAATCAAGGTTGGCCTTGAAGTTGCTCTGACCACTACAATGTGGTGGAAGTAACACTCTAGGATTCTGAGCCCAGGGCCTAAGAGGACTGGCAGTTTCCATATTTTTCTCTTGAGAACACTCTTGAGACATTCCTTTGAATCCCACCACGCTCTAAGTTCAAGCCACATGGAGAATCAGGAGTTGCAACTGACCACTCCAGCTGAGATCCTACCTGACAGTGCCAACTACCAGCATGTGAGTGAGTTATCTTGGACACTTCATTCCAGTTGAGCCCCAAACAGTACGTGAAGCAGCACTCAGCTGAGTCCAGCCAATTCACAGAACTGTGATAAATAATATGATTGTTGTTTTAAGCTGCTGAACTTTAAGTGATTTCTTATGCAGTAATAGGGCTCCTGCATGAGTGAAAGTCAGGAGATGAGTGTAGGCTCTGGCGGAATTCTCATAGTTCCTCATCACTGGGCAATATGGTCTGCCTTTCCTTTTTGCTTTTCTAGTTCATCCAAGATTTTATTATCTAATTCCTTGTATTAATTACTCCTTGCTTGAAATACCTTGAGTGCCTTCCATTTTTCTGTTAATTATGTTGTATAACATTTTGTTATCTTGTATCCATAGGACCAGAGAATGTACTATACCTGGGGCGGGTGTTGGGAGTTTTTCGATACTTTCAACCTTTATGGTACTGAAACAGCATTTCCTGACAGTTTTTTTTTTCCTGCTTTGAGAGAGAGGGAGAAAGCAGAGAGACGGGCAGAGGGAGAGGGAGAGAATTTCAAGCAGACTCCCCAAGGAGCACGGAGCCTGATGTGGGGCTCCATTTCACAACCCTGAGATCATGAATGAGCCAAAATCAGGAGTCTGACACTTAACCAACTGAGCCACCTAGGTGCCCCTTCCTGACAGTTTTCTTAAATGAAATATTTACTGAGTACCTGGATATTGTGTAACAGCTCTAGGAGCAAACGGTAGGGAGTATCAGGTGAAACAAGGGCTGACTACAAGCAATATTTATAAGTTTAACTGCAAAAAACTTTACTACATCAGTTGCTAAGGAAAGCGAAATAATGATGATATGGTCCCTGTTCTCTAGCAGCTCCCACTGTAATACAAATAATTTGTTTTATTGTTATTTTATTTTTATTTTTATTTTTTTTAATACAAATCATTTATAAACAAATTATAGTATGGTATCATAGATTTGAAAATAGAAATATGTATCACAGGTGTAGAAGGGTAGAGAAAAAGTAACTATGAATTGAGGCATTAGGAAAAACTTTACATAGGAACTAAAATTTAAGCTGGATCTTGTGTAGTTAGACATTTGCCAGGTAAGAAAAGGTCAATCCAGACTAGAGAAAAAGCACATGCAAAAGGTAGTAAAGTGTAAAAGAGATGGTATTATTCAGACCATATTTCAGTGCAATTGAGAAAAGTGTAGAAAAGTTGAATCATGTTATGAAACATACCTTATGTAATGCATAGGAGTTCGGACATAATACTATGATCGCTGAGGAGCAGAGGAGTCTCATATTTGTATTTTAGAAAAATAACACTGTTAGCAATGTGAAGGAGGGATCCAAACAAGGAGGGACTGGCAGCAAGTCCAGTTAGGAAGCTACAGCAAGATTCAGGTGAGAACATCAATAGGCTGTGAAGTGAGAATTTATAGCTGCCCAACCTCCAAAACAGCATGACTGGAATACTGTGAAATAATTCCTATGTAAGGTAGAGGCAGCACTTTTTCCAAGGCTTATCCTCATATAGTAATAGCTGTTGATTTATCAGTGCCATTAAGAACACAATCCTTAATTTCAAAATTCTAAATAATGGGCCACTGTTACCAGATCTTATTTCCTATTTGTATGATAGTAATAGCTTTCATTGGGATATAAACAAATAGGGGCCTTGCAATTAAATATTTTAGTTTGGCCTTGGTTGAGAGCTTACTCCAAAGAATTCCAGAATTCTACAACATTTGGAGAAGATGAAATTCTAGAAACCTGATTCCAGGTATTTTCCTACAATCTTTGAAATACCTTGACCGGAAGAAAAGTCTTTTTTTTTTTTTTTTAATTAAGATTTTATTTATTTATTCGTGAGAGACACACAGAGAGAGAGGCAGAGACACAGGCAGAGAGGGAAGCAGGGTCCATGCAGGGAGCCCGATGTGGGACTCAATCCCAGGACTCCAGGATCATGCCCCGAGCCGAAGGGAGGCGCTCAACTGCTGAGCCACCCAGGCGTCCCCAGAAGAAAAGCCCTGCGTTTGGCTCATACTGGGCATGCAGCCTACTCAAAGAAAAAAAGTAAGCACCTGGATGGCTCAGTAGGTTAAACTTCTGACTCTTGATTTTGGCTCAGGTCAAGATCTCAGGGTCATGAGATTGAGCCCCCTGCCCTGGGTCAGGCCCCAGGCTGGATATGGAACCTACTTAAGATTTCTCTCTCCGGGGGATCCCTGGGTGGCGCAGCGGTTTGGCGCCTGCCTTTGGCCCAGGGCGCGATCCTGGAGACCCGGGATCGAGTCCCACATCGGGCTCCCGGTGCATGGAGCCTGCTTCTCCCTCTGCCTGTGTCTCTGCCTCTCTCTCTCTCTCTCTCTCTGTGACTATCATAAGTAAATAAAAAAAAAAAAAATTAAAAAAAAAAAAAAAGATTTCTCTCTCCGCCCCTCTCCCTGCTCACACACACACATGCACACTCTAAAAACAAAACAAAACAAAACAAACCCAAACCTATTCAATAAATCAACTTTCTGAAATAGCTTCTGTAACAATATTTCATACTCTGCATAACACAACAGTGGGCAGAAAAAGGGAGCCAAAAACATTACCAGACATTACCTCTGCTTCCTTACTGTGAGTTCTGTAATTATCTTGCAATAGCACACAATTTTGCTATCCTCAGGAAGGGTTATAATTTTTTAAATGACTTCAAATAAAGATATAAAGATTCATCCCAGTATTCATTCCCAAAGTACTTTTGAAGGGAAAGCAGAATGATCTAGTGGAAGAAACATAGTCCTCAGAACTACTTAAATTGGGGTTCAAATTCTGATGCTTCCACTTGCTATGTATTATTGTATTAATTTCTTTTAAATTTAGTTCCCTTATTTATAAAATGTTTATAGTAAAGACAAACCAAAATTTCGCTACTTTTACATGTATGATTCAACTGCATATATAAACCTTAGGCTTATAAAACATACCCTTATCCAGTGTAATATACCAAATAAATGTTGCTGAAATAAATATCATTGTTGTCTCTTCTTAACTATACTACCACGTCCTACTACATGGATCCTGGAAGTTTATCAATGACATAAATATGATGTTAATAGTGTCTTTTATAGGCATGATAAAGGAAACAAACTTCTGAGAAGTACCTTGCATAACCAATTTTGAGCCTGCCACATTTTCCTTCAGTGCATAAGATGTTAAGCTGCTTTAACAGCAAGCATAGTTTCTTCTTCCATCCCCAGATACATCCTTTCTAATACTATCAACTTTCCCTCCACTCCCAATGCCCACTAAAAAATCTCTCAATCACACTAAAATTTTTTTCTGGAAAGTCTCCTTCTAGCTTCACTACTAATTTCATGGCGGTGACAAATAAGTGTTATTCATAAGTATACAAAAGTAGGAAACATACTAGATAATATGAAACTGAAAGGAAATAGCTATGGACTATATTGTTTTCCACATCTACTACATTATGCGTAAGATATAAAGTTTCATAAATAAAGTAAAATTCTACATCTTATATATCTACTACTTTCGATGGTACACCTGTGTTACCAGTCTGCCACCCTGGACTATCAATACCTACTTCACAGAGGTGCTAAGAAAATGAAATAAACCGGCTAAAGTCTAGTACAAAAGTGTCCCTTTCATGTCATATATTTTTTAAGATTTTGTTTATTTATTCATGAGGGACAGAGAGAGGCAGAGACACAGGCAGAGGGAGAAGCAGGCTCCATGCAGGGAGCCCAATGTAGGACTCGATCTGGGGACCCCAGGACCAGGCCCTGGGCTGAAATCAGGCGCTAAACCGCTGAGCCACCCAGGGATCCCCACTTATGTCATATTTATCGTATATTATAAACTATATGTGTGCACTTGTACTATACTTCTTACTTCATTTCAACTTTCAACATATAGATCTGTATGTTCAAAAAGACATGATTGTACACCTATGTCCCTAGCAGCATTAATTACAATAGCCAAAAGGTAGAAGCTACCCATTCATCAATAGATCAATAGACAAAATGTGGCATGACGTACAATGGAGTATTACTCAGCTGTAAAAAGGAATGAAGTTCTGATACATGTTACAACATGGATAAGCCTTGAAAGCATGATGCTAAGTGAAATAAGTCAGACAGAAAAGGGCAAATATTGTATGATACCACTTATATGAGGTACCTAGAATCATTGAATTAAATAGAAATAGAAAGCAGAACAGCGGTTACCAATAGCTGTAGGGAGAGAAGAATGGGGAATTATTATTTAATGGGTATAGTATTTCAGTGTGGGATAACGAAAATGTTCTGGAGATAGTGATGGTTGCACACCAATATCAATATACTTAATGTCACTGAACACTTAGAAATGGCTAAAATGGTAAATTTTGTATGTATATTTAACCATAATAAAAGCAATTTAAAAATACTTGTTAAAAAATAAACACTGTAAAAAGTACACACTATCTTAAGATAGATCAGATACACTGTCTGGGTATGGCTAGGACCTTGGGGTGAAAGGCGATGAGCAAGTAGATTTTTAAAAGACTGGACCAGCTTTCTAGGGGTGAAGGGATCAGAAAGGGATCAGGAGATGTGAAGTCAAGACCCACCTTTAAGGGCACCTGGGTGGCTCAGTGGTTGAGTGCCTACAGCTCAGGCATGATCCCGGGGATCCGGGATCAAGTCCTGCATCGGGCTCCCTACAGGGAGACTGCTTCTCCCTCTGCCTGTGTCTCTGCCCCTTTCTCGCTCTGTGTCTCATGAATAAATGAATAAAATCTTAAAAAAAAAAATCTTTAAGAAAGCAAATAAACAACAAAAAAATAAACAAAAAAAATTAAAAAAAAAAAGAAAGCAAATAAACACAATCCAAGTAAAGCCAGTGGAAGGCTATCTGGATTGGATAATTCTTCCTTGTGGTTATTTGGGTATGAAGAAGCATCTACATTTCCAAAAAAAGTTATAACAAAAACATTTTAATTCAAATAAAAATGTAAGTCATGTATTTTCCAGAACTATACATTCTATTTATAAACTCAACATACCATTTGTGATTACTGAAAGTTTGCCGTTCTTCTGAGGAGCAATAATCTGAGTGCATAATACTACTCTGTCTATAATAAGAACAAATACTTTTGCTTTTATTTTCCTCCTGTATGTTATTAAATAACAACAGACCTGCTGTAGCTAAGTATAACTCATTTGGTATAACTTAGGTATTTTGAGAAATTCATTAACATTATCAGACCTTTAGGGTACTTCATTATAATAGTACATATTAAAATAGTGCCCTTTTATAAGCCTTTGGAAAATTGACAATACATACTAAAACCAAGTATGTGCATTCCCCATGACCCAGCAATTCTACTCCTACGCATATATTCAACAGAAATGCATATATATAGTCACCAAAACACATGTATAAGAATGTTCTCTGCAGCATTATTCATAATAGCCAAGAACTAGAAATTCCTCAAACACCCATCAACGGTAGAATGGATAAATTTTGGATATAGTAAAATTGGTTAAATTAATGAAATACTATTCAGCAGTAAGAATGAATGACTGCAAATACATACAATATGAGTCAATCTCACTCTGGCAGGCTGAATAATGGCCTCCAAAGATATGGAGGATCTAATCCCGGGAACCTGTGATCGTTAACTTATATGGCAAAAGAGGCTTTGCTGGTGTGATTACATTAAGGATCTTGAAAGGAGATCATCCTGGGTTATCCAGGTGAGCTCTATATGCAGAGGCAGAAGATGATGTGACTATAGAAGAGAAGGCCATATGACTATGAAGCAGAGACTTTAAATACCAAGTAAGGGGACACAAAAAATACAGGCAGCCACTGGAAGCTGAAAAAAGGCAAGGAGACAGGTGCCTCACTCACAGCCTTCACATTCAGGAACCAACCTTGGACCTAGACTTGGGCCTAATAAAAAATAGTTTTCAATTTCTAATCTCTAGGACTGTAAGAGAAGGAGTTTGTGTTATTTTAAATCACTAACTTTGTGGTAATTTGTTACAGTGGCATCAGAAAACCAATACACTCACAAATATAATGATGATTGAATAAAAGAGTACACTTGAACGCTGAGTGAGGCGGCACTGGGGCAGCAGGCAGACTGGGCTGCAGTCCATAATGCTGGGCGCACTTCCGGGGCCCAGGAGTATGAGGCAGTGGGCCTTGGAGCCAAGTCTGTCTGCAGCACCTGTCACATACTTCCTGGCCCAGGGTTTAGACTCCAAGTATGACAGTGAGGCACCTGGAATACTGGCAGCCCTCTCTTAGCCTCTGTCCAACTTGATTCCTGAGCAGGCTGAGCAGCAGCAAGGTTTGTCACAGCCTCTAAGCAAACTGAGCTGGATCCAGTCTCAAACCCAGACCCAACAGTGCAGTGCTGAGGTGGGGGAGGGGCAGCAGGAGAGCTGTCTGGAATCTGATTTCCAGCAGAACTTCAGGTATTAAATGACCCTGATAGGTGACTTTGCTTTTTGTAGTGCAAACCAGTTACTGCTTGCTTCTTTGCTGGAATACTTGAGCCATGTGCATGAATCCACTTCATTCAAGAGTTGTTGAAATCTGACGACCTTTATCAAAATGGCACTGCTGTCTTCTTTCACTTGTAGTGAGGAGTTTAGCTCATTGAGACTACATCACAACAGAACTATTGCTTTATTTTTATTTTTATTTATTTTGGGGGCACTTGGGTAGCTCAGTTGGTTGAGTATTAGACTCTTGATTTCTCCCCAGGTTGTGTTCTAGGGATCACTGGATGGAGCCCCATGGTGCTGGGCTTTGCACTCGGCAGGTAGTCTACTTCTTTCTTTCTCTCTGCCCCTCCTCGCATCTGTGTGCTCTTTCTCTCTAAAATAAATAAATAAGTCTTTAAAAAAAATATTTTATTTATTTATTTTTTTTTTAAAAAAAAATATTTTAAAGTAATCTCTATATCCAACATGGGGCTTAGAACACAAACCCCAAGATTGAGAGTTGCACACTCTACAGACTAAGCCAGCCAGGCGCCCCAAGCTACTATTGTTCATCAGCTAATGAAGAGTTCCTCAGGATCCCTGTGAGGATAATTCTCATATCCAGAAGATCAGATCAAGGAAAGTAGCTTTGAAGAACAAACTTCACATTACTTAAATGAATTACAACATCTTGCCACCCTAGGAAAACGTGGATATAAGAGTACACAAAATAGGAAAAATTAAGTGGTATTTTGCAATTAAAAAAATCCTGATTAAGGATGCAACTGTACAGATTGTATGAAGGTACTATAGTGAGTGAAGGTGTTGACAGGTCTTCAGCATCCTAATATTGTAAGGCCATCATACTGCTTGGATAGAACATGCTCATGTAGCCCAAATGCAAGATTGAATTTCTATTTAGTTGCCATCTCTGGAAGTGAGTTCCTACCAGGAGAATGAAAGAGATCAATATGATGTTGAAAATGACTAAAGTAACAGCTCATCCATTATCCTTACCAAGTTCACCTTAGAAAAAGAAAAATCCTTAGGAGAATGTGGCATTGAAAACCAGACTAATAAACCGATGAACTGTTATCACCAATTTAGTCACAAAAGATGCCAGTGAATTTGAGTCATTCATTTTACTCTAAGAAACTGGCTTGGGATCCCTGGGTGGCGCAGCGGTTTGGCGCCTGCCTTTGGCCCAGGGCGCGATCCTGGAGACCCAGGATCGAATCCCACGTCGGGCTCCCTGTATGGAGCCTGCTTCTCCCTCTGTCTGTGTCTTTGCCTCTCTCTCTCTCTCTCTCCCTGTTTCTCATTAATAAATAAAAAAAATCTTTAAAAAAAGAAAAGAAAATGGCTTGGCTGATTTGTCTTCCAGATTATTGAATATCAGCTACCACTTGGGCATGATTACACTTAAAATTTCACCTCCACTGAGGAATCTTCTTAAGAAAGCTTAAAACTTGTTGGGGCAGACATCACCTGATGTAGTGTCACTTGATGTTGCATATCCATATCCAGCTGTGGGAGCTCTCTCTGTGGGACTGGATAGCTGAGAGAAGCAAGCAGAAGTGTGGGGGCCAATCTGCACGTCATTATGTTATGGCCAGCGTTGCAATAAAAATCTTTCAAGAATTGGAGGAAGGTGTATTTTATATTTATAAAATGGGAATAGTACACAGACATCTGAAGCCCAGAAATATTTTCCTCATGGCCCTGATCAGCAAGTCAAAATAGGAGACTTTGGCCTGGCCCGCGTAGACATCACACAGAACAGACTGGATCAGTACAACAAGGCAAGAGAACACCAACATATACTTCTAGAGTGGGTACTTGTCTATACCCTTAACTTAAAGAGTTACAAGGATCTGAGTGTGATGCCAACTCAGATATGTATAGCTTGGGTGTGATCGTACTAGAGCTCCTTCAGCTATTTGGAACAGAAATAGAACAAGGACAAGTTTTAACAAGTTTAAGAACTAGTCAGATATTTGAATCCCTCAGTAAAAGGTCCCTCAGAAGCCAAGTGTATCTAGCACTTAACAAGAAAGAATGCAACTCAGAGACTGTCTGTTCTGTTCAGCTGCTATAAAAGTGACTCTTGCAAAATTCTGGAAATGTTAATCTCACCCTACAAGAAAAGGATAATGAAGAATTACAGAAACAGCTAAGCCTCCTTTCTTATGACACAAGGGTTAAAGATGACATGGAAGATGGGAATGTGCTTGTCTAGCCTTAATTAGGCTCTATAAATGTGAAAGTGGTCTTAAACTCTTTAAGCTAGTCAAATGGAATGTAAATTTTCAATCTTTATTAGGGTGTAAAGGGTATAATACTATTCTTTAGTAAGCCAGCATAAGACTTATTAAAGTAAAAAAAAAAAAAAAAAAGACTTATTAAAGTGAAGTTGTAAAAGTTAAAAAAGAGTACATTATTTATGATTGCATTTACATAAAATAAAAGGCAAAACTAATCTATGGTTTCAGAAAACAGAATAGTTATTACTTCTGAGGAGGAAGAAGATAGTGTTAGTTCATACTGCTGTGTCTTGGTTTAAGGGCCAGTGATAGGAGTATGTTTAATTCGTCAAAAACCTCACTTATATATTTTTCTATATGTATGGTATATGTTTTAAAAGAAAAGTTGGTAACGTTTCAACATTTATCAATGTGATAGTCTACTGAAAAACATAGATATATATCCAAGGAAATGGGGAAAATATTTACTAAACAATAACTTTATTTAAGAATCCTAAAGATTTGTTTCTCTCCCCACAAGATTTAAAAAATCTCAACAGACGGTATAGTGACTTTTAAAAGCTAAAAAATAAGCTAAAAGTAAAACCCTGCTTAGCTTTGTTATGCCTATGTCCTAGGACTGTAAATTACAAAAGTACAAGTAAAACCACATTTTTTGAAATAACAATAAACAAAGGAGAAAGTCAGGTACTACATACCAGATGATCAAAATGTGTTTTGGGCCAAAGATTCTTGAAACTAGTAAAAATGTTAATAGAAATCTCCTGCTGCTAATCTGTGTAGATTATTAAATGTAAATACAATTTATAAAACACATCAGAATTTTATTGCTTGAAGAATACAGCATATGAAATCACAAGAATGTCAAAATGAAAAGTCACTAGGCTTCAAACATATAATACATTATCAGATGCAGTAAAATATTAATTAACCTGAACTCTGCATCAGGAAAAAAAAAAACAGTGTGGAAAAATATCTAAGTTGTTTACTTAAGAAACAGATAAAATAGAAAGTATAAGGATGTTACAGTACAAATTAGAAAAGCCAACACTTATTATTTCTTAGACTAGACTACCTTTGGTACTTAAACTTTAAAAAAACAACCCCTTCTACCTTGTCCAAAGCACTTCATGGATATAGTATCAACTTCAACTTAAAATATCCAGCAAAATTAACCTTTTCATGGCATGGGGAAAGTGTATTTAATAAACGTATGCTAATATTTTACTTTTTCTAAAACTGCAAAATAAGATTAAGAAGTCTAATACTTATAAACTTTACTTTTTTAGTTCTTCAATTAAAATTGGAATCCTGGCAGCCACAATTTATTCTTGGGCTTGGTGAATATACAAATTTAAATGGTTTGGCAACTGACATAGGAATTTAGACTACTTTATACTATCTTTAGTGGCTTTTCCATTCTGTTTCCAAAATACAAACAATATGTCATTTCTTCAACACATTGGATTCCTGTAAAAATCACTACCATACTTTATTTATTGGAACCAAAGTAAAGCTTCTCCCTTTTAATGAGTAGGTTGAAACTATTTACGTTTCATATAGGGCTGATCAGTTATGACACACTTTCTTAAAATAAAACCAATCATTTTTAAAGCTATCACTCAATTATGATGGAGACAATGATGCCATTTCAAAAGGAAGCACTGGACACTCTAGGCCATCTAGTCAAGAAAATGTAAAAGTAATGCTAAAAACAAACAATAAGTAAACTATAACTACAAGTTAAATTACAAAAAAATCCCTCTTTTACAGTAAGCATGCTTATTAACTTTCATTTCTTTCCCCCAGTAAAGGTCTGAATATTCATGAATCTCCTTTAAACCAATGGAACCTAAGCAATTGTTTCACAAGGTCCAATAAACATGGATGGACTAAGCAAGTAATACTATTAACAATTATTGGAGTGAAATAGTAAGAAACATGACAGTCCTTAAAATTGGGTAGTCTTTGAAATGTAATAGTGTAGCTCAAGATGAATTATGCCATAATAAAACTGTAGTTTTCACCTCTACATAAAACAAAAACAAAATCAAAAACATAACCCACTGAATTTATACAACTATTGAACATACTCCTTGCTAGTTTTTGAATGTTTTGAGATTTTTTTTAAACAAGTATATTTATCTGAGCATATATATTTATTGCCTATATATATATATATATATACCCATTTTAAAAGACAAAAAATTCAGATACTACAAAACTGAACTCTTTGTTTTTTCACCAACCTGATCTAACATCTACTGCATCACACAACACCCTCCCCCCAATAATTTAAAATTCCCAATTTTTAGTTTAGTTAAAAGGGCAGAGGAAATGCAAATGCAGATTTAGAGTTTCTGTATAAATTTCACTGTATTTTATAAACTTGACGTTTTCTGTAACACTGTTTATTGATCAAATAAAGGACTCACTGCTATCTAAAATTTCATAAACACCATTAAAAATTCAAAATTGATATTATACTGAACCTTAAATTTTCAATAGTTCAAAGAGACAGTTTTTACATGAATAGCACACAATAGATGAAACTTAACAGCAGACATCCCTAGAATACCAATGGCAAGTCCACCAAGATGCATACAAAATTACAGATAAGCATTTCTTTCACTGTTTTCTTGTGCAGGGAAAAACATTTATAGAGGAAATAGAAACTCAGCTGGTAAATTTCAGATATCATCATCATCTTCTTCATCCTGAGAAGATCCTGCCTGGTTAGATGCACTGGCTGTGGCAGCAGCAAGCTGTGCTTGTTGAGCAGCTTGCTGCATTTGAAGCCATTCCTGCTGGGCCAATTCTGCTTGCTGCTGTCTAGCCTAAACACCAAAAACATAAAAACAAATAGTTTTTTTTTTTTAAATTCACAACATACACACTTTGGTTAAATATAGATTAAGCCAATTACAGACTTAGTTATCAAATTTGGATATTTTCCAACCACTATATAACTGTAACACATCTGGAGAATATGAATTCTTTAAGAAAATATAGTTAGACCATTGCCTCTCTGTCAGTTGAGGACAGTTTCCAAAACTTGGTTCTCTTACAGGCAGTACCCTTTATGCCACATAATTTTATGACCTTTGGTTCAACTGAAGTTGAAAGAGCTGGCAGAAAGATTTTTGGTTCCTTTCCTGCTTCTCATTCCTTTTGTTTTGATTCTTTTGTCCTCTCAACTTAAAATTAACACGTAAACATTTTTCAATCTAAAAATTATTTCTGTGGTTTAAAAGTTGTCTAGTACAGTACCTCTAACTCTTAAGTACTAATAAACATGAATGCAATAGCTACCTTGATGTTTGAGTTTCTTTTTTTAAGATTTTACTTATTTGTTTAAGAGAGAAAGCACACACACACTCAAGCAGGGGGGAAAAGCAGAGGGAGAGGGACAAGCAAATTCTGCCCCAGCACGGAGCCCAATGCAGGGCTCTAACCCACAATCCTGAAATCATGACCTGAGCCAAAATCAAGAGCTGAATGCTTAATTGACTGAGCCACCCAGGTGCTCTGATAGTTTGAGTTTCTCTTACAGTTCCCTACCCTAAATACACATTTCTCCTCTGAACCCCGCCCCATAAATACATACACGTGTGTACACACATATATACCCTTCCCATATACACACTAGAGAAAAGGCACTTATCCAGAACTGAAATTTTTTTTTAAATGTTTATTTATTTATGATAGTCACACAGAGAGAGAGAGAGAGAGAGAGGCAGAGACATAGGCAGAGGGAGAAGCAGGCTCCATGCACCGGGAGCCCGACGTGGGATTCGATCCTGGGTCTCCAGGATCGTGTCCTGGGCCAAAGGCAGGCGCTAAACCGCTGCGCCACCCACGGATCCCCCAGAACTGAATTTAAGTGAGATAGTTAAGATCCATTCCTCTGATATATCCTCTCCACAACCATCAGAGAATTTTAGAAACTGGGGCACCTGGCTGGGTCAGTCAGTAGAGCATGCAATTCTTGATCTCAGGGTCAAGAGTTCAAGCCTCACACTGGGCATAGAGCCTACTTTAAATAAACAAATAAATAAGGCTTTATATTTTAAAGCTTTATTCTTAATAAAATAAGGAATTTTAGAAACTAAGATACACATATAGGCATTCTACACACTGTTGCAACAGCTAAAAGCTCTTTCCCAATTTAATTTTATCCATTAGCTTTAGAAAAATCACACCAACAGGGAATGAATGAATCTGTTCCTGAATAGATCATATTGGATTCTACCAAAACAATGCTGTTTCTCCCTCTCTGCCTTTTGTCAGAATTGTTACTTAAGCCTGGCTCGTACCCGCCAATTCCGAGTTACCATTTAAAACAGAAATTAGTCTTTCTTGATCCTTCTAGGTCATATTGTACACTCTATTTCATATGCCATACATAATTCTCTATGCATTCTCATATCTACCTACTTTATTCTTTAATTATCTGAGCATGTATCTTTTTTCTCCACTAGCCTTGAGAATAGAGACTATTCTCATACTCTTTGTTGCATTCCCAACACATAGGCTCTGGTATTTTCTGAATGAATGTTTTGTGGGAAATGGTAGTACTCAGCATAATTCTAACATTAGGATTTTGCCCTGTATATTCCTGATTTTTCTTAATAATCTGTCTTGAATTTATTATCCAAACATTTCTAGAGAATTCTAATCAGACCATCATTATACTCTAAAAAAATCATCTGTTACCAATTAAGTCCAATTTCTCAGCTTAGAGTTCAAGGTCCTCCAAATTACTGTCTGCCCAAATCTATCTCCCAAATCAATCTTTGTAATATGTACCTGGTACTCCAAAAAAATCTAGAACATAAAATGTTGCCCATATATACCATACCCTCCCCATTTTCACTACCTTATGCTGATATTCATTCTATTTGAAATTTCCTATTTTTCACCTATCGAAATTCCACTCTTCCTTCAAATTAAACTGAAATACTACTTTTTCCATTAAGTTTTTTTCTGATTCCTAACTGTATCATTCGGGATCTAATCAAGAGATAGAAGTCACACTCGTTAGGACAGAGAGAAGGAAATATAAAGGATTGTTAACCAAATATAAAGTTGGTAACTGCGTCACTGAAAGGCAAGAAAAGAACACTGCGACATCATGCAACTGGTAACTACCAAAAACAGTCACCATCCCTAAAACTAGGGCAACAAAGGAAGAGGGTGGAATTTTTAAAACTTAGAAGCTTAAAGGAACAATTTTTGGAACTGAAACTAAGACCTCTGAAGAAGGGGCACAGACTGTTAAAAAGCATCCCTGAGCTTGGTAGAGGCCCCCAAGGCCTCTACATCCCTGAGGTAGAGGGTGAATGTTTAGGCTGGTTCTGTAAGTATTAAAGAAACTGCAAACTGGATCCAGTTCCTGCTATAGGAAAAAAACTGATGCAGCCAGGGTGAAAAAGTACTGGTAGGTTGGTCAAAGGAGCTTGAAGCCAATAGGAAGTACAAGCGAGGAGTCCAAATGCTGCCCTCCTCCTCCAGCCTGGCAATCTTCCTCTAGGATCCCCTACTGGCAGCAGAGTCTAATAAAGTCCTCAAGAAAAGCAGAAATGTGGTTTGCTGAGTACAAGGCTTGGTCACAAACCAAAGAATAGAAAAGTGGGTTTCAGGCTGAGAAAACTGTTTAGTAACTGGTACATGCTGTTTTTTTCTTTTTAAAACTTTTAATAAATATAACTATGCTTACAAAAATACACTCATATTGGGTAACAGAATGCAATAGAAGTTAACTTACCCTACTCAATTTGGACCAAAAACTTAGTATATAGTTTAAGCTTCAAAGAAAAAAAAAAAGGTTTAAATTTTGGTTTATCTTTTACCTACTACAAGTGTATATAAAAGATTCTCCATCAAATGCTACTAAAGCAAATGCAACAAGAACCTTAAGAAATTAACCTTTGGTATGTCTCAAAAAAAACAACTGTGCTGTGTTTATAAAATTGGTGCCTCAAAACATTGTAATGTTTCAATGCCAGTTTACAAAGTTCAATGTTTTATGTTGAAAAGGGTGGGGAGAGCCTATGTACACATGTGAAAATGTAAAAGCTATCCAATTTAGTTAATATTGTATGCAGATCACAAATCCACACAAACCAAGATTCAGACAATTTCTTGAGTTTGAATTAACACTATCAGCTTGGTTCATCTGCTGAGGTCAACAAGAAAACTGCACACTAAGCGGTTTTTCTGAGTTATGCAAAAAAGAAAATGAAGTTTCTTCCCCAGCTTTTCAGTCCAGACCTGATACTAAACTAGAGGCAAGGTATTCCTTCCATTGTCAACATTCATAAGGAGACATGTAATTAGGTCTGCTTGGGTTTAATTTTTTTTTTAAGACTTTATTTATTAGAAAGGGACAGAGAGAGCACAGGGGAAGGGGGAGGGAGAAGCAGGCTCCCTGCTGAGTAGGGTGCCAGATGTGGGGCTCAATCACAGGACCCTGAGATCATGACCTGAGCAGAAGAAAGAAGAACAACTCTTAACCAAATGACCCACCCAGATGCCCTTGCTTGGGTTTATATTTGTATTACCATTCACATGCAAAATAACTGGCACACTCTTACACTGCCAAAATCTAATGTGATGTCTCCGTACTTGCGATCTCTTTATATCTTCCTCATGAAAGTAATTAGCCTCATTATAGTTGTCAGTGTATCTATATCATACCTCTCCTACAAGCAAAAACTTTTTTTGTTTAGAACATCAGAAACCATGGGGATCCCTGGGTGGCTCAGCGGTTTACCGCCTGCCTTCAGCCCAGGGCGTGATCCTGGAGTCCAGGGAAGGAGTTCCACATCGGGCTCCCCGCATGGAGCCTGCTTCTCCCTCTGCCTGTGTCTCTGCCTCTCTCTCTCTCTCTCTCTCTATCATAAATAAATAAATAAAATTAAAAAAAAAAAGTATGGAAAATAGGTATTCTAACATACAGGCAGATTTGCTTTTATGGCAGGAATACCCAGATTACAAAACAGACTAACAGGGATGCCTGGTTAGCTCAGTAGCTGAGCGTCTACCTTTGGCTCAGGGTGTGATCCCAGAGTCCTGGCACTATGTCCCTCTCCTCTGTTCCTCTGCCTATGTCCCTGACTCTCTCTGTGTGTGTCTCTCATAAGTAAATAAATAAAACCTTTTTTTTTTTTTTAAGATTTTATTTATTCATGAGAGACACAGAGAGTGAGGCAAAGACACAGGCAGAGGGAGGAGCAGGCTCCATGCAAGGAGCCCGACGCGGGACTCCATCCCAGGTCTCCAGGATCAGGCCCTGGGCTGAAGGCGGCGCTAAATCACTGAGCCACCCGGGCTGCCCCAAATAAAATCTTTAAAAAAAAAAACCAGACTAAGAGTGATTCATGAAAAACATTTTAAGAGTTCATAAGAAATTACAGAGCAAACGAAATATTTTAATTTAATAAATCAAAAATATCTACTCAGGGCCTTAATCAGCTATAAATATGTACAATTTCATAACAGAAAAAAATTCAAATAATTTCAAGTCTCTACACAGGTTTTATTGCAAAAGGTGCTTGATCTCGTACTTTACTCAGTGATCTGCAACGACACATACTGATTACAATTAAAATTTAACTGACTTTTATACCATGGCCCCATATTAGCAACCATACTTTTCTGTCTGGACATAAAAACATTCCCGTGCCTTTAAAATCTTTGTTGACTGATAAATTGTATTTATATTCATTTTCACAAATTAAAATTCTCAGTGGTATTTTTTCTAATTTCCTTATTTACTCTTGCTTCTCATCCAATGTACCCCAAGTATTTTTTTTCTAAAATGAGGAGTGTGAGAGAGAGTAGGCATATACTTCCTAATTCATTTCTTCTTTTGGAGATTTTCATTATGTTTTAAGGTTCTCACTCCCAAGTACTAAAATGACTCATTTATAATGTACAGTTAACTTTTCTTTCAACATCTTAATGATTCCCCCTTTCCAAATATTTGTTGCTAACAGCTGAAAGACAGCTTCAAATGAGGCTATTTTATTCATATTTAAAATAAAGTCTAAAAAATGAAATGAAACTGATGAAATAAATGCTATATTTACTTAACAGTTCCTTTCACATTTAGGACTAAGTTCTTTGTACTCTAGGGAAGAAATACTAGATAGGTGCTATAATTTTACCCTTTTGCTGATTTTCCTCCCAAGAGCAAAGAAATACTAAGAGATTTTCACTCCATAGATAAGGGCAAGGAGAAAAGGAAATAAGGAAGAGGGAAAAACAAACAGATGACAAGGACAGAAAAATAAAGACAGATTTGGCAGACAGTCAATTATTTCTTTCATTCTTCTTTCTGCCTTCAAAAGGATAACAAGGCATGTTCCACTTAAAAGTTCCAAAATAAATTTAAGCAGACAAAATGGTGGCTAGAATATTAGCATGGTAATGTAGAAAGAGCAAGTTTTGGAGTCAGAGGATGTAAGTTTTAAACTTAAGACTCCAACACTTGGGGATCCCTGGGTGGCGCAGCGGTTTGGTGCCTGCCTTTGGCCCAGGGCGCTATCCTGGAGACCCAGGATCAAATCCCACGTCGGGCTCCCGGTGCATGGAGCCTGCTTCTCCCTCTGCCTATGTCTCTACCTCTCTCTCTCTTTCTCTCTCTGTGTGACTATCATAAATAAAGAAAAATTTTAAAAAATATATTAAAAAAAAAAAGACTCCAACACTTTCTAACTATATGAACTTACTTGTTTTATTTAACTCAATCAATCCTTTCCAGTAAACTAAGCTCCAGAATAACAAGAACCATGTCTCTTCTGTATACTATTATAAGCCTACTAGCATTTAGCACTATGTCTGGTAAGTAGTGAGGACTTCAGTAAATATCTGTAGAAAAAATGCATGAATGATCTCATGTAAGTTTCTCCATCTCTTAGTCTGTTTCTTAATGTGTAAATAGGTATAATATTTATTTATTTTATTCATATTTATAAAAGCTCTGCAAAGTATGTAAAGTATCTAGCAGAGCATCTTTTTCCTTTCAACAAATATCTAATTTGGGGGGGGGGACCTGGGGAGCTTAGTCAGTTAAGCATCTGACTCTTGATTTTGGCTCAGGTCATGATCTCAGGATTGTGAGATAGAGCTCCACACTCTCATGGAGCCTGTAGAAGATTTTCTCTCTCCTCTCCCTCTGTCCCTCCCCATCCTTTCTCCCTCTCTTTAAAAAAAAAAAAAAAAAAAAATCTAATTTGAAACTCTCTAGGTGATCTGCAATAACAGAGCATCAATAAATAATAGCCATTAGTTGTTTATCTTCATCTTTTTTTGTTACATCATATTCATATGGATTATAAATTGCTTGTGTTCATGCCTGCTTCAAAAGCTTTTAGTAACTGTTTAGTACTTATAGGTTATTGGGAGGATTAAGAAAATACAGGTAAATTACTTGGCAACATGATTAACACATGGTTAGAACTCAATAAATGTTAGTAAACTTCTATTTTTCTTATTAGTTTAAATGGTTTCTAGTGTCTAGTGCCTGATAACACAAAATTTGAAAGCTTTTTGATTCAAACTCAACTGATTGTTAGTACTAAAAGAGATCAAATATAGCACAAATCTGGAAGAAATTACCTAAAATGACACTTCCTCATTCTAATAGTAATTAGAGTAACTAACTGGTTGGAAATCTCACCTTTTCTATTTGACCAAAACTGTTACAATTTCAAATGAGAGGCCAAAACTTAGTGGGGAAAAAAGAACTTCATCCTTTTCCTTCCTTTTTCTTTTTTAAATAGAGGAATATTAAAAAATAAATAAAATAGATTATTATATTAACATAATATTAACACTGCTAATCCTTCACAAACTGGTAATTAGAACTATTTTTTTTAAGATTTTATTTTTCATTTATGAGAGACACACAGAGAGGCAGAGACATAGGCAAAGGGAGAAGCAGGCTCCATGCAGGGAGCCCAATGTGGGACTCTATCCTGGAACTCCAGGATCCCACTCTGGGCCAAAGGCAGATGCTCAACTGCGGAGCCACCCAGGTGTCCCGGTAATTAGAACTTTAATAAGCCCCTCCAAAAAAGTTTTCTCCCTTTCTCTACTCTATTGGCCCTTCAAAATTTTTTAGAATTAGAGTATTTGTTTTAATTTTTTTTTTTTAATTTTTTTTATTTATGATACTCACAGAGAGAGAGAGAGAGAGGCAGAGACACAGGCAGAGGGAGAAGCAGGCTCCATGCACCGGGAGCCCGATGTGGGATTCGATCCCGGGTCTCCAGGATCGCGCCCTGGGCCAAAGACAGGCGCCAAACCGCTGCGCCACCCAGGGATCCCGAGTATTTGTTTTAAAGGTGTGTTAAAAACCTAACTTTTTAAGATTTTATTTATTTATTCATGAGAGACACAGAGCTAAAGAGAGAGAGAGGCAGAGACATAGGCAGAGAGAGAAGCAGGCTCCATGCAGGGAGCCTGATGTGGGACTTGATCCCAGGTCTCCAGGATCATGCCTAGGGCCGAAGGCAGTACTAAACTGCTGAGCCACCTGGGCTACCCTTAAAAACCTAACTTAACCATAAAATAGATGTTTATCAAATTTTCCTCATATGTCACTCATTATAAAATTTGCTATATTATTTTCTCACCAGTCTATCACTATAAATTTTAAGAATGTTTAGGTATACTCTTCAGGCTTTTAAATGGTCATTTTGACTGAAAAAAAAATTCAAAGTAAAAATCTCAGTAGTTATTTGGAGTTATTCTCCTCAGCAAACAGGTTGCTGTATTTACTTTTACATGAAGTAAATAACTGGCCAAATGGAGTCAAACTGGTTAGATCTAAACATCAGACTCTATGATCAAATAATCAGCCACAGAAAGAAAATCCTCTGGGTATATATGTTGATTTAGGAAATGATTTCAGAAAAGAAAAAAGAAAAAAAGATCTCAGAAACCAGTATGATTTCTGTTAGCAAACAAGGTAGAATTCAGATGAAAATAATTTAGAATGCATTACTTACTTTTGCAAATAACTCCTGTTGCTGTCTTAATAACTCTTCTTCAGGGATGCCAAGGTTTTCCAAACGAGAACTGGCCTTTCTTCTTTTTAATGCTACAGTCTTGCATTCTTGTAAGACTTCCTTTACTTCACTGATATAAGAGCCAAAGCCCAAACTTTCTAGTGCTAGGGAAATGAAAATAGGAAAACATGAAAGAGTGATAAAACTCAGTCTTTCCCCCTTCCATGGAACATTAAGATTTTGTGGGGTTTTTTTTGGGTGGGGGGTTGCTGTCTTCTAATAATTTTACCTATTTTATTATATTTGCAGAACAATTATCTGAAAGGCTAAATCAAAACATTGTGTCAACTTTAATATAAAATTGCAAATTAGATAAAACTTGAAAACATCGAATAGCACAGAGCTTTACTTTTCCTTTTCTTTCTGACCAATTTTTTAAAAACCAACGCATTTCCTGTGGAAAAAGAAAAGTTCAAAGTAAGAACATGTCCGTTTAGTAAGAAAACATTTTTCCTGTATCACTCATAGTAAATCAAACATCATTAACTCAGTCAATTTTTCAAAGAATACAAAAAAGCTAATATTGGAATCTATTTGTTAATAATATATTTTGTGCCATTTGGCTTAGAAAAAGTAAGCTAGTGACACACGTTCTAAGTTTTAGTAGGATAGTATGAAAGGATAGATAAGTTCTTTTGTATAATATACCAACAGGAAACTATTTTTAGCAAAGACACTCAGACTGCCAAGTCTAAGAAATACTGGTGGAAATAACTTATAAAATTCAACATTTATATTCAGCCAGCAAGTTTCCCTTGAAAATAAAACTTAACAGGAAGCACTATAAAAACACTTCAAGTGATGTGCCAGAAAACTGGGATAAAGGTAGACTCTAAGGATAGAAGCATCAACAAAAAATTCTCTATTTTTTCATATTTAGAAAGAAAATTTTACAATGATGCACTTTCTAAATGCCTTCTGTAACCAAGACAAAGCATTAAGTTTCCTTTTGGCTCACAGTAATTGAAATTATATTTTATAGTTTTCTGTTAACTAATGCCCCAAAAGACATTTTTGTTTTTTGACCCACTGATGAAATACAGGTTGTAAAAAAACACCTATATTCCATAGTAAATTCATAGTAAATGAATTTAACTTAGTTCATCAGTTCTTATAGTTTTTCGACAATTATGATGAACCAGACTGCCCTCAGTAAAGATGCCCTGAATTCTAACTTCAGTGATTTGCTCTTCAGGGAGAATACCAAATATATCTTTAAAGGTACACATTTCCTCCTGTGTAAGCTGTGGTTTTTAAGATATTTTGAAATGGTTTATAACTTTAATTACTACAAATATTTAGCTGTTTGAATCAACCTTCTTTAGAAATAATCTGATGCCAAAAAAGCAGAGTACTATTACTTGAATTTTAATTATATTAACTTACTGCCCCTCTTCACCCACCCAAAACACTTCAGTAATGCATTACTCTGAGTTCTAGATATCAAATTAATGACCACTTAATTCTTGGTGGTATAGTGGAAAATTAAGCGAAGATTAGGTAGCCTGCATTTTTTCTTTGAATTGACTAACTACTAAGTGTCAGTGATAGAAGCCAAAGTTGTTCTTTTATTCTTTTTTAAAGCATGAACATATAGTATATTTTAAGTAATACTGCAGGAGACAATACCAAAAGAAACCAAGAATGGCTTATTATTTCCTCCCACATCCCAAAAAAAGTCTTATTTCCTTAGTGTACACCAAGTTTCTCCAGGATCTAGCCCCACCTATCATGCCAGCTTTATTTCTGCCATTAAATCCCTGCACACTTATGCTAAATCTGACAGCTCAATGTTTCCCAGCAACATCAGTTTCCCACATTCATGCTGATGGTAATGCATTCATAGTTCAAATCAAACTCCATCTTCAAATTAAGCTTGCCTGATTCTCCTAGACAGAAGTAATTTCCCCATTGTAAAATCAGGTAGGTATCTTACAATTTGAAATTTGGCTGTCAATATATTCATATAAATTGGATACACTACTTCATATCTCTAAGCTTCAGTATTCCTTCTCTGAGAATAACCTCTATTTCATATCTTCTTAAAACATATGCAGTATAGCGGTATATACTTAGGCAGTGCCTAAGGCTTCCAGAGACTGATCCCAGTTCTGCCTCCTATCAGCTGTGTGACCCTAGATAAGTTCCTTCATCTCTGTGCCTCTAAAACAGGAATAAAAGTACCAATATCTCATCAGATCAGGTTACTGTGAAGAATAAATGAATTAACATAAACAAAGAGCTTAGAACAGAAGATGGCCCATAGAATGAGCAAAATAAAGTACTATACTGATTGTTTTTAGGATTGTAGGAATCAACAAGTAATCTAAGGCATTTAACAGTGTCTGGCCCCTAAGATTCGCTTAAATACATGGACTATGTATTATTCATCTTTATTTTTTTTTCTTACATTTAAAAGAGTGCCTTACCAAAAAAATTTTTAGAATTTAAAAAATAAAAGTGCTTTGATAAGTCTACAGGACCGAAATAAATGTACAGATATGCATTATCACACTAAATTCAAGTTGAACAAATATATTTGTAATATAAGATATTAAGTTTATAAAATTAACAAATCAACACAATGGAGACAACTCTTCAAAACATCATGAATTACTAGACTAGCTAGACATAAAAAAAAAATCCAATCCAAACTACCTTTTGCCATGGACGGCTTGAGTTAAAAATTAAAAACAAAGAACTCACTTTTAAAAACATCTAAGCTTGAGAATACTGCTTATTTGCAAGTGAATCCAAAGTTAATATTATTTAAAGAGTTGTCATACACAAATCAGTACTCTCAGTAAAATGGCTCAACAGGAAGAGCCATAAACTTAATTTTAAAAACTACATTGACTTTAATCCAAATTTTAAATACACTTTGGAAAAAAAAAAAATACACTTTGGCTAACAGCGATAAGTGGTTATAGTATCTTCTAAACAAGGAGATATTTTATATCATTTGCTACCATGTAGTAATAATTATTCCCATTTTATACAAAGGAGAATCTTAAAGGATAAGGGAAATGATTCATAGGCAGGCCATTATTTGCAGTGGTGCAGGTTATTCAGTGCACAACACCACCATATCTAAGGTGGGCCATTCCTACTGTAAACAAAGATTTGTATATTATGGCACTTTACTGGCAGATGGTAGAAAAGGTTTTAAAGGAAAAAATGCCTTTTTCTAGTTTGTGTAAAGAGACTTACTAGACCGTATGGCCTTGATTTTAAGGATCTCAGAGTAAAAGCCAAAAAAGAAAAATAGTTTTTAGAAAATCTGTGGGTAAAACACATACATCACTTGCTCCTCAGAGGTCTATATGCTACCCTCTGCCATGTATTTTAAAACTATACACAGAAAAGTACATGGTATGTTAGGTGGAAAAAAATACTTGGTACATTTTTCAATTTGAAAGACATGTTAACAAAAGAGCCACTTAAAAAAAAAATTAAAACATCCACACAGCAAGAATAATTTTAATATAGCCAGATCTTATTTTAAGAAAGTGATATTATCTTATAGTTTTGTTATAACAAGACTTTGTGTGACTTACTTTTGTACTTCAAATGTATAATGCAGGGTTTTCATTAAAAAATTAAAATACTAAAACAGCATTCTCAAATTTTTCTAGTTTCCTTCTGTTTATATGTTAAGGGAAGGGGGAGTGAGGTAGTTCACTTAAAATACATTAAGAGGATGATATAGGCCAATGTGACTTCTTGGCTCATTAGCCTGGCAAAGGTTTCTTAAGACCCTTAACCATGTCCTCTCTGGATCACTATTACTGGGAATCTGGGACAAAAATGAGAGACTGATGGCAGAGCAGGAAGCATATATCATCTGTCTTTATATTCTTAGCTGCATCTAACACAGTGCCAAGTACCTAGTAGTATTCAAAAGTAATTACTGGGTGGTAGAAGGAAAATAAAAAGATGTATCCGTTTTAAGGAAAATGATAAAATCCTAACTTGAAAAGAACTTGATTATGTGATAAATGGTACAATGCTATATACCTCTGTATCCCTCTGGAAAAAATATCAGTATGCATTATTATTTAGGTAATACAATCTCATTCTTATTCTGATTATTATTACAACTTCTCTGCAACCACTCAGATTCTATGATTTAAAAACTACTTCACATCCACTTTCTAAAATAGACTGTGGTTTAGGATTTTGAACAAAGCTACTCAAACTGTGGTTCATGGACTTGTGCCAGAATTGCTTATAATGGTCTGTGATGGCTTATGTATGGAAATCCAAGTAAGCATTTTGGAACCTTCACAGCAAAACTGTAACTATGTGGGGTGATGGATGTGTTAGCTGACCTTTTTTGTGGTATCATTTCACAGTATATACATATATCAAATCACTATGCTGTACACCTTAACCTTACACAATGTTATGTCAATTATTTCTCAATAAAGCTAGAAAAAAGGAAACTTCATAGCAACTTGACAGTTATTTTATATCTATTGAATCTAACAACAAAAATTGAACTTTTATTTATGTCTTTTTTAATTTTGTTTTTCTAGTGATTCATTTTTATTATATTTCACAAAAGTACCAGTGTGAGAAGAACTGGAATTTTAAAAAATCCTTCAACATAGATAGCTTGGAGAACACAATTGCTGAAGAAGCAAACCTTCAGAGACTTTTTCAAGCTTTCATTACTTTCAGTTACTATTATAAATGTGGGGTGGGGGGATGTAGGAGGAGGTTAAAAATGCAAAAAAATAATATCACTTAAAATATCCTTATTTATACTTTGGCTTTACAGATGACATCATGCTTTAAGATTAAACCTAACAGACATGTTTTAATCAGTACCATTACACATTTAAAAAACTGTTATTACAGCATATCATGGAAGATTCTCAACCTTGATTAATTCTCAATAACTGCAAGTGATACCTGAAACAATTAGGTATTATTTATACATAAAAGAGGAAACCTTTCATAAATGTGCATAAGGCCAAACACTTTGCAGTGTAGAACTTGTCACTCTTAAACTCTCAATGTTAGTTCTTTCCATAATACAACAGAATGTTAAAACTCATTTACGAATGTGTTCACAGAGGTGTCTGGGAGGCTCAGTCCTTAAGCATCTGACTCTCCATTTTGCTCAGGTCATGATCTCAGGGTCCTGAGATCAAGCCCTGTATCAAGGCTTGAGATTCTCTCTCTCCCCATCTCCTTCTGCTCACTGTCCTCCCCAACCCTCTGTGCTTACTCTCTCTCTAAAATAAATAAATAAACCTTAAAAAAGAAAAGAATATGTGTTCAAGGAAACCAGAAATGAAATAAAAGGAACACCTTTTACAGCTTAGAATCGCTTTGTGATCCTCATTACCAAGTCCACTTTCTTAAACTCAAAATAAGCATAACATTTAGAAATTTTAAAAAATTTAATTACTTCAAAGATTTATTGGCAAGAAGATTATTTTAACTTTAGTAACTTGCATTTTACAGAACTGCCCAAAATGCTTACTTTGCTCTGACAAGGTAAAGCAAAGTAGCAAGGGAAAAATGACATGTCTTAAAGCAAAATCTAGTTCATTAAACTTACTACTCAAAAATCTGAACTTCAACATGTGAGATTCATACAACTTTAAATGTACTAATTATTCCATTTGGATATATCCTACATACCAAAATAATTAATGCTTACGAAAAGCATAAAAAATGTTGTAACTTCCATGTTTTAGCAAGCTTTCCAGGGTTAATCTGTAAAATACATTTTTATCACTTTTTAAAAATATATATACATTTTTAAAAAATGTAACCACTCAAGACAAAAATTCTTTAAAATGATTATGCAATGTGAGATTAACATAAGATTATAAATGCATAAATTTTATTCCCCTAACTGGAGAAGAATTTGGGGCAAAAATGGTAGGTCCTTTTCTACTTAACAGCAATGTTACCAAAAAAAAAAAGGGTAAATTTATAAGACTAAAAGAGGTCAATGGATGATTTTTAAAGAAAATTCATCAATCATCCCCAGTACACAAAGGAAAATGAAAATGCTTTCACTGGAACTTTCTGACTCACATCTTAAACTGAATTTAGCATATTCCAAAGTTGAGCTAGTTAGCATACTGCTCACTACAGCTGCACTTTTATTCCATCATGTCAATCAGAAATCTAAATATATCCCAGAAAAGAATAAACTACCCAAGAAAACAGACCGTAACGTGTTATTAGATTTTTGGAATAATCCCCACTTCTGTATTGTAAACAAATGTTTAAGCACATCCTTTAGAAATCTTGTGCAATTTTCATTAGAAAGGCAATGTTGATAAAAGATTTTTTCTTTTTTATGAGTTGTAAGAGGAAATTACAGCTATCTGTGTTGGATAACCTTATGAAAGACTTATGACAATAGTACACACAATGTAAAAATAAAACATGAAACAAAAAATAGAGAACTTGACTTTCATTGTACTTGCCAGAGTGTTCAGCACACCAAACAAGTAGAAAACACTGGCTTTAAAATCAAACATGGTTTTTCCTAGAGATTTTTTTTTCTCCCCATGTACAGGAATGGAAATGGCAGAGTATACTTAAATCTATCTTCCACACATCATTAAGGACCAAAAATGAATCATTTCTTTTGTCAATACTGATAGTAAAATATTGGAGATGGTAAATATGAGCAGATGTGTTCTCTACTTCAGAATAACAGGAAAGTCACCTTTAAAAAGTTAAATTATAAATTATAAATTTAAGAATAATAAATAAATTATAAATTTAAAAATTATAAAAATAAATGCCCACTAAAATGATTAAAATTAATCATTTTTTTCTGACTTCAAAAGCAATCAAAACATTTTTAAATTTTAATTGAATTATTATAAAAGGCAAATTACCGCTTCAAATTGAATGCAACTTTCCCATAAGAGCATATGTGCTCTCAAAACATTATGACTAGTAAATATGTCTCCCTAGCCTGAAACAAACCATCAGAATGTGGTCCCCCACGTCCTTACTATTGGACTAAATCCTTTCCAAGATAAGAAAGGGTTGAAACTTCCAAAAATGCTGTTCAATAAAAGCTTAAGTGTATACAGCTAAATGGGAAAGGCATCAAGAAAGGACAGAGAAATGTTCCATGAATAATATCTTTTACAACCTTTCAATCCAAGCTTTAAAAATTTATCTCCATAGAGCAAAGCAAGCTACACAAAAGAAAAAAACAACGAAAGAAAGAGTGAAAAAAGAAGGAAAGAGGAAAGAAGACTTGTTAACATGGCAGGACCACTAAACCATTTTTAAAGCAGAAAATATACTGTCTTTATTCAACATCACCAAACTTTACAACGTTGAACACATTTATGTTAAGAATTATTTTACTCGTGTGTTCAGAAAATTCATCTTTTCTTCTACATTGCTGAAAAGACCGCATGGGGAAGGGGTGCTGTCTCCACCCATCCTTGGAAGTTCCCGTGTGAATTTTCCTTTTCCAAGCGATAACTCTCTGTGTTCCTTTCTCAGTTGTTGTGATCGAAGGTTCCACTTTAGGCAGACAATTTCTCAGTCGTCACGTCTAGGTTCCACTTTAGGCAGGCATGCAGGCAAAATTCTTGTTGCTTCGGCTTACCTGGCCGTCAACCGAGACAATTAATACTTTATCCTTGGAGGATGTTGGCTGACCTAAACGTTTGCCATCCTTACGTGTATTCGCTGGATGAAAAGCACCACCACGAGAATACTACCCAGGAGTTTCTCAAGGCATCGGCTGCTTCCATGCCCGCGTGGCTTTTTCGTCTGCCAGTACTTATGTAGGGGAGAGGAATGAAGGCTTTGACGTGAATGGGTCACGCGACTCGCAGGCTGTCCCCGACCCTCGCTTAAACAAATCCCCCACACGTACCACTTACCTTGTATGACATGCTCAGGTGAGATGGTCTTCTTTTCCGACTTGTTGCAAATCTCGTTAGCTTCAGAAGATATAAGGTGAATGAATTCAGTGCAGCAGTTCACCACCAGCTCCCGGGCATCGTTGGCCACCCGGACGTTGGGGAGAGTCTCTTTGATCATCTTATTGATAGCAGCTCTAGGTATAGTGAGATCATCATCGTTGCCGGACGAGGAAGCCATCCTAGCTCCCTCTCGCGCGCGCCCCGACTTTTAAAAACTCCCCAGCTCTAGTCCACTATTCCGCGAAGAATTTTCAAAAGGCTGCCCTCAAAAGTGTGATCCCAGGAGCGCGAAGAGAATGAAGGGGGGTGGGGGTGGGGGGTAGGGAGGAGCCGGTTCGTGAGGGTGGGGAACACCCGTGTGAGAGATTTTTTAGGGCGAGACCGGGAAGGAGGTCGGGGTGCTGAGGATTGTCGGGGCAGCGCTGTCCAGGTCGGAGAGAAAGCCAAGGTGGTCCGGAAATGTGAGCACTGGGGAACCACCTTCGTGTCTCCTCCGAGGAGCGGGCGCTGTCGCCTAACCGGTCCCCAACCGCGCCTGAGGAGAGGCAAGGTCCGGGGCACTGGCCTCACCGCGGTACCGGGCAGCCACCCAGCGGGCTGGGCGCTACAGAGCCGGAGCCCCAGCCGCCGCCGCCGCCAGCAGCCGCTGCCGCCGCCTCAGCCAAACCATCCTTCAGACACCCGCGCCGCCGCCTCACAACATGTCGGCCGCAGCCGCTGCGGGAGCCGTGGCGGCCGCCTGGGAACGAATACGGACAGAGCCGGGCACGAGGGGAGCGACAGTAGCGGCCGCCGTGGCCGTTTAGCCCGAACGCAGATCGTGGAAGCCGAAGCCGCGGCAACGGTGGTCCCTCCAGAGGCCAAGGAAGAAGGTTTGCTGGAAGCCTCTCCCGACACCCTTTGCGCTACCGGAAGCCTCACCCCCCCTCCGGCCCCCCCTCTCCCTCGCAGACCGACTTCCGGGTGTGGCTGCAGCCCTTCCCCCACCCGCCCGCGGCGGGAACGGTCCGGCCTCCCCGCCTGCGGCTTCCGCCTGCCGTCGTCTCGGCACGCGCCCGGGGACCCTGCCCCTTCGCGGGGAGCGGAGCGGGGCGAGCGCGCTGGTACCTGGGAGCCCCTTGGCACGCGCCGGCCCGCCACGCGCCGGCGCTGGGGCTGCCGCGCCCGACTTGGGAGGGGGCGAGGGTGGTTCCCCTCTGCCGCCCCTGAACCAGCTGTGGCCTCGAAGCTCTCCCCCAGCCTTGTTTGAAGAGGGAGCGCCGGATTTCATCTCCTTTTAGGAGCCCAAATTGGGGCTGAGAGAAGGAGGCCCGGGCTCGGGAACGAGATGTCGGGAAAGCAGAACGTCGTGTGCCCGTCTACATCGCCGGGAGGAAACGCTTTTGTGATGACACCTAACAGACGTTGTTCGGATCAAAGCTCTTTATGGGCCTTTACCCATTTTCTTGTTTTATGGGAAATGAAACCTTCAGAGAAGTGACTTGCTAATAACCAAGCCAGAAACTAGAAGTAAGATCCGATGTAGTAGAGCGGACAGTGAGCCACGCTAAAGAGGTTCCCGCTTAGCCCCTTTTCATGGTGTGTTGAACGTTGGCTGCTGGAGAGGGTGAGAAGGAAAGTGTGTCCGACCATCAAGCACCTCTCATCTTTGCTTCTCTCCAGGGTGACCTGTAGTATATGTCAGAGTCTTCACAAAGTTTGTCATCCGTCATTTGGAAGAAGAGGTTATATTGTAAAACAGTGGGGTGTTGCAATTTCTATTTTTGTGTGTGTGTTGCAATTTTTTAAATTTATGGGTTTTTTTAGATTTTATTTATTTATTCATGAGATTTATTTATTTATTTTATGATAGACAGAGAGAGGCAGAGACACAGGCAGAAGGAAAGCAGGCTCCCTGCAGGGAGCCCAAAGCGGAACTCGATCCCAAGACTCCAGGATCACACCCTGGGCTGAAGGCGGCACTAAACCGCTGAGCCACCAGGGATCCCTGTGTTGCAATTTCTAAACACTAAAAGATCCCATTTAATTCGCTTTGGGCATCTTCATCAGATACATTGTTCTTGATACATTGGATAGCAACTGGTTTGTTTTAAATGTTTCCTTAAAACGTTTTATTTCCTAGGATTGAAGATCCTACATGTGGCATCTGGAAGAGATCTTAGTTATCTACCCTTTTTTTTCATTTGGCAATTTATTCAGTACACTTGTGGTTTCTTTAATTTATGAAATATAGATGCTTGTTTTTCAGTGCAACTAAGTTTAGTCAAAACAAAATTTCTTTGATAAAGCAGTATTTTTAAATTTTTTCAAGGAATGTGAAACCCTTGCCTCATGTTGGCTCTTGATGAAGTGCTTTTGTAAGCCAGTTAGTGTACTGTCCATTTAAAGAGTTATATTGTCTAAATTTATCTTGGCCTTACCAAGTTTATTAGTCTGAAAAAGCTAGCTCGCAAAAAAAAAATGTCCCCAGAGTTAACACATTGTCACTGACCCAAAAAATGTCATAATGATAATTTTGCCTTTTTATATGACATTTGTGCTATAGACTTAAAGACTAATTATACACAGATCTGCAGAGCACATGTTAAGTTGTTATTCCGGTAATAGTTTATTACTATAGGTAATGAACTATAGTTTGTAAGCATGAAATATGTAGTAAAGAGACCTAGGTTACAGTCCCAGTTTTTGTTACTTTAGACAGGTCACTCCCTGAGCCTGATTTTCTTCAACTAGAAATGGAAATATTATATAACACAGGATTCAATGTCAAATGAGACTGTATGTAAAAGCACTTTTTACATTATGATGAATTAATATGGATGTTAGTATTCATTATTATCATCTTTATCGGGTCTGGGCAGTCTTCAACCAATAATAAGCCAGTACATAATACAACTGGAGAGAAAATTTAAATATAAATAGTGTGAGATGTTGGGGTGCCTGGGTGGCTCAGTCAGTTGAGCATCTGACTCTTGATTTCAGCTGGTCATGATCTTGTGGTTGTGGGATTGAGCCCCTCCTCAGGCTCCACGCTCAACACAGTCTGCTTATCCCTCTCCCTCTGCTCCTGTGCTCTCTCTCTCTCCCTACCTCTCTCTCTCAAACAAATTAACAAATAAAATATTTTAAAGAAATAGCATGAGATGTCATGAAATATACTAACCTGGATTCCATATTTAAATTGTTATTTATAGTACAATATATCCCTAGTGTAAATAGGCCCTTGAAAACAAAGATAACATCTCCATAATAAGCTTAAGAGTTTTAGAGAGAGTGGATATAAATGAAACATTTCTTTCATGGTATTCCAAGATTTATGATATGAAAAAAAAAAGACCATAAGAGAGCTATTTCTTATAATGAGGTAGGCTAACTCAATAGTAGTTCTCTTAAAATGTGTTAATCCATAGCTGCCCAGGTTTTCAGCTAAAATTACTGACAATAATCTGTAACATTTGTAATTTGAAACTTAATATTTAAAAAAGCAAATAACACTCTCCATTATGTTCATTTGTCATTGCTAACACACCAATTGCTAATTGGTGATAATGCAAATTGAAAAAATAAGTAATATCTAATATATACATCTTCCTTAACACTGTGCTAAGTGTTTTTACCTATATTTAACCCAAGTACTTTTATCTGTGTTATTTAATCTTCAGAGCAACTTTGATAATTTTTTTTAAAGATTTTATTTATTTATTCATGGGAGACACACAGAGAGAGAAGCAGAGACACAGGCAGAAGGAGAAGCAGGCTCCATGCAGGGAGCCCAATGTGGGACTCGATCCCAGATCCAGGGATCACGAGGTGAATGAGAGGCAGACGCTCAACCGGTGAACCACCTAGGCGTCCTGATAGATACTGTTTTAATCTCTATTTTTCAAATAAGGAAAGTGAAGCTTGGAGAAGCTAAATAACTTTCCTGAAGTCCATGTAGCAGTCACGATAGGCTAGATTATGTTGCAAGAATTAATAATTCCCAAATCTCAAAAGATTTTTTTCTTGGTCTCGTTACAGGTTCATCATGGGTCAGCAAAATGATTTAACACATAGTAATCACTCAAGAATCCACTGGAGCTGTTGGGACGAAGTAATGAAAGAGTCTCAAAGAATAGGCTTTTGACAGGTGGAGAGAAAGGGAGGAAGTATGTGTATTCAGAGCAGCAACAAAGAGACAGAAATTGTTCTGGGAACGGTGAAGGGATTGCCTTAACTGGAGTAAAGCATTTGTATTATACATTAGTGAGAGAGAGGTGAGATAGCCGAACACATAAGGCAGCAGAAGTTAGGAAGTAGTAAGAGCTAAAGAAGCAAGGAGAGGGACACTTGGGTGGCTCAGAGGTTGAGTGTATGCCTTTGGCTCAGGACTTGGGAGTCCTGGGATCGAGTCCCACATCAGGCTCCCCAAGGGGAGCCTGCTTCTCCCTCTGGCTGTGTCTCTGCCTCTCTCTGTGTCTCTCATGAATAAATAAAATCTTAAAAAAAAAAAAAAAAAAAAGAAGCAAGGAGAAAAGCTTTAGGGCCTCAAACACTCATGTCAGAGAGCCCAACAAAATAACTGGATAACTAGGGTGTTAGTGTATTCTGCTTTCAAAATAGACAGTAGGCCTCCGTGAAAGTTTCCTGTGCTTCTTTATCTTCTGTATCTCTTCATAATACTCTTCTAAAAATCCTTATCTTTTGTTCTACTCAACTTAAAAAAGTCCAACTCATTCAAAGGCTTTGGCTTCATATCTGGGTTTGGTCCCCACTCTGCCACTGAACTAACTGTAACTTGGCCAGGGTACGTAAGCTGTGTCTTGATTTTTCTGATATATAAAATAAGGATAGGAATAGCTGCTTCACAGGGTGTTTTATTTATTTTTTTATTTTTAAAGATTTCATTTATTCATGAGAGACACAGAGAGAGAGAGAGAGGCAGAGACACAGGCAGAGGGAGAAGCAGGCTCCACGCAGGGAGCCCGACGTGGGACTCGATCTGAGAACCCTGGGATCAGGCTCTGAACCGAAGGCAGACGCTCAACTGCTGAGCCATCCAGGTGTCCCCACAGAGTGTTTTAAAGATCAAATGACAGAATGTATACAAAGTCTTCAGCCCAGAACTGCAACGCTCATAAATGGTAGCAGTCATTAAAAAATAAATCATTACGCTGAAGGAATGGCATAATGGGATTGAAAATAAAAGTGATTCCAAGAACTATTTCACAGAAAGAGCTGGGAGAACTTGATAGTTTGGTTCCTCGATAGTAAATGAAACAGATTAATCAAATGCAATTATAAGATTTTTAACTTCAGAAACTGAGATTAGGAATCAGAAACTGAGATTAGGAATTAGGGTAGGATTTTAGAGAGGTCTCAACATTTTAAATAAGCCTTGAAGAACTGAGAGTGTCTTCATGATGAAGCAGAAACTGGTTTACTCATTGATCCGTTTATAGTGCAGTACACTGTCTGAATTGGGAAAATCAAATAGACTCTGTTTAATAGGGTTTGTAAAGAGGTAGATTGTGATATTCTGTAAGAAAAGGAGGTTAGACCCAAAAGAAGCAAATCAATGCCTATTATGAATTATGCACTGCTAGAAGTTTTCACATTCCCTGTTGCATCTAATTTTCAGATATCCATACAAAAGGGTGTTTTGACAGATAGGAAAACATTTATAGAGAGGTTTACTAATTTGTTCAAAGTCTCACAGATAATAATTAATGGAGCTGGAATGTGAAAACAGGTTATTTAACTGAAGCTTAGGCCATTTTCAATATGGTAACCATTTCTAAATTTAAAACAAACAAAAAAGTGTATTCACTCTAGCACTTAAGAAAATATAAAGCACTTCTGTTTGTATTTGGTTTTCATCAGCAGTCATTAATCTCATCTTATAGATGGGAAAATCAAAACTCAGCAAGGTTATTCAAGGTCACAGAATGAGTAAATGGCAGATTGGGAATGCAACTCATTCTGAATCTAAAGCCTAAGGTCTTTCCAACATCTTTCCAACAGGAGTCTGGAGTTTCTTCTGTAGACAGTGGAAAGAGCCACTGAGCATTTTTGAGAAGGGGGATGACATAAATGTTTAAAAAGATTAGTTTGGGATATCATGTGGGATGGACTGGAATGAAGATAGACAGGACACTAGTTACTAGGCTATTTCAAAAACAAGCTAATAATGATATAGACCTGCACAAGAGATTCAGTTGTAATAAGACAGAGGAAACAGATTGGAGGCATTTGGAAAGAGAATTTGTAGGATTGCATCTGCAGTGAGACAGAAGTAAATAATGCAGAGTCAGTGAGTGGTGTGTTCATTTCTGCATCCCCAGGGCCAGCATAGTTCCCAGCACATGTTAGGCACTTAATAAATATTTGTTAACTCTAGAAGTAGATAAAGACTTTTAAGTATGGCAGAGTAAAAAAGAAGTCCAAAAACAAAAAGCAGAAAGAAGACAATATATCAGGGAATTCTTGATAGAAATCAAAAAAACATAGTGCAAAAGAAACCATGAAGGGGACGCTTGGGTGGCTCAGTCAGTTAAGCATCTGACTCTTGATTTCAACTCCTGTCAGGATCTCAGTTTTGTTAGATAGAGTCTAGCCTTGAGGTCTTCACTGGGCACGGAGCCTGCTTAAGATTCTCTTTCTTCTCCGTCTGCCATTCCCCTCACTCTCTCTCTCTAAAAGATAAACTAATTAATACATTTTAAAACATTTTTTTAAAGATTTTGTTTGTTGATGAGAGACACACAGAGACAGAAAGGCTGAGACATAGGCAGAGGAAGAAGCAGGCTCCATGCAGAGAGCCCAACGTGGGACTCAATCCTGGGTCTCCAGGATCACACCCTGGGCTAAAGGCAGTGCTAAACTGCTGAGCCACCTGGGCTGCCCTAAAAAAATTTTTTTTTAAAAGAAACCACAAGGGAAGAGTTGCAAGCATGTGTGATGCCACAGAAAGGCATTGTTGGAAGGGGAACAAATGTAGTGTCACTGAAATAAAAGGCCAATAGGAGAAAGCAGAAGGCAACATGTAAACAGTTAAAGAGAGGAATGAGGAAGGCAGAGACACAGGCAAGGAGTATAGAACACACCTAAGTTTGTTGGTAAGGGAAAGAGGGCAATGGGATGACAGCTTGAGGGAGAAACAAGGTCAAAGAAGAATCACAAAGGCTAGAAGATATGTGAGGTTCAAGGGAAGAGAGCCAGTGGATGGGGTAGAGAGAAAGCAAAATAAGGTCTTAGGAAATGGAGGCAGATGAGCTCCCAAAAGTTAGGGTGGTTGGAATTAGATATATAGCTCCGGGCATGCTTCACAGAGAAGAGAGGTTGAAGACAAGATTATAGGTGAGTGATTATAAACAGTGATTGCAAAAGATGAGCAGAAGACTAAGGAAATCTTTAGACAATGATCACAGGCAAGGGCAAAGGAATGGTCAGAAACATTGCAAGAAAGTTGTATGAATTCATGGTCACATACACCAATATACGACTGACAGAATTTGAGAAAACTAAGAAGTAGCCAAAAGCGTGTAGTGTTGTAGAGTAAGGAATGAGGGCTGGGAATAGATGGTTGTTCATCCAGTGATATTTGTACAAGCAGTTCATGAACAGAAACCTTAGAAGTCCTTCTTTGTTTTATTCAGTTAAAGCTGATACATTTCTGTGGGTCAACTTTGCAACTATCTCTAAACTTTTTAAGGTGGATAACAAACCCCTTTGTCTATAAGTGATAAATCTAAAACATGATGCAAGTAAATTTTTCTTTCAGATGATTTGTACTTTGAATCTAATTTAATCATGATAACTCAATTTAAAAAGCATTTGAAGCAAGTGAAACTAGGAAGCCTATTCCTATAAATCCTATGTGTTCATATATACATTGCTTTCATCCAATAAATGTTACTAGGTGTCTACCATGTACTTTGCTAAGTCCTGGGCAATAAACAAGAAAGACATCATCCTGGCCTTCATATGGAAATAAAAATACCAAAGAAAGAAAAAAAGCTGTAGTTTGTCCCATTGTTGATAAAACCAAAAAAGTAATCTAAAATAATAGAGAAATGATTAATTATAGGATGTTTGAAGAGCTATTATGTATACATTAAAATAATTATGCATGAATATGTACTTTCTTCTAATATATTTTTTTAAGATTTTATTTATTTATTCATGAGAGACACAGGGTGAGAGAGAGGCAGAGACACAGAGGGAGAAGCAGGCTCCATGCAGGGAGCCTGAAGTGGGACTGGATCCTGGGTCTCCAGGATCATGGCCTGGGCTGAAGGCGGCGCTAAACTGCTGAGCTACCCAGGGTCCCCCTCTAATATTAAAACAAAGTACAACATTGTCATTACTAGAACTATATGAAAATACATATGCATGGGGGTAAAGGCTGAATAGAAACATGCAAAAATTAATATAGATGTATTGGAATAGAGAGGTTATTGGTAATTTTACTTTTGATTTTCCTTTAAAGTATTTTAAAAAATGTTAAATTAGTTTTTAAAATGTCTTATAGCATGCAGTGAGAAATTTCATTTCTACTGATTTATAAATATATCCATTCTTTACATTCACAGTGGGACACATAAACAGTCCTTGGATTTTAAATCTCTTGGTTAGCTAGCAAAACTCTCAAGTTGATGATCTCCAGGTGAAATTTAACTCACAGATAATGTACCAGTTATTTATTGCCACAAAAATGCTGCCTAACAAGCCACCCTAAAGGTCAGTGGATTAAATAATAACCATTTATTATTTCTTAGGAGTCAGTGCATTGTTAGCTGGGTAGCTTTTCTGAAATTAGCTGGGTTTGCTCATTTTCTGAGTCAGCTGTGGGTTTGGTAGGTGGATCTACTCATTTTGGCTGAATGTTCATGTTTGGGGACCAGCTGTCTGTTCTTGGGTCTAGAAAAGCCTTGGCTCTTTTCCATCGTCTCTCACATTCTTCCAGTAGGTGAGCCTGAACATGTTCTCATGATGAAGCAGAAACTATTTACTCATATATCCATTTACTTACTGAGTCTCCTATGTTCCAGGCACTGTAACAAGGAACCAAAGAAATAAAGTCAAATGAGAACTTGTCCCTTCTATGAAGGAGCTTGCCATCGAATGGGAGAGGCAAGCAAGTAAACCAGGAACCACAGTGCAGTATGGTAAGTGCTAGGACTATGGCGTGATAGGCCCCATGGACACAGTGGAGAACTTTTCAAGTCAAAACAGGTTTAAGTATGGAGTGATGATTGAAAGTATCACAGTGGGTTGGGGTGCTGGGGTGGCTCGGTTGAGTGTGCCTTCGGCTCAGGACATGATCTTGGGGTCCTGGGATTGAGCCCCACATCGGCTCCCTGATCAGTGGGGAGTCTGCTTCTCCCTCTCCTTCTCCCTCTGCCCCTTCCCTCTCTTGTGAGTTTTTTTCTCTCTCTCTCTTTCAAAAAAATAAATAGAATCTTAAAAAAAAAAAAAAAAAAAAAAAAAAAGGAAAGCGATACCTGGGTGGCTCAGCAGTTTAGCGCCTGCCTTCCGCCCAGGGCATGATCCTGGAGTCCCAGGATCGAGTCCCACATCAGGCTCCCCGCGGGGAGCCTGCTTCTCCCTCTGCCTGTGTCTCTGCCCATCTCTCTGCGTCTCTCATGAATAAATAAGTAAAAGGAAAGAAGGTGTCAAAGAGGGGGTAATCCTTGAGCAGGTTTTCCAGGGAATAGGAAAATCTCAGTGAGATAGAACATCGTGGCATTCTTGGTGAACTTTGACATTTTGGTGGAGGGTGTAGGGAAAGGAACATACAAAAGAGTATGGAATGCTACTGGGATATCTTACAGACTGGAATGCTACTGGGATATCTTACAGACTTTTGGAAATTGTATAACCTACTCATTTTGTAATAGAAATCCAAAACTCCTCCTGGTGGGCTGTAAACAACTCCCTGTCTCTTTGCATCTCAGTTCAAAATTTTAGTTTTCCAGGAGAGCAAGTCTGTTAGACCAGTTTGGGTCAGATTTCTACCCCCATCACTCCGCAGTGACAAGCCTAGAAGTTCTGTGTGTGGATGTTTGCTGCTGCTCAACCACTATGCTGGGGAGGGAGGTGTCCCCTATGAGCTGTTGTGGCTGGCCTAAGGGGAATCTGCTGTGTTTCATTATTTATCTGCCTTTCCCCACAGGTACCATCAAAAAAATGCCTCCAGCCTATATAATCTTGCCATTCTAGTACAAAAGCCCCTGAACTCGCCCAAAGGCAAGTTCCAAGTCGAAAGATATCTCCAACTGGTGGAAGGAATGTGTTAGGGTTACTGCTTTCCTAGTTCTGATCTCTGGATGTAAAATGCCCATTCTTTCAGTTCTGGCACAGTCTCACCTCAGTGTGGTTCCTCATGGTCTTCAATACAAGGACTAAATGGTCAGTATAATTATACCAGTACACTTTGTAAATAATGGTTGGGCACAGAGATGGTAATGGTTACTACAGAAAGGAAGGAGAAGAAACCAATAATAGTTCTTCATTTAAAAGGGAAAGAATAATTTTTTAGTCTCAGACATTCCATTCATATGTGCGCAGACTACTCATTCCTGCTGTTGTTAATGAGAGTATAACTGGCCCATTCCAAGTCCTTGTTTGCAGCTAATGTCTCAGCTGACTGAGGATTTTGCCTACTAGGCTGATTTAAGCCTTCACTTCTCGAGGTTTAAGCCCTTGGTGATCATCAGAATTGATTGTGTCAAACCAAACAAAGACAATGCAGCAGATTAGAGACAACTCTGAGGTAGAAGGACAGGCAACCAATGAATATTTGTTCCACAAATAGTCTCCGTTTTACAGTTGATAAAACTGAAGCACAGAGAGTTTAGATTAACTCTTAAGTGACAGAGTCAGGATGTAAACTCATGCTGTCTGACTCTAGAATAGCCCTTCTACATAGTTATGTTATATTGCCTCTACATTCGGTATGGAGATTGAGTCTGGGCACTAAGCCTTTTACATCCAGGATCAAGTCATGTCTTGGCTCTTCAACTTTAGCTAGCCTTATGACCAAGAACAAGTTGCTTAATTTTTCTAGGTTTTAGTCTTTTCATCTACAAAATGAAGATAGGCTTGTACATGGCACAATACCTATCATTTGATAAGTAGATTTGTAAAAATGGCAGCCATTACTACTACTATTATTATTTTAGAGAGGGAGAGAAGGAGGAAGGGGCAGAGGGAAGAGAGAAAGAATCCTAAGCTGGCTCCATGCCCAGAGCCGAGCCCAATGCTGGGCTTGATCTAATGACTCTGAGATCATAACTGGAGCTGAAATCAAGAGTCAGATGCTTAAGGGACTGAGCCACCCAGATTCCGCAGTGGCCATTATTATTAGTTCGATAAAAATGTATTGAGCATACTGTGGTCGTCACTGCACGTGCAGTGGTGCACAAGATGGGCATAATTCCTGTGTTCCTGGATCTTTCAACAAGAAGGATCTGAACCAAGCCATTAAATGAAAATAGCAATGTGTGATCCACAGATCTGCCTCCCTCACTTTGGATTACCAACAACAGTAGAGACATAAGGGAACAACAAAGACTGTGAGCTGAAAAGCACAGGTCAGGAAAGATTGTTTCAAGACAGGAGCGAAATCAGGAAAATTCCCAAAGGAAAGCATCATTACCTACTTTTCTTAAGCCTGGGAAGTAAATCTGGATTTCATAAGAAAAGTGGAGGGAACTGATCAAGCAATTCTTGTCATGAAACAGAAAGAGTAGGTAAAATAGAAACAATCAATGGGAGACCTGTAGAGATGAGTGGTAGATATTCTCAATACTCCATAGAAAGCAAGATTAAAGGGAAGGGAATGATAAACATTAATTAGGGATGCCTGGTTGGCTCAGGGGTTGGGCGTCTGCCATTGGCTTAGGGTGTGATCCTGGGGTGCTGGGATCGAATCCCACATCGGGCTTCCAGCATGGAGCCTGCTTCTTCCTCTGCCTGTATCTCTGCCTCTGTGTCTCTCATGAATAAATGAATAAAATCTTTAAAAAAAAGAAAAATATTAATTTAAAAAAATTATCCTCAAGTCCTGATTCCGTGAACAGCCACCACTTGCAATTTGAGCCAAGAGATAAAATCAAATTTGTCTCTGGGGGGGATGCAAAATAAGCCTTTTTCAGGCTAAATTCCCCTGGCACCTGGCTTGTTTGCTTTGCTGTAAATGAGCACTGGGAAAAGGATAGGCTTTAGAGATCCTGCCCAAACAATTCACAGGCCATTTTCTTGGTAATCACTAGGTAGCTCTTTTTCAGTCAGGCTCACACACAAGATTTAATCTTGGTATTTGATAGCAAGTATTATTTTTAACATTTATCAAATGCACCAAAATATCTCTAAAAGTACCTTAAAATGTATGTAAGGGAAGAAAAGTGAGTTATATATATCAATCCTTGAAGTGACTTAATATAAAATTCTGCAGATTTATCCTTATGACTGTGGTTATGTAATATGACCTAAATCACTGTCATGGTTAAGGCCAACATTTACCACAATGAGATACTACATGGATTAAATGACCAATTACAGTATTTTCAGGAGCACCTAATTGTAACTGGCTTAACTGTGGCTATATTACAGGCAAAGTTGTTGAAAAAGTCATTGTTTCCAAGTGAAGCCCAGTTTGTAGAGTTTACCATTAAACCTGTCATCTTTACCAAAACTAAAGTAGGTTTATTGTATGTATTGTAATTTGTATGTGAGTGTGTTTGCATGTGTGTGTGGGGGTTTTTTGTTGTTGTTGTTGAGACCAAATAAACATTGAAAGCACAAAAATAGATCAAACTTTTATACAGATGCTCCTCTCTATATGTTTGCAGCTTCATTTTAAAGGATAGCAAAGTTGATCTCAATTTCCATGGTATAATTATGTTGATTATATTGGGAAAACATGAACCAGTACATTTACCTTTAAGATCTATGAACATCTTATAGAAAGTTACCCATATATATGAAATTTGTTGAACACTTGAAATTCATAGATAATATTTAGCTTCTGAATAATAAATATATACATTTATGCACTTATCACACATAATACATTAAGAATATGCTATTGGCTTATTGAGTAAAATATGATCATAAAATATTTGTCATTATAGCTCAGACACATAGCAATACAAAATTTAAGGTATTTAGAAAAGTTTTTAGGTAAGACATTTAGATTTTTTAAAAAGACATTTAGATGAAAATATTCAACACTATAAGTCTATTTTAACAATGATATTGCTGTAAAATATTTATAACATTCTCTGATTTAAAAAAAAGAAGCCAGAGATTCATGTAGTATCTTTCTGGCATTTGAATTGATATCTCTTCATCTAACACACAAGTGCTGGTTGAGAGGGAAAATGGTTAGATCTGTCAAGAAGCTCTATATTGTTACATTAAAATTCAGAGTTATTTAGATCCAAGTAGATAGATAATAAGTGGCATTCCTTTCTTTTTTTAAAAAAGGATTTTATTCATTTACTTGAGAAAGAAAGATCAAGAGCACAAGATGGGGGTGGAGCTGAGGAAAAGGAGGAGCAGATTCCCTGCTGAGTAGGTCTCAATCCCAGGACCCTGAGATCATGACCCAAGCCAAAGGCAGATGCTTAACCAACTGAGCCACCTAGGCACCGCAATAAGTGGCATTCCTAATCAGCAAGGAAAGTATATACAATAAGTTAAGGAGCCAGTGCCCAATTGTTTGGAGAAAAAAAATATATACCTTGTGCCAAAATAAATTCCTGATGGATTAAAGATTTTAATATAAAAATAAAATCACAATATTGTTAAAAGAAAATATAGAAAAATGTTTATATATATAATCTTAGAAATGGGAATTATATTGCATAAAATGTAAAGCAAAAGATTGAACTTAAAATACATTAAAAAATGGAGCACTTGGCTGTCTTAGTCATTAGAGCATGCAACTCTTGATCTCCAGATTGTAAATTCAAGCCCTATGTTGGATGTAGAGATTACTTTAAAATGAAATCTTATGAAAAAAATAAATAAAACATGTAAAAAACTAAAAACTGTTTCAGAAATCACCAACAAATAAAAAGATAAATTCCCAATAGAAGGGAAAAAATATTACCCCCAAATTAAAGGACAAATGCCAAACTAGAAAGGGAGAATGTGGGGTGCCTGTGTGGCTGACTCAGTTGGTAGAGAATGCAACTCTTGATTTTGGGATTGTGAGTCTGAGCCCCACATTGTGTCATTACATTAAAAAGGTCGAGGAGGGACAAAGGGCTAAGAAGTCTTATGAATCAACAAGAAAAAAGATCAATAGAAAAATGGGTAAAGGATTTCTGCAGGTGAGACAGAAAAGAAAGGATAAAAAGTCACTAAAGGGGTGCCTGGGTGGCTCAAGTCAATTCTCAGGTTTGACTCGGGTCATGATCTCAGGGTTCTGGGATTGGGCTCCTCATTGGGTTCTCTGCTCCACGGGGCATCTGTTTTTCCTTCTTCCTCTGTGTGCTGTCTCTCTCATGTAAGTAAGTAAGTAAGTAAATAAATAAATAAATAAATAAATAAATAAAATCTTAAAAAAAATATAGGTCACTAAAGATGAATATTTTTCCTTTTCATCAGTAATAAAGAAAGCACATTATAATACCATCTTTGCCTAAGTGATAAGTATTATTTAAAAAAATAATATCCAGGGTTAGAAAGGATGCAACATTTTTCCTCAATCGCTCTTTGACAAAATGTCTGAAAAGTGCATGTCTATTAACCACCAATTCTGCTTCAAAATAATGCTAAGGAAATATACGCTTGGGAAGTAATTAATGATATGTGCCACAAGATGTTTATTGCAGTTTCCTTCCTTGCTTCTCCTCTCCCTCCCTTCTCCTCTGTCTCTATCTCCTTTTTCTTTTTTGGGTTTATGTTTGATATTGGTGAAAAATTTTAAAAATTAAAATGTCCAACAAAAGAGGTATTGGTTAAATAAAATATGGTAAATTTATTCAACAAAACATCTACACTAGTCAACCAATAAAAATGACAGTGTAGAAAATAGTTAACTTTTGAACAATGAGGGAGTTAGGGGTGCCAACCCCTATGTAGTTAAAAATCCATGTATAACTTTTGACTCCCTTCAAACTTAATCACTAATAGCGTACTGTTGACCAAAAGTGGATAACGCTAACAGTCAATTAACATATATTTTGTATGTTATATGTATTATATACTGTATCCTTACAATAAAGTAAGCTAGAGAAAAGGAAATGTTATTAAAATCACAAGGAAGAGAAAAAAAACCACATATAAGTAAACTCCAAGTTCAAATCTGTCTTGTTTAAAGACGTATATTTGAAAAATGTTTACACTCTATTGGGTTTTTTTTTTGCTTTTATGATTTTTAAATATTATTTTATTTTAATTTCAGCATAGTTAATATACAGTGTTATATTAGTTTTGGGTGTACCATGTAGTGATCCAACAATTCCATACCACAATATATAGTTAAATAAAAAATTGGGGATGCAGAGCAAAATGTATTGGCTGGACTGTGGAGAGTTGGGGGAGGGGATGGGAATGTGTCTTTCTATCCCTCTGTCCTTCTCTCTCCACCACCACCATACCCACAGATACACTTAATGAAAAGGTATTGGAAAGATATAATAAGCTATGGGGAAAGGAGATCACATTATTGTATGTTCTTTTTGCTTATCCTTATTTTCTAATTTAACTACAAAGAACCAGAATTATCTTTAAAGATTTATTTATTTATTTTAGAGAGAGAGCAGGAGTGAAAGGAGGGGAGCAAAGGGAGAGGGACAAGCAGACTCCCTGCTGAGCACAGAGCCTGACACAGGGGCTGGACACAAGGCCCGACATGGGGCTCAATCCCACAACCCTGAGATCATGAGATCATGACCTGAGCTGAAATCAAGAGTCAGACACGCAACCAACTGAGTCACCTAGGCAACCCCAAACATATTTCTAAATTAAACATATAGGGGATCCCTGGGTGGCTCAGTGGTTTAGTGCCTGCCTTCGGCCCAGGGTGTGATCCTGGAGTCCCAGGATCGAGTCCCACATCGGGCTTCCAGCGTGGAGCCTGCTTCTCCCTCTGCCTGTGTCTCTCATGAATAAATAAATAAATAAAATCTTAAAAAACAAAACAAAACATATAATGCTACTTAGTGGTTGTCTTTACAAAATATATAAGAATCATCAGTTAGCCAGTTGGTTAAGTATAGTTTAATTCCAACATCTTGGTAATTGGGATGCAAAATTAAGAAAAAAAAAAGATTTTGAATCTTACAATGCTGTAGGATCTGCAGATCACTTTTCACTTCATAAGGTATTAGTTATAATCACTATTTTTATTGTTACCATGGGAATGTTTTATATACAACAATGCTGAGGTTAGGAATTTGTGTCCTGAAAAACATCAGAATATCAAATCTAAGGTAAATAATGATTTCCTCCTTTAAATAGAACAAAGATGTGGGAAGAAGTAGTAGGCAAGAAGGCTTGGTGTTACCATGGGGATGATTAAACTATCCGTGGTGCAAACCACCCCAACTATAGCTTCAGGGTCAATGACTCACTAGCTCACAGAAAAGTCAACAAATACATACAGGTACACCTGCTATCTACACAAAGGGATTTTCATTATGCACAGAACTGCTATGAAATATTATTCAGACAAATTGACGAAAACCAATCTAAATGAGTGTTTTAAAAATTCTAATTGAGGAGGGGCACGTGGGTGACTCAGTGGTTGACTATCTGCCTTCAGCTTAAGGATGTGATCCCAGGGTATTGGTATCAAGTACCGCATCGGCTCCCCACAGGGAGACTGACTCTCCCTCTGCCTCTGCCTCTGCCTCTCTCTCTCTGTGTCTTTCATGTATAAATAAATAAAATCTTAAAAAAAAGAAACTATAAAATTCTAATTGAGGAGTATTTAAGATGCATGAGAAGACAAATTCTTATCCCAGGTCACCCCAAATCATATTAAAAATAGATGTGGACACTAATTAAAAATCACTAAAGCAAAATCAAAAAACACTTCTATTAGTACTTCAAATATTTTTTTCAAAAACAGGATTTATGGGGATCCCTGGGTGGCTCAGCGGTTTGGCTCCTGCCTTTGGCCCAGGGCATAATCCTGGGGACCCTGGATCGAGTCCCACATCAGGCTTCCTGCGTGGAGCCTGCTTCTCCTCCGTCTGTGTCTCTGCCTCTCTCTCTCTTTATCTCTGTGTCTCTCATGAATAAATAAATAAAATCTTTAAAAAAAAACAAGATTTATTAAAATAATCCCAGGGTAGACTTGTAATTTATTAACTTTAAGGATCTATGCTAACCTCTGGGACCAATCAAGGGAGCCAACAGGCTGGCTGGGGAACCAATTAATTCATTCCTTCAGTAAAATTTATTGAGAACCTACTATGTGGAAAGCAATGTGCAGAGTATTAAGCATTAAAGAATACCTAAAACATGCCTCCTACCCTCAAAAGGTCACATTGAGAAGGAGAGAGATTTGTGAATAAATCACCACTATAAGCCAATTTCAGTGACTGCCATACTGACTACTCCTTCTAGCAGAACTCTTCCCATGGCTCCTGGTGAATAAATCCTGGGTGATCATGTCCTGCACAGAGTGACCAGTCCACTTCTCTGTTTTCAGCAGCTTCCTCTGCCATAGCTAGGAAAAAGGCCTTGGCCCCCCCAAATTCCACCAGGGTGGGGCAGGGTAGTGATCAGATTTCTTTAGGAGTTCCAGCATGAGATACAGAGGGCAAGTTAGTTGGTAGGAGGAGCTGAAGTTGGAATAGAAAAGATTCTTAGAGAGAGACCATTATAAGACTTTAAAGGACCAAAGTAATGAGAAGCAGAAGCTGTGCAATACAAGAGGAGATGAAAAGGCAGCAGCAGATGAGGAAGGAGAAAAGAAAAATGGAGGGAATCATGGTTACTTTCATGGTGAAGGATCGATGAACCACAATTGAAGAATGGCCAATGATATAACCCAGTTCTTAGGACTATCTTGATTCCTGAATATTTACTTAATATAAGACAATCTTCATCATATGGCATTAAGGTAGAAAAACAGGATTCAAAATTTCATAGTGATATCTGGTTCAGTCATGACAGAAGAATGCACTTACCTCTCCACAGTATATAATCATAAAACTGGATAAACTAAAGCAAGCAATTGTTTTCAGACTTTGGGCAGTAGACAGCACAGAGCTGCGATCCTTAGAGAAAGGGAGCAAAGAAAATTTTAATAACAGAGCAATCTGATGTTCACCTGAGGATCAAAGAAAATATTAAACATCTATTTAGGAATAGTTTGCATGAAAAAAAAAAAGGAATAGTTTGCAGGAGTCTCCTTAATCTTCACTTTATTTCTAGAATCATTCATATATAATCTAGAAGCTCTTGTTTGTAATTCAACAAATGTATGATGGTAGAGCATCAGTGTAATGTATTACACACTTCTACAACCTTCTATAGGAGTACAGTAGGTGGGCAGCCCCGGTGGTGCGGTGGTTTAGCGCCGCCTGCAGCCTGGGGTGTGATCCTGGAGACCCGGGATCGAGTCCCACGTCGGGCTTCCTGTAGGGGGCCTGCTTCTCCCTTTGCCTGTTCCTCTGCCTCTCTCTGTCTCTATGAATAAATAAACAAAATCTTTAAAAAAAAAAAAAAAGGAGCGCAGTAGGTGACATTGGGCCCAGTGCAACCGTAAGGGAGTTACTTTTATAAAAATTAGATTCTGGTCACCAGAGTCCATAGTAGTTTATACAACTAATTTAATTCTCTAGAAATCTGACTTGAAATCCTACAAAATATTTATAGATAATCAACTGTGAGTTCATACTTAAAAATAAACAAGGAACTCCCCAGTACATGCTTAAAATCTACTTAGGTCAATTATATACTCGAAATATATACTTGAAATACTCCACAGGATGTTTATGTTTACAAATAGTAGAAACCAACCACTGTAAAGAAAGGCACACTATGCATTAATACTGAAGAAATCTTGTGAAAACGCAGGGTAAAGTGACTGGCACTAAAATCTGTTGCACTTTTGTAATAAAGGAAATTTTTCTTAAAGCAGATATAAATAATCTTTATTAAAAAAATGAGAGTGCCTGGGTGGTTCAGTGGTTGAGTGTCTGCCTTTGGCTCAGGTCATGACCCTGGGATCTTGGGACCAAGTGTCCCTGCAGGAAGCCTGCTGCTCCCTCTGCATATGTCTTTGCCTCTCTCTGTGTGTGTCTCTCATTAGTAAATAAATAAAATGTTAAAAAAAAAAAAAAGAAATACATGTAAGTGGAGGATACTGCATTTGGGCTGTTATGAATAATATAGTCATATATAACTTGCTAATTATATAAAATTAATTAGTATTCCTATATGTCTATTACTAATAAAAATGTATTAACTCCAGGGTGCTATTAAGATACAGGCTAAAATTTTTATAGCAAGAGATATTCATGTAACAGGTTGAAAGTGAGCTCTCCAGGCTACTGAGGGGATGGGTTTCTGCTCCATCAAGTCATTCAGAGTCCCAAGGTCCTTTAGTCTTTTTGCTCAGCCATCCCCTAAAGTGTTGTTCTCATTTACATTTCTTATTTTTTAAGATTTTATTTATTTATTCATGAGAGACACACAGAGAGAGGCAGAGACATAGGCAGAGAGAGAACTCCCACTTCTCCCCCCACAGGGAGCACGAAGTGGGATCACAACCTGAGCTGAAGGTAGATGCTCAACCACTGAGCCACCCAGACATCCCTCATTTACATGTCTGAGGTGGGGTTGACTTTCAGCCTGGAAGAGGGGAGAAAAAGAAGCACTGGGCAAGCAGTTTCCTTTTAGAGCAAATGACATGGATATTGCAAATCTCATGATCCAATGGTAAGACTTTAGTTTCAGAGCCCCACTTGGTGGCAAGGGGAGCTGGGAAATGCAGTCAGCCTGGGCAGCCATGTACTCTGCTAAAACTCAATTATTATGGGAAAAAGGGAGAATGATTGGGGACAACTAGTTGCCTATTGCACTGATATGTAGGTATGCACTGCTGGCGGAAGTGTCACTAGGCTCAGGTTTTTGGAAGGAATTCTGGCAATATGCATCAAGAACCAGGATAACATACCTGTGCTTTCAGATAAGAGGAATTTATCAGGGATCCCTGGGTAGCTCAGTGGTTTAGCACCTGCCTTCTGCCCAAGGCATGATCCTGAAGACCCAGGATTGAGTCCCACGTCTGCATGGAGCCTGCTTCTCCCTCTGCCTGTGTCTCTGCCTCTCTCTTTCTCTGTGTCTCTCATGAATAAATGAATAAAATATTTTTTTCTAAAGAGGAATTTATCATAAGAAAATAAAAAAATATGTGCCTGAAGGTGTAGTTGTGAGGATGCTCACCACAATGTAATGTTAATATAAGAAAAATTGAAAACCATCTAAGTATCTCATTACTTACAGTGAAGGAGCACCTTATACATGGTCCTGGATACCAAGTGATAGCATCGCCATAGCAAGTGGGCCAAGAACCATCATGTTTATAGGTCACCATTCCATGCTTTATCTGTAGCCATATGACACTGAGTGCCTACTGTGTGCTTACTCTATTTTAGAATTTTTACATACACACATATTTTGTTTAATCAGCCATGCAAGGCAGGTGTTAATATATAGATACATGGAGGTTCAGATGGTGTAAGGAACTTATAAGGTCCAATAGTGAATAAATGATGTGGTTAGATCTGAATTCAGTTCTGTCCGGTTCTTCTCATTCTGCTTCATGCATATTTTCTCATTTAACTTGCCCAGCAGGATTGACAAGGAGCTAAGGAAAGAGCAATGTGCCCACCACAGAATGCCTGGAGGAACAACTGTCTCCCCATAGGATTTGTGGGAGCAGAACACCTAACCCTCAGAACTCCTCAGAATGATTTTTGTTTGTTGTTGTTTAAGATTTTATTTTTAACTAATCTCTATACCCAATTTGGGACTCAAACTTACAACCCTGAGATCAAGAGTCACATGCGTCACCACCACCACCACCTTCTGGGCCAGTTAGGCACCACATGACTCCACGGGATGTTTATGTTTACAAATAGTTGAAAACAACCTGAACTACTCTAAGTAGAAAAAGAGGAAATTAGAAGAAAGTAGGGTGTCACTGAGCTAAGGAGTATAAGCAGCCAAGTGTCAGGACTGGAATTGGAACAGGAAGTTCAGCAGAACTCAGGGAACTCACTGTTTCTCACTTCATTGTTTTCCTCGGCATCTGGCTTTCGCAGTTATCTGAACCATATGGCAGCTGGCAGATGGCAGCCACAGCTCCCAAATCTACTTTTACAGATCCAGCCACATGCAGAGACTCATTCTCTCTCTTCTATCTCTGCTTCCAAATTCCCTGGAAAGGGCTCTGCTCAGCTTGAGTCAGCAGCCTAGTCCCAGGCCAGTTTCTCTGGCCAGATGCTGGGTAATGTACACAATAACTCTGCTGTGGGTGAGGGACAAGTTAAAGGTTCATTGTGAGCCACCAAGATGTTCCAAAATGTGTCCACTACACAAGGGCAGTGCTATAGATCTTGTGGATCCTGGCAGGACTGATCTCCTCCCTTGGGGAAAGCAGATGAGCTGAAAGGCAGCCAGGGGTGTGATGGTCTACAGTTACACAGATGGATCTTGATGCAGGTCTTGACCTTGAAGGAAGGTCAGACTGAAAGAGGATTGAGAGAGGTATTGGTAATTTTTTTTTTTTTTTGGTCTATGACAACATTCCCTAAAAATATAAACAGTAATCTTTTTCTGCAGGTGACAATGATTGAGTGTATTCAAAAACATTGATTTCACCACCTTAACATCTTGCCTAACTGATTTGGTGGTGAACAAGTTTGAATGCTTATCAATGGGCTGACTGAAATAATCTAGTCATCAAAAACATAGAAGTATATTCTAGTATTTTTAGTACCACTTATTGAGAAGTAGTAAGAGTTGGTTTGCTTCTTGTTTCCCCCAGGAACAGCTGGCATTCTTACCCTGCACAGTAGTCAGAAATAGCCCTGAAGACAGAAAGAGAATGGCAGAAGAGATTCAGGCAGTAAAAAACTTGGAATAGCATTTCTAGTATAAATATATAATATACACAATTATATATTCATTATTATTTATTATAAATATTATATTTATTATATTATTTATATACACACATATTTATTTGTTTATTTATATATTGAGAGAAAAAGTGAGAGAGCAGTGGTGGGGAGGGGCAGAGGGAGAAAGAATCCTAAGCAGGCTACATGCCCAGCTTGGAGCCCAATACAGGGCTCAGTCTCATGACCCTGAGATCATGACCTGAGCTAAAATCAAGAATCGAATGCTTAACTGACCGAACCACCCAGACATCCCTATATATAGATATGTTTTTTTTTAAGTCCTCTTTATTTAAATCCAAGAAGTACTCTATTTGAAAAATATATATAAATAATTCATTTTGAAAATTATACCACCAATAAACAGGTTGTGTTTCCTAAATGGGTATGGGCCTAAGTGATAAAACCTGAAGCTCTTAAGCCACTGTAACCTGGAAGAGTACTTAATAGTATGAAACAGGAAGTTATATGGTAGCCATTTTTTGTCAAGTGAGAACAAAGAATTTTCAACTTAGACTCCAATTTGAAAGTTGTTCTTTTTGCATGAAAGCGAAGAGTTTGAAAGACCTTCTCCTCCTTACACTATGGGAAAAATACTTTGGAGAGAAAGACTATGGCCACACCCCAAAAATTGGCAAGGCTCAAGCAGAACTGGATCCCATTTCACAATATAAGAACTTGGTACATAAAATACAAGTTAGGTTTCAGTTTAAATGTCCCTTTCTTCAGGAAGCTTTTTCTAATCCCTTTAGACTTAGTTAAAAACTTCCGTTCTGAACTTCTACAGAATTGCAGATTACATGGGATATACTTACACTAATACATTCTTACCTATCTGAAACTCAAATTTTACTGAACATCTGTATTTTATCTGACAACTCTGTATTTTATCTTTTCTAAGCACCTAGCACAATCCACTGTGACTGCTTATTTAAGGAGGAAAGCTCTGTCAGGGCAGAGGCTATTTTACCTGGGTTACTTTGCATCTCCAGGGCCAGGCATGGTCTGCTCACATAACATGCTTTTGACAAAGATTTGTTGAATGAAAGACAAAAGTTACAGTAAATGAACACGAAGTAGAAAGTGAGCATTTTTTGTAGGTGGTTATAAAGACTCAGATTCAAAAGGTACACATCCTGGGCAGTCCAGGTGGCTCAGTGGTTTAGTGGGCCTTCCGCCCACGGTGTGATCCTGGAGACCCAGGATCAAGTCCCGCGTCAGGTGTCAGGCATGGAGCCTGCTTCTCCCTCTGCTTATGTCTCTCTGCCTCTGTGTGTGTGTGTGTTTCTCATGAATAAATAAACAAAATCTAAAAAAAAAAACAGAAGGTACACATCTTAAGGTGGGATGTCTTAACATAAAAATAGGGGGATTACAGGGACGCCTGAGTGGCTCAGTGGTTGAGCGTCTGCCTTTGGTTCAGGGAGTGATCCTGGGATACTGGATTGAGTCCGACGTTGGGCTCCTTGCAGGGAGTCTGCTTCTCCTTCTGCCTGTGTCTCTGCCTCTCTCTGTGTGTGTTTCTCATGAATAAATAAATAAAATCTTTAAAAAGAAAAAAAAATAGGAGGATTACAAAGAAGAGGATTTGAATCTGGGTTTGATTAATGCAAGAAAAGAAGACACTATATTAGACTAGGCTAGAGATAAGTCCTTAGCCTTACTGGCTTCTCACTGAGGAGAAATATAAATTCCCCACTGAATGTTAATTATGGTTTGTTTGTTGATGTGTTCTGGAATTTTGCTGAAATTAACCGTCTAGTGAAATGTTTAGAGTTCTCAATTCATAGTGAGGACTCAGTCTCACTAAGAAAAAGACTGAGTCCTCAGTCTTTTCCAGCTATTTCTGGTCATTGTGGTTAAATAAGGCCCTCCTGATATTGTAAAACATGAAAACAGGTGGCTCAATCAGATACTAAATGGAGTGGAGATTCATAGCTAAGCCAGAAGACGTGGGGAGACCTCCAGGAAGTCTCTTGAATTCAGTGTGGTATGCCACACTTTTCCCTTGGAGGAAGAGTGCCAGGCTGTTTCTCAACTTTCTGGGTGGACACTGGAGCCAAATGAATTGCTACTGATTCCTAGAAGATTTTTTTAAAAATATATTTTCACATCATGTGGTTCTAGGCACTCAAAGTCTGTTTATGTTATTCAATCTCCCTAAACAAAACCTATCTTTCATCTGTTGTTAAATTCAACTCTCTGACCACCAAATGCCTCCATCCTCCAGCTGAACATGTACTGTGCTTACAAGACCCACTTTATTTTTTTTAAGATTTATTTATTTATTTATTTATTTATTTGACAGAGAGAGAGAGAGAGAGAGACAGAGAGACAGAGCAGCAGGGGGAGAGACAGAGAGAAAGGGAGAGGAAGAATCCAAGCTGACTCCCCACTAGTACAGAGCCTGACATGGGGCTCAATCTCATGACCCTGAGATCATGACCTGAGCGGAAACCAAGAGTCAGATGCCTAACTGGCTGAGCCACACAGGTTCCTCTAGATCCACTTTAAATACACATCCCTTAGTGCTGCCCATAATCATGTTATGTTTTCTTAATGCATTCACTCTCCCACTGCTTCATGCTTTCTCCTCTCCTCTAACCTCCATCCTCATTCTCAGTGGATGATCTTATTTCCTGCTTTTCTGTAAAAGGAGAAGCCACCAGAAGAAAATTGGTACGAAAAGCAGAACTCACAATGTTCTTTTGGGGTCTAACTCCTGAACCTCTTCATTCATTTCCCTTCCAACCCAACTCTTATCAAATTCCTAGCCATTTTGGCCATAGTCTGCTAAGCCAAAATTATTCTGATATAGGAATACAGAAGAAAAGTACTGAAGAACTAATAAGGAAAAAAATGTATTTGTAGTTTATTTCAAATAGCTAATGTGATCGCCATTTTTCTATGACATTTTTCTGTTTTGAAGGTACAGGTAGTGCTTTCATTTAGAAGTATGGTGGAATTATCACTCTCATCCACCTCCATCCTGAACAATCTCAACACTCCGGCTGAAGAGGGCACAGAAGGTCAACCCAAAATCAATCTTAGGACTGCCAGATAGCTTCCTTTCTACCATAAGACACTGAGTGTCCATTTCAGCAGTGCCCTTCAGACTTTGTTGTTGCTGCTGTTGTGTTGTTGTTGTTGTTTATTTCCTACAATAAAATATTTTACTTCAACATGTAGTACATACACACATATGATTGAAACAAAAGTTTCACTAGATAGTACTTATCTTTACAATATGCAATACACTCATATCTTCTAGTCTATTTTTCAAGTGCTGGTTGTAATGTAATAAATAGATTTCATTACTCATGAATGAGTCTAAGCCCATAGTTTGGAAAAATACTTCATTAAGGGCTAATTAATGATATTAATAGGCAAAATCTTTAAGATTTTGTAAACAACTAGATGACAATTAGTCTAGAACCCATTCAACTATAACAAAACCCTCCCCCAGCAAAGGAGTGGCCACATGATTAGCTGTTTAGCTAAGAATAAATGACTCATATGACTATTTGTCTATGTGGTAAAAAGCAAAGCTGATGTCAGAGGGTAAGGTAAAATCCATTTGGGAAAGGGAAATAGCTCCTCCCTGTTGTTGTTTTTGGTTCTCCACCAGCATAAACAGCAGTATTAAAGTAACCTCTACATTTTAGAGGGCTGAAAATAAAAGCCCTCGATTAGGATAAGGGACTAGACAGATAAAATGACTTCTAAATTACTTTCTGATCCTAAAACTTTATTGCTTCAACACGTATTTACTAATTGCCTAGTATATATGCCAGTCACTATGCCAGGAGACAGGGACCCAGCAGTGAACAAGATAAACAATGCTGATCCTGTTGAGAAGCTAATATTCAGCTGAGGAAACATAACAAACAAATAGAAAGTCATGAAGCACAAGAAAGTCTTGAAGGAAATAACAAAGGTCAATGATAGAGAATAATAGGGGAGGATCTACTATTCATCTTATCTATTGTCAATCATGCTATTACCTCTATGACTGTATAGTGGTAGGAATATAATAATTGTCATTATCATAATAGAATGGATAGGAAAGGGCCCATCTGGGAAGGTGATATTTATTCTGAAACCTAAAGAGTGAGAAGGAGCCGGCTATGAACTGAACCAGGAAAATAGCCTTTCCAGGCAGCAGAGAAGATAGTACAAGGTCTTAATTCAGGAAACAGCTTGTTTGGGCATAGGATGGGGCAAAGGACTGGTAGAGGAGCAGCATGGGGGTGGGGGTGAGGGGATGGAACAGTGAGTGCAGGAGGTGAGTTTAGAAAGGTAGGCCCATTAGGTCCCTGGAGGCTAGAGTCTGGAGTTTGGATTCTAGTCTCTGTCAAATGGGCAGCCATCAAAGGGATTTAAGCAAGGAAGTGTCAGGATCTGATTTTTAAAAAAAAACACTGGATATTGTGTGGAGAATGTGTTGGGGGAAGAGTAGAATTAGGAGAATTGTTTTAGGAATCCAAGCAAGAGGTGATGGTGGCTTGGATTATGGTGGAAGCAAACTCAAAAATCCTATTTTGTTTCCAATTAATAGACAATAGGAAAGTAGTTCTGAACATTGACTTGAAAGTGTTGCCTATTTTGTCTCCAAAGCAAACATGCAAACATTTTTCCATCTTTGGAATAATTTAAATCCAAGAGCTCAAAACTTGTTTGTGTGTGTGTTCAGTGAAATGGTGATGGCTCTTTTTAATATCCCAGGGCTTTGTAATCACGACGTGTGGGAGTTGGTTGGAGGGTGGAAGGATTGGAGTATGTTGAGACTGGTGGAAAGGAGAAGCTGGTGCCAAGAATCACTGTGTAGAACAATGAAGAGGCATATACTGTAGCTCCTTGGGAATCCATTACACTTGGAAGGTGTTGGAGATACTGTATATACAAGGCCCACCTTGGTCAAATAGGGGAGAAAGAAAGGTGTATTATTTATAAGTTCATTTGGGAAAGTTTAAGATATCAGAATAGGAGAGTATTATTTGCATGAGGGTCTCAAAGCCTTGAAGCTTCCTGGAGGAAATGATACAAGAATTTGGGATTGATGGCCAATCCCCAAAATACCATGATTCTATTTCCTAAACCAAATAAGAAGAAAAAGACCTTTTCTAACAAATTTTTTGGGAAAAGGATGGGGCTGCTTAGGAGGGCAGGAAATTCTTCTTAAGATTCATAAGAAAACCAAGAGATATAGCTGTCTGCCTGTGAATTGCTTCTCTTGACACAGATTAATGCTTCTCTGGCCTAGTCTCTGAGAAAACTTGTTTTAAGTCCTTAACAAAAAGAACAGTGAAATTGAAAAGAAGGCTGCCTTTTAGGGGCTTGAACTGCATTAGCCTGAGGGCTAGTTTACTCTTAAAAGATCTGCATTCATCAACAGAAGAAAGGAGTAGACGTCCCCCCCACCCCCATCAGTTTTGAGCGGAGCCCCAGCAGTAGGGTGAGTCCTGGCTGCAGCCTTGGCAGGAGGCTGATCCTGGAGCAGCAAGGAAAAAGCTTCCAGGGCCTGAGAGACCACTTGAGGCCCAGGAAAATGAGAGGAAGTTGAGTGTCCTTAAGAACAAGAGTGGGGACTTAGAACCAAATAAATAACACCTGTTTTGTCATCAATATACTCAAAAGCCCCCAAGTACAGCCTGGGAAAACGAAGGTTATGCTTGAGGGGTTGGAGTTAAGAATTGCTACAAGCCTTGGAATCTTCTTTGGAGATTTGCAAGAACTAGTTCAACTGTTATTTATTTAGTCTGGGAATAGTTTACATCCAGCTCTGCTTGGAGGTAAAGAAATAGATGGGGGAAAGTCCCAGCCCCTGCCTGCCGTTCAACAAGAGAACAATCACAGACACGCATTCAGGGTGATTTCATGTTCTTTCTTCCTTGCACATATGGTTGACGAAATGTGGACAACTCTAAAAATAAGCTCCCTAATCAAGATTCCACATCAGGCAGAGGCTGAAAGAGGTTTGAGCAATGTCTAGCTTCTTAGAGCTCTCGGCCTGTAGACACACACATGGGTAGAGGCTTGTTCCGCGAAGTCCTTGTCTGGGCTAGGTGCGAGGACCCGACAAGTTGCCTGGCCCGGCCGCTGGCTGTCCGTGTCTGTTCTGGTGCTTTAGCCACACTTGTGAACAACAAAAAGGCAACTCACAAATCAGAATGAAATAATTGACATGCGATATCGCATGGAACATATTTGGCTTTCTGAAAGGTCTGAAATGAATCACACATGTTGCTTTCCACTTTGGGAAAAGACTAGAACTAGTTCAGCATGTCCAGCAGGTTGATCTGGTTTCCAAAAGCTGTAGTGCTGTGTATAGATGTGCATTTCTCTACGGAAGATAATGAACAGTGCTTTCATCTGTCAGAAGTAGTTCTTTGTGTAATTACTGTTTTCGTCACCTTCATAAATTCAGCTCTAGTTCACCACAACATTCTAGAGGAGTGGTATATGGGAGCCAATAAAAACAAACTAATGAAAAAGTGTCATAAAAGCTATTTTAAGAAAAGAGCATTAAAAAGTTGAGTAAGAAAATAAATTTTGCAGCCCAGATATACCTCTAATAGGACTTTTTGTTCAAATATAGAAAATGACAAACACATTATTTTAAAAAGATTTTATTTGAGAGAGAATGTGAGTGGTGAGGAGGAGCAGAGAGAGAGGGACAGACTCCGAGCTGATCATGGAGCCCGACATACAACCCCAAGATCATGAGCTGGATACTCAATTGAGCCACCAACGTGCCCCTGATACACACATATTTAATTCTTGCAAAAGATATAGACTGCTGATGGGAAGGAGAGATAGGAACATATTAAACCATGAATTTAATTCTTGCAAAACACCGAGACTTTATTGGTGGGAAACAGATAGAAGTGTTGAAAGTATGGATGCATGAAATGAATTACTTAAGGCTATAATGAAAGGCTATAAGGAGAGAAAGCACTGACCCTGTGCTTTCCTGAGTTTAGTCTTCTGTTGTCAGGAACAGATATAGCATATCCCATAAAGACAGGAAGGAAGACAAAAACCAAAAACCAAAATAAAAGCAAAACAAAAACAATGGATTAAGGGAAATCAGTTCTAGGCCAGAATTGTAAAAGATGTGGGATTGGTGTTTTTGAAAGCCAGTGCTGTCTAAAAGGGTAAAATATCAAATTCTTTTCTCCATAAAATTACTTTTTAATAAATGTTCATTAGGGTTGAAACAATAAAAAAAATAGAATTGAAACAATAGAACTTTCAACTACTGATTTAAAAAAAAAAAATCCACTACATTAGAGGGGTACCTGGCTGGCTCAGTCGGAAAACCCTGTGACTCTTGATCATAGGGTTATGGGTTTGAGCCCCACGTTGTGTGTATAGATTACTTAAAAATAAAACCGTTAAAAAAATAAAAATAAAAAACACTACATTTGAACCATGAGAGAAGAGTCTAAAATGATTCATTACTCTTTTGAAATTCTTGTTTCTAACAGCCAAATATTTTATGTCCCATATCACAGAAGAAAGGTTTTTCCTTTTTTCCTCCACTTCTCTCAACCTACTTGCAGAATAAAGAAATAACCAATTTAAATGAACATTCATTGTATATCTATTTTGTGGTCTCCAGTGTTCTGAGTACTGGAAAAATCACCTGTGAATAAAACGGACAGTAACAGCGCCCCCTTTTTATGTTTCTAGTTTATATTCTAGTGAGGGAGGACAGGCAATACATAAATCTACAAAGCAGAAATGAATAAGAACTTCAGGCACTGATAAATGTTATGAAGTCACTATACCAGGATACTGAGATGCAGGGGACTGGAGAGGTGTGGTCCTACTTTGGCTACAGTGGTCAGAGAAGGCCTCTCTGAGAAAGTGACATTTGAGTCATTTCTTACCACCTAAATGATAAAAAGGGGAAGCCACCTGAAGACCTAGAGGAGCTCTCCAAGCAGAATGAGCAACAGGTGGATTGCCTGAGCCAGGAAAAAAGCCTGTGTATTTATGAACAAAAAGAAGATCAATAGGAACAAGGGGAAGAGTAGACACCAGAGCAGAGGCAGATGGAACAAGATTTGGGAGGCCCCATGGATCCTGAGGATAATTTTGTAGGTTTTCCTGATTGTAATGGGAAGTCTTTAGATGGTTTTAAAGAGGGAAATTGCATTGTAGTTGACCCTGATCAACACGGGTTTGAACTGCGTGGGTCCACTTATATGTGGATTTTTTATAGTACTGTACATTTATTTTCTTATATTTTCTAACTAGTACTTTCTTCTCTCTAGCTTACTTACTGTAAGAATATAGTATATAAAATATGTGTCAATTGTGTGTTATTGGTAAGGCATACGGCCAACAATAGGCTATTAGCTGTTAAATTTTGGAGAAGTCAAAAATTATGTGTAGATTTTCAACTGCACAAGGGGTGGGCGCTCCTAACCTCCATGCGATTCAAGAATAAACTGTATTTGGTTTACACTTTATAGAGATTACTCTGGCTGCTATGTGGATGGAGGGACAATGGGGGATCAAGAGTGTAGCAGAGAGACCAGTGAGAAGTGATGATGGTGTTAAATTAGACAAGAAGAGTGGAGACGAAGAGAAGCAGTTGGGTTAGGGATATATTTCGAAAGTTGGAGCCAATAATACCTCTTGATGAATTTGTAGTAGATACTTACTGATGGACTGAATGTGCTGTGGAAAGAAAAGAGAAAAGCTGAGTAGGGCTCCTAGGTATGTATCCTGAGCAACTTAGTATATATTTGTATTATTTATTAGGATGAGGAAGGCTAGAGGAAGCACACTTGGATGGGTTGAAATGTTTTTTTCTTAAGATTTTATTTATTTATTCATGAGAGAGAGAGACACACACACACACACACACAGAGAGAGAGAGAGAGAGAGAGAGAGAAAGAGAGAGAGATTGAGAGGCAGAGACACAGGCAGAGGGAGAAGCAGGCTCCATGCCGGGAGCCCTACATGGGACTCTATCCCAGGTCTCCCGGATCAGGCCCTGGGCCAAAGGCGGTGCTAAACCGCTGAGCCATTGGGGCTGCCCGGATGGGTTGAAATGAATCGCTTTATTTTGGCCATGTTAAACTCGAGGTACTTATTAGACCTCCTTGTGGATATGTTAAATAAGGAATTGGTTATACACATCTGGACTCAGGTGAAAGTTTTGGGTCTAGAGATATAAACATGAAAGTTATCAGTATACAAAAGTCTTTGAAGCAACAAGACTAGATGAAATCACCTAGGGACCCAGTATGTAGAGAGAGCTGGAGGCAGAGCTCTGGATACTCCAATATTTAGAAGTCTAGTAGAGATGGTCTCTCTTCATATCCAAGGTAAGTCTTCTATATGTTCTCTGATTTTATCCAACTCACCCATTTTGTAGCAAATAAAAAATGGCTATAAGTTCTTTGATACTCTTAGCCACCAAGAGGTGCAGTCTAGTTCTCCTCCCCTGAATCATGGCTGAGTCTCTAAGGATAGTGACTTGTTTGACCAATATAATTTATCAGAAGTGACTCTGGTACTTAAAAGGCTAGGTCATGGGGGGCCTGGGTAGCTTAGTCGGTTGAACATCCAACTCTTGGTTTTGGCTCAGGTCATGATTTCAAGGCTATGAGATTGAGCCCTGTTGTTGGGCTCCACATTCAGCGAGGAGTCTACTTGAGATTATCTCTTTGTCTCTCCTTCAGCCCCTCTCTCTACTCTCTCTCTCTCTCTCAAATAAATACATCTTAAAATAAAAAAGGACTAGGCCATAGGAAGTCATGAAGCTTCTGTCTAGGACATTTGGAATATTCTTTTTGGAAGCCTGAGCCATCAAATAAGAAGACCAATCACCCTAAGACTACTCTGGGAAAGGCTACCTGTAGGTGCCTCATGGTTGACATTCTCAGTTGAGTCGAATCTTCTATGCATTCCTTCCAAGGCATCAGACATGTGAATGAAGCCATCTTGGACCTTTCAGACTAACCCATCAACCAGCAGATCTGGCAAATAGCCTGATATGACATTATGCAAGGCAAAAGGACTGCACAGTTGAGCTCTACCTGATTCCTTGATCCCCAAATCATAAGATATAATAAAATAATTGGGGTAATTTGTTTTGTAGCAATAGAAAACTGTAACACCTTTCCTCTTTCTCTGGGACCTTTTTTTTTTTTTTTTCTGGGACCTTATTTTATAATCAATCCCCATCCTGTCTGGATCACCCTTCTCAACACACACATTCTTTTGTTAGCTTTTTCTTCCTTACTGTTTCTTTCTCCTCCACATGTAAGATGCTTAATCTCTCCCATTTTGATAAAAATGTTCTTTAACTTCCAGCTTCCATTTTTAAAAACCTACAGCAAAATCTGGCTTTTGCCTTCATCACACCCTTGCAAGTGATCTCACTGAATTCACTAATGTCAACTCCTAACTGTCAAGGCCATCATATATTTTTCTTTATTGAACTATATATTGAACTATATTTAAACACTCTCATCATGAATTTTTAATGATGAGGAGAGTTGATGTGGCTGGCTGAGAAATAAGATGGGAATCAGAGCCAGTCTGCCGAGACAAGGACTTCAGGTCTTCAAAGGCATGAGTTTCTTCAGCTGGAATATGAGAAGCAACTCAAAACCAGGAAGGATCCTGAAGACAAGGTAGATGCAGTGTGAGTGAAGCAGGCAGAACCGAGTTGGATAGATGAGAAGAAAATACCAATCTTGATAAATTATTTGACTTAGAAATCTGGTCCAGCATTTGAGCAACCAGCAGGATCAAACTCCTGAGAGTAGAGCAGTAGATTGTTTAAAGACAGAGTAGGCTTAGAATAGTGTGGAGAATAGGCAGGAGAAACCTTTAAGCAAATGCTTAGACTTTATTATATCTGTGAATAAACTGGGGAATTGTTATAAAGATGCTGATTCCCCTGTCTTGCCCAAGAGATTCTGGGGCTGGATCAAAAATTTCCCTTTCAAAAAGACACCCCACGTCATTCTGATACAGGTGGGCTTGAGGCCAGACTTTGAGAAACACTACCTAAAGCAAGAAGGAGGTCTTGGCCAGGTTGTTTCAGAATGAGGCCATTTTGTTATTTCTTTTTTACCTAATTAATTTTAACTCATTAATTTTCTCATGATTGCATAATCAATGATAGTTTCATGGCCTCTTCCTTTTGACATGGTTTCCTTTCTATATGGCTTCTTTCCATGTGGTCTCTACAGCAAGGTAACCAGACTTCTTACATGGTGGTTCGAGACTCCCAATAGCCAAAATGGATGCTGCTGAGTCTCCTTAAAGTTGAGACTGGAGGGACACCTGGGTGGCTCAGGGGTTGAATGTCTGCTTTGGGCTCAGGTCATGATCCCGGGGTCTTGGAATCGAGTCCCACATCAGGCTCCCCACACAGAGCCTGCCTCTTCCTTTGCCTATGTCTCTGCTTCTCTCTCTCTGTTTCTCATGAATAAATAAATAAAATCTTAAAAAAAAGAAATGGAACAGTGTCACTTTTGCTACATGATGTGGGTTGAAGCAAGTCACAGATTTAATCCACTTTAAGGGAAAGAGGCTATACATGTGTATAAGCACTGGGAGATGTGGTTTACTAGGGGCCATAATGTAACAGATTAACAGGGAAAAAGGAAGAAAAAATAAGATAAAGGTGGGGATGTCTAGAACAGAGATGTGTAAGGTTAGGATATAATATGCCTATCACAAGGAATACTCACTTTCTTCTTTTTTTAAAAATATTTTTATTTATTTATTCATGAGAGATACAGAGAGAGAGAGACGCAGAGACACAGGCAGAGGGAGAAGCGGGTTCTATGCAAGGAGCTCGATGTGGGACTTGATCCCAGGACTCCAGGATCATGCCCCGGGCCGAAGGCAGGTGCTAAACTGCTGAGTTACCCAGGGATCCCCTGCATACTCACTTTCTAAGGTGACAAGAAGACCAGTTGGGATTTAATGAGTTAATAAAGAATTCCAAACAGCACAGATACACAATAAGGTATCCTGTTAACATAATAAATCACAATTATTATTATTAATATTACAGTAGTCTGTGATAATGAAACTAAATAATACATCTAGGAATAAGATACTGAATAAGAGGCAGATTTGTCTTCTAATTTGATATGAAAACAAGAGAGAAAGAATTATCATTAAGTTTATTAGATACAGAATAGCATTGGAACTATGTAGAAGTCTGTCCTTATTTTTTAGGAATGTATACTGAAGCCTTAGGGATTAGCCATCATAATAGCTACAATTTACTTGAAATGCTCTAGCAAAAAATGTAGAACAAATAAATACAGTAAAATAATTGTTAAATCCCAATGACTGATAGTTGTTGGTTTGTTATACTGTCTTTTCTGCTTGTCTGATGTTTGAGGTGCTTACTCATTAAAAAGTGAAGCAAATAAATCCAAAATTTATAAATTGTCTTCTACATTCTAGGCTATGTTTTATGGGCTTGCGAACATCAGCAAATAAAACAGACCAAACTCACTGCCCTCAGGGAGCTTACACTATAGCAGAGGGAGACAAACACTACATAAAATAAACAAGAACAGCATGTACATAAGACATGCTAAGCGCTATAGCCAAATAGAGCAGGGTTAGGAAAATCGGAAGTGCAAAGACAGGAAGCATTGTGGCCAAGGTCAGTCTCGTTGAGGAGACAGTAAAACAAAGACTTGAGGGATATGAGGGAATTTTTCACTTTGTATAACTGCAAAGAGCACATGAGGCAAAGGAAATGCAAGTGCTAAGACATGGGTTTATCTGGTGTGGTCACATTCTGTGAAAGGCGAGGAGGCCAATGCAATTGAAGCAGAGTAAGCCAGCATGGAAGCAGTGAAGATGCTTGGGAAAATAAAAGGTCATGTAGGATTGCGGGGGGTGCCTGTGAGGGGTTTGGGTTTTACTATGAATGAAATAGGGAGTCACCAGCTTTTTTTTTTTTTAAAGATTTCTTTTTATTTACTTATTCATGAGAGACACAGAGAGGGGGGTGGGGGGCAGAGACACAGGCAGAGGGAGAAGCAGGCTCCATGCTGGGAGCAGCTGTGGGACTCGATCCTGGGTCTCCAGGATCACACCCTGGGCTGCAGGCGGCGCCAAGCCGCTGCGCCACCAGGGCTGCCCGTCACCAGCTTTTCTTTTTTTTAAAATTTATTTATGATAGTCACGCAGAGAGAGAGAGAGAGAGGCAGAGACCCAGGCAGAGGGAGAAGCAGGCTCCATGCACCGGGAGCCCAACGTGGGATTCGATCCCGGGTCTCCAGGACCGCGCCCTGGGCCAAAGGCAGGCGCCAAACCGCTGCACCACCCAGGGATCCCCGTCACCAGCTTTTGATCAGAGATATGAATGATGTTTTTAAAGGGTCAACTATGCTGCATTGGGAAGGGGCGGTAGGAAGGGCAAGGATGGTGGCCAGGAGAAGAGGTAAGACAACTGTGGTCATCCGAGTGACTGGCGGTGGCCTTTTGCATCAATATTGTAAAACTGAATATGAAAACTAAAACTGTAAATGTTCAAAGAAAGAAAATGTGGAGGAGAAACTTCACTGCCTTAGCATAGGCAAAGTTTTCTCAGACAGGACATAAAAGTAATTAACAATAAATGAAAAGTCTGAAAACTTATACTTCATCAAGTACATCAAAATATTTCACTGAGAAAACAAAACCCCAGGCTACAAACTGAAGAAAACATTCACAGCACATATATCTGATGAAGGATTCATAGAGTCCTACAATTCAACAATAATAAGTCAAACAGAACTATAATTACAAGCAAAAAAAGTAAACCATTATTTCATAAAGAAGATATTCAAATGGCCTTATAAACTGATGAAAGTGTGTTTGCTCAACATCATTTGTCATCAGAAAAATTAAAATTAAAACCACAATGAGATACCACTACACCCACCAGAATGAGTCATGTTTAGAAGACTGACTCCAGCATTCCTTTTTAAAGTTGTCCAGCCCTTCAGTTCAGGAGTTCACAGGGGGATCTAAGGACACTGAGGGGAAATGGTTTTAAAGCAGAAGGGAGGCCTGGCCTTGCTCCATTAATATGTATTGGCAAGAATGTGGAGCAACAGAACTGCCACACAATGTTGGTGGTTTAACTGCTTTGGAAAATTGGCAGATTTTTATAAAGTTAGACATACACCTATCTCACTACCCAGCAATTACATTCCAGATATATACTCCAAGAGAAATACATATTTCAGCAAAAAGGCAAATGTTATTAGTAGCTTTATTATCACAGCTTTATTCACAGTAGCCCTTATCAGGAGACGACCTGCTTGTCCATCAACAGAATGAGCAAACAACTGTGGTATATTCACATAGTGGACTACTACTTGGCAATAAAAAAGAACAACATGCGGGTGAAAGAAGCACATGACAATAACACTACACACTGTATTATTCCCTTTATATGAAATTCAGGAATAGGCAAAACTAATCTTTGATTGATGATAGAAAGTAGAAAATTGTTTGCATTTGGGTGGAGTGAGTGGAAAGGGGCACCAGGGAACTTTCTGGGGTAATATATCTTGATCTGAATATTAGTTACACTGGCACATATGCTTGTCAAAATCAGGTTTATGTATTTTTCTGTTTATAAATTATACCTCAATAAAGTACTCTAAGCATGAAAAGAAATGATTCCATAATTCCCTTCTAAACTTGTTCAGCATGTCAGTTAGGTGGTTTGCATGTAGCTGTTTGACCTGGCACAATGGACTTATGGGAGTTGGGGGACAGCTCTGTTCCATCTAGGGAAGAAAACCCTAGATGTATAATAGGGTGTAATATCTCTGATGAAGAGATATTAAAAGAGAACATTTTATGTTCGTTAAAAGAGAACATTTTAACGAGGAGAGAGTAAGCAACTATGAAATGCTGCTGGTATGTGAGGTTGAGGAGAATAAGGATTGACTCTTGGATTTGACAATGGAAAGGTCAGTAACTGGTGACCTGGACAAAAATGGTATCTGACGAGTAGTGGAGGTGAAAGGCCTTCCTAGAGCAGGTTTAAAAGAGAATGGTAGGAGAGGAATTAGACATGGTCAACACGGACAAGCCTGCTCAATTGTCTGGCTATTTGGTGCTATGTTTTCAGTGCCTAGCATAATTCCTGGTGTATATTTAAGAGATGTTAAAAAATAATTGATGTTGAATGGTTTGCTTGCCCTGAATAACACTGAATCTACTCTAATTAATTTAAAATCTCACTCTGACACACGTAATTTAGTCATTGATAGTAATAAGTTCCTTACGGCACACCTCCTAAGCAAGCATTTTTAATATTCACTAAAATATTTGTGTAGTCACAACTTCCATAGCTAGTGACACCATTATCCTAGCCATTATTGTTGTACCTCAAATATTTCTCTTATTAGAACATTGCTAAGAAGATTAAGGGTTGAGTGAGACAATTTAATAATATAAGGAAGAGAATTCTGTAGATAAGATTACACAGGTCAATCTAGTGATCTCCTATAGGAAAAAAAAATTTTGATAGCTGCTCTTAAGAATGCTTTTGGTTTCTTGATAAGTAGGAAAGATATGCCTTTCTCCAGGACAGACACAGAGTAACTTTCTTTCATCCTTGACCCAGTCTTCACAGAATGAAGAACTAAGGACTAAATCTGTAAAAGTTTCAGCAAGAGGTAAAGTCTTGTAAATGAGGATTGAGAAAGAGAACAAAACCAGTAGGACATAAGTAATAGCCCTTGTCACAAGTGAAGAGAGTGAGCTTTTTTTTTTTAAAGATTTTATTTATTCATGAGAGACACACAGAGATAGAGAGAGAGGCAGAGACACAGGCAGAGGGAGAAGCAGGCTCCATGCAGGGAGCCCAATGTGGGACTTGATCCTGGGTCTCCAGGATCACACCACACCCTGGGCTGGAGGTAGTGCTAAACCGCTGAGCCACCAGGGCTGCCCGAGAGTAAGCTTTATCAGGAGAGAAGCTATGTCTGTTTCATCGTCTAAAGTATGCTTAGTAACTATCTCAATGCCTGGTAATCAAATAAAAACACGGTAGGCACTCAAAACAAACAAATCACACGAGACAAAATGGTTAAGAGTTTAGTCACGTGGGAATGCTAAGGCTGAGACATCTTTTTAAAAAGATTTAAGACATTATCATTAGGAAGTTGAGATGAACCTTGGTTTATGTGATTTAATGGGCAAAGGTCAAGGCCCAGGTAAGGTAGCCTCTGTCTTTAGGCCTCAGAGCTCCAGAGTTAGCTCCCAGTGTGTCTTGCTGCTCAGACTTTAGTCCTTTTATTTAAAGATGCACAGACCTGCCCCTGTGGAACTAGATGGGACTGAAATAGTTTGTATTAGCCTCAATAATTCATAGAGTCGAATAGTAGAGGTAGAGGGATAAGCAGTCACTACACTGAGCATGGAGCCCAGTGTGGGACTTGATCTCAGGACCCTGAGATCATGACCCGAGCTGAAATTAAGAGCCAGATGCTTAACTGACTGAACCACCTGGGTGCCCTGCTTCAATTCTTTAGATGTCACAACTGTGAAATCTAGTAAATGCCATTATTTGTGATTTAGTTGAGCTATAGAAAAAAGAATGAAAAAACGATCTTCCTATGGGATAAAACAGGACATTCTAAAGAGGAATACTCGTTAAGACAGCCATTCTCAGGGGGATCCCTGGGTGGCTCAGCAGTTTAGCACCTGCCTTCTGCCCCAAGCATGATCCTGGAGTCCAGCATTGGGCTCCCTGCATGGAGCCTGCTTCTCCCCCTGCCTGTGCCTCTGCATCTCTCTCTCAGTGTCTCTCATGAATAAATAAATAAAATCTTAAAAAAAAAAAAAAAAGACAGCCATTCTCAAACCTTTTTTTGACCATTACTCACAGTAAGAAATATATTTTACACTATAACACATACACACACAATTAAAACAAATGTTTCACAAAATTAATATTAGTCCTTAATGTGTATAATACACCCTGATATTTTCAATTCCGTTTTCTGTTTTAAAAACACTGTAACAACCAACTAAACTGATTTCATAACTCACTAGTGAGTTGTGTCCTAGAATTTAAATGGCATTGCTCTAGGTGTATATCTTAGTCCATTTGGGCAGCTATAACAAAATATCATAAATGGAGTAGTTTATAAACAGTGGAAATTTATTCCTTACAGTTCTGGGGGCCGGGAAGCCCAAGATCAAGATGCTGGCAGATCCAGTCAGTGAGGGCCCATTTCCCATAGATGGTCATCTTTTCACTGTAACTTTACAGAAAGGGGTCTTTCTTAGGGGAGCACTAATCCCATTCATGAGTTGTAATCACCTCCCAAAGCCCCCACATTCTAATGCCATCACCTTGAGGGTTAAGATTTCAACATATGAATTTGGGAGACATAAGCATTCAGTCCATTGTAATGTAATAGGCAGTATAAAATAGTTCAGCAGATCTGTTCCAACAAACTTAAGCTTTATACAAAAGAGAAGCATCCAAAAGACTGAACAAAATGAAAAAAAAAAAAATTAACCCAGTTTCACTGAAAAAAAAAAAAATGCAGCTCCAAAAAGAAGTAACAAAGCAGTAAGTACCTGGAGAAACATCCACAATAGGGGAAACTAAGAAACCCCAAATCACAGACAGGTAAGATTAGAGAGGTCATGTCTATTTTGAAAGAGATAAATGTCATATTGAAGGCCCTCAAATGCTATGTATGATAACAAGGCTAAGGCACTCTGATAAATGTTGAAGGAACTAAAAATAGTAGTGAAAACTACCTTGTGTGATGCCATTAAAACTAAAGTATAGTGGAGGTGAAACAAGACATTGAATACTACTCCACCCACCCATAGCACAGGTGACCAAAGCCCCACTGGGCAAGTCCTGCATTAGGAGTGAGGTTTTGGCTTCTGAGAGCCACATTTTGTGACTATGAGCAAGGATTTTGAAGGCAGCTGGTCCCACCACCTACTAGTCCTGTGACTTTTATAAACATCTCTAAACATCTGTTTCCTCATGTGAAAAATAGGGATAATAACAGTCACTGCATCATGACTCATTGTGGTTGTCACAATTATTATTTTTTTAATCCAAAAAAGTAGTTTTATTGTTTATTCACTCTCCGGGTTATTACACAGGAGCAAGTCGGGGGTGCTGTGTGGACAGCCAACACTGCCAGCAGGGGCTTCTGGGGTTGTCACAGGCTATGTGCCAAGCTCACGCTGGCCACAAGGCTATCTACTAGATTAGAGACATGAGGGAGTGCGAAGAAATTTGTTATTTTATCTGGAACAATCTGTAGGGAGGTCCTGCTGCCACATCTTGGACTAAGCCTTGTTTTTACCTCCAATTTGTCTAAGATGCTATAGGTACCCACTTGGGCAGCCCCAATGGCTATGTGCCGAAAAGAGAGCTACTAGCTCCTAGATGTCACTAACAGTGAAAGAGCTAAGGGGCAGGCTTCATTGTCTGTAGAAGCCAGTAACATGTCACCAAGGTCCAGATGAACTCCTGCAGAGGGTCAGATGCCAGAGTCCTCATCCTCAGAGGGAGGGCAGAAAGCAGTTGGATCCGCAGCTAAGAGATGCTCTTGGCACAGAACTGTCTAGGCCCAGCTCGGGACAGGGCAGTCTGTTACCTAACTTCCAGTATGTCAGTTCTCAGATTTCTTAGCAACTCTATTTGGAATCCCTTTTTCAGAACTGAAGAATCTAACATTCCCAGTGAAAGTACTTCATTCATGAGAGCCTTTCCGAACCTTTTCAGCTTCCTTCCAGACTCTGAGGATGCTGGCAGGAAATGCCTAGCCTCAACTTCCTCAGTGGGTCTTGCCCACCCCTGTTCTCATTTTACCTTTGGTAGAGGTAGGAGTGTGGCCTGCCACAGTCTGGGTTCAAGCTAGAAAGCTTCAGGCCCGTTGCTGGTATGTCCTCCATTCAGTTGGCAAAGTGGGATAAGCCCATAGGACACCACATGGTCAGTCTCAGTCTGAAAGACTCTGCTGGTAGAGGGTAAGGGGACTGATTTCTAAGTAGGGAGGCAGCAGGTACAGGGAAAGTGGGATAAGCAAGCAGGGGGCCCTCTAAGAGTTCCCATCGCTGAACTGCTCTTTTAACCATTTCATATGCTGAGGGGTCACTGAAGTTTGAAAAACTTTGCCAGGGAAGAAATGTGTAGAATTTTAGGGAGAACAGCAACTTGCACCTGGCACAATGCTCTTTAGTGACAGAGAGAAAAAGGCGGTGCTGTCTCTAGACCCTCTAGATTCACAGTAGAAAATCATGAGCAGGTTTGGAAAAAGAAATTCTCTTCTTCAGACTGAGGTTCAATAAAAGAACACATCTCTTTCTCTGGAGACTGGCTTTTTTCACTTGCAAGGTTGACACTGGCAGGTCCACCATCTGGGGGGAAATATATTTTCTTATAGTGGGCTGAACTGGGAGGCAAGTTGCAGAACAATCCCATGCTTCCGGCTATCTGGGCAGAGTTGCAATCCTCCCACACTGCAGACTCCTGAGGATGGGCTAGGTGTCAATTTTGCTGGAGGAGACTTAGGAAGGGCTCATAGTTCCCATCAGGCTGGGACTCTGGGACCAAGTGCCCACTGGAGTAGGCCTGAGAGTAACCAGGCTCTGAGGAGCTGGGGGTGGCTAGGGCGGGGTAATGCCACTACTCGTCAGACTCAACAGGGGTCTCCCCCCCAGGGACGCTGGGTACTGATCCATAGTCATGAGACTGGGCCCATTCAAGCTGCAGTTGGTGACACCATATGCAAAAGTTGCTTCTGGCTTTAGCTCTGGCTCTGGCTCTGGCTCTGGCTCTGGCTCTGTCCACTGAGACAAGAAACACCACTGGTTTGGAGGCATGTCATTCCTCAGGATCACGCCTGCGCCCTGGCTCAAGGGGCTCAATCCCTTGGGGCTCCTGACACTGCTCAGAGCTCTGGAGAAGAGTTTGTCCACTAAGCTGCCGATGACTCCTTGGAAATAGGTGAACAGGACACACTGGGGGTTCCACTCAGTCTTTAGAGGTCTCTGCAGCTGGATATTGGTCTTCTCCATTTTTTCCATTGTGAGCGACATAGATAGGTGATAGCTTAATTCCTGACAATCAACTGAGACAGCCAAGATACCACAGCTGAGCAAAGGCGAATAGTACTGGTCAGAGTTGCCTGGCCCCCTTTGGAGGAGCTCAGTGCTTGCGGAAGCAAGTGCTGGGGATTTTGTATCCTTCCCTCGCTGGTTGTTACAATTAAATGAGGTAACGCATTAAAAAGATCAGCAAAGTTCCTAGCATTAGGGAAAAAAACAAAATAAAAAACTAGCTCTGTTGTTTTTGAATCAGTCACAAAACAGACAGTGAGGGATCTGGTGTTCAGATAAAAATGTGATGGGAAAAGAAGGGCCAACATAGGAAACCAAGAGGATTTAACACTCAAGGAGTCATTGCCTAAGGGATGGCGGCTTCCATGAGAATCACAGTTTGAGGGGGCATTTTCTAGAATAGAGGTTGCTGTTCTGGAAAGACAAAACAACAAATGTCTACAAGGATGAAGAAGCAACAAACACAGTAATTGAGTCCATGTTACTGTGGGTCTAAAGCATGTGTTCTCAATTACTGTATTCTCCTATTTTAAGATTTTAATTAGGACATTACAATCAATAAAATCAAACACACAGTAAAGTGTATGAAGATAATTAACAAATAGATTTGTTGAAATTGTTGGACCCTGGCTCACGGGTGCCAACGTGTCCCGGCGGACGCCCCAGAGACTCAGACCCCAGACAGGCAGATGCAATTAGCAAGAGGGTTTATTGGACGTTTGCGCAAACGGGCTCTCCGCCTCCGAAGAGGAAGAGAGCCCCGATTAGCAATTACAGGTATCTTTTAAAGGCAAAAGAAAAAAACTCGCTTAAAGACAAAAGAACCGCGGGAGTCGCATAGCATCCAGGTTGATTTCTCAGAAGGTCAACATGAACCTATTCAGGGACATTCCAATCAGGGTGTGGGGGGAAATGGTTTTCTTATCACAAACAGAATGCTTTTTGTTGCTAAAACTTCAGGAAGGCACCTGGATGGGCTGCCTCTGGATTAGGGCTGATCCTACTTACAGGGGGGGTTTCTTCATTCCCTCCTCTTTGTTTGGGCTGATTTTAACCTTAAAATCTTAGGGAACATTTATTTTTTTCAGTTTGGAGGGCCCGACATTGTTAATACCAGAGCTTGGGTAATGGACAATTTTTCTCGGATGAATTGGAGCAGCCGGTTAAGGATGCAGGGGCCGAAAGTTAGCAGCAGGAGCAGGATAACTAGAGGGCCCCATAATGGTAGAGATTAGGGTGGTCAACCAGGGAGACTGATTAAACCAGCTTTTAAACCAGCCCTGCTGGGCCTCCCGGTCCCTTTGTCTTTTATTTAGCCTATCCCTGAGTTTGGCCATGGAGTCTCTGATGACTCCAGAATGGCCTGCACAGAAACAGCATTCCTCTCCCAGGGCCGCACACAGTCCTCCCTCTTTCAGGAGTAGTAAATCCAAGCCTCTCCTGTTTTGAAGTCCTACTTCTGAAAGTGAGGTGAGGGACTGTTCTAACTTAGAAACGGACTGCTCTAGTGCCCATAGATCCTCATTTACAGCTGCCTGGAGTTCTATATAACGTCGTGAGCCCTGGATCAGAGCAGCTGCGCCAGTACCCACCCCAGTAGCGACCCCTAGTCCCAACATAACGACTAGGGTTAGGGAGACAGGTTCGCGCCAAAAACGGGTGGGATGTTCATCATACTGATTTTCTAGAGTTTCAGCAGGGTGATAGAACACCCTGGGTATGATCTGCACCATGACACAGAAGTCGTTTGAGCTATTTAGAACCTTAGCTGACACACAGGGGGTGAGGCCTTTGTTGCATGCCCACCAAGTTCCCGGCTGGGGCTCCAGGTAAGAGTCAGTCCCTAAAATCGGGGCGGTAGTATTGCAGAGTTCCTGGTAACCCCGGGTGAGTATAGTTAGCCTTGACAGTGATGTAATCCCAGGAGGAGGAGGGCCTCTCATCCTGTGTCTCCCTAGTCTCACACCCCCAATTTTTACAATAGAAGTATTCCCCTCCTCCACAGGTGGGATTTAGCCTGCGATCTCTGTGGTACCCGGGACAGACATAAAAGGGAAGAGTGCTTAGCATGGCCCTTCTGTCAGGCGTGCCACAGCCTCCCCATGGGTCTAATCCCAGTTGCCCTGGAGGGCTTTCTCGGTTAGGGGCTCTAGAGGTGTCCAAGTATCCCTCTAGGTCCCATGGGCTAGGGGCCCCTATGGTTAGCTTGCATAGGTCAGGATATAGGTTAGGCCACCAGGTTCCCACGGGGGCGGTCTTAGTTATAGACCAGACCTCGTCACCCCCAGACGTTAGTACCTGCCAGGTTAACATTTTGAGGGCATGAGGGTCACCTTTGGCGGAGGTGAAGAGCGCTAGGAGAGGTAGGAATATAACAACTGTCATTGAACAATTTTTGAAAGTCTTATCTTGAGCGGGTTTTGGGTGCGGTGGAGCTTCCACTGAGGTGGCTCCTCCGGTCCGTCCTGGCTGGCGTCAGCGGTGCTCGTTGATGGGGCGCGCTTGACGTGTGAGGCGTGGACCCAAGCAGCAATGCCGTCTACCTTTAAGGCGGTTGGGGTGGTCAGTAGTACAGTGTATGGGCCCTTCCAGCGGGGCTCAAGAGTCCTGGACTGATGTCTCCTGATGTAGACGGAGTCACCGATCTGGAACGGGTGTGGGTCGGTTGTGTCTCCGGGGCGGTAGACAGCCGCAAGGGGTTTCCAGATCTGGCGCTGGATAATCTGGAGCGCCTTTAGCCTGTCCTGTAAACCGGGAGTGTTAGCAAGAGGGTCAATAGCAGAATCTAGTAAGTCCGTTACTGGTGGGGGACCTCCATAGAGAATCTCGTAAGGAGTTAGCCCATGGCGCGCGGGAGTGTTCCGGACTCGGAACAGAACCATAGGGAGGAGTTGGACCCAGTCTCTAGTGCCAGTCTCCAATGTCAATTTGGTTAGGGTCTCTTTAATTGTTCTATTTATTCTTTCTACCTGCCCTGAGCTCTGGGGTCTGTATGCACAATGTAATTTTTAATTTATCCCCAGTAATCTGGCCACCAACTGACTTACCTGGGAGACGAAGGCAGGGCCGTTGTCCAACCCTATTACCTTGGGCAGTCCAAACCAGGGGAAAATTTCTTCTAGGATTTTCTTGACAACCACCTGGGCAATTTCTCGTTTGGTGGGGAAGGCTTCTGTCCATCCTCCTGTGGGCCTAGTGCAGCGGCTCGTGCTGTTTCATCGGCCATCCTGCAGCCACTCTGTCTAATTTTCTTTTGAAAAGTATGCCACGGGCCTTTTCCAGGGTCCCAGTTTCTGAGTTAGGACCCCTTTGGCTATTCCTTGGTGTTCATCAGCATATAGCGCAAATGGCTTGGTTACATCTGGGAGGCTCAGGGCAGGGGCAGTCAATAAGGCCCTTTTTATTTTGTCAAAAGCCAATTGTTGCTCCTTTCCCCAGTGGTAGGGGGTGTTGGATTTCGTGAGAGGATATAGGGGAGCCGCCAGCTCTGCAAACCCGGGTACCCAGAGGCGGCAGAACCCGGCACTGCCGAGGAACTCTCGTAGCCCTCTGGCATTAGTGGGTGCTGGGATCAGGACTACAGCCTTTTTGCGGCCCTCCGTCAGCCACCTCTGGCCTCCTTCCAGGAGATATCCCAGATAGGTCACTCGTCTCTGGCCTATTTGGGCCTTTTTGGCGGAGGCCCTATACCCCAGTCCTCCCAGTCTCTCGAGCAGGGCCCCCGTACCTTTTACACAATCCTGTTCCGTCTTAGCCGCTATGAGCAAAATCATCCACGTACTGCAGGAGAACGAGGTCCAGATGGCCAACTCGGAAGTCTGCCAAGTCCTGATGCAAGGCTTCGTTGAACAAGGTGGGGGAGTTTTTGAATCCCTGTGGTAGCCTTGTCCAAGTGAGTTGTCCTGAGAATCCCGTCTCAGGATCTTTTCATTCAAAGGCAAAAATAGGCTGGCTTTGAGAGCTTAACTTTAGGCAAAAGAATGCATCTTCTAGATAGAGCTCAAGGGTCCTTCTGCCTCAGTTAAAACTGAATGTTGAGCTCCCGTAGCAACCAGGAAGGTCACTGGTTGGCCCCCCACTTTAAGGGTTATCCGAGGCTCGGGGGGGGGGGGGGGGCTCCTGGCCCTGACATCCCTAATCTTCATCCTCTAGGGACAGTACGGGAATGGGCTTCTTCTTAGGTCCCTGCGTTAGGCCCTTCTTTGAACAATCTTTAACCCAATGTCCTTTTTCCTTGCAGTAGGCACACTGGTCTCGTTCAACCCGTGGTTTTCTTTTGTCTCCCAGGTCCTTACTCCATCCTGACTTACTTTGCCCTGAGCCCTGTACTACGGTGGCCAGTATCCCAGTCAGTTCTTTACTGCGTTTCCTCTCTCTCTCTCTAAGTATACATACGGTAGCCCTCCATTAATCTTTCCAGAAAACCTGCCGGCGTCTCATCTTTTCCCTGCACTATAGCACGTACCTTTGCCAAATTGGTGGGGCATCGCCCTGCCCCTTTGAGACCCGCTAGGAGTACCTGGCGATAGAGACGGAGCCGCTCCCTCCCAGCAGCAGTGTCGTAGTCCCAGGTCAGGCCAACCAAGGGGAAAACATCCTCGATTTCATTAGGCAGCTGGGGCGGCCTCCCATCCGCCCCCGGGACGTTTTTCTGTAGACGCACTGTCTCTCCTCTGTGGTGAGGAGAGTCTGCAGGAGCTGATCAGGGTGCCCATGGGGTCCTGGCTGAGAGACCCGGGCCTTCACCTGCAAGATAATATCAATATTAAAAGTTCCATTCCTGGGCCACCCGACGTTGAGAGTCGGCCACTCTGAGGAGCAGAAGGTGACCCATTTTCGTCTTCTGACTTCGACCGAAAGGTTGTGTTCTCGGCTTGCGACTTCTTTCCAGTGATCTAGAGTGAGGCTTAAAGGGGTGGTTACAGTTTGCCCCGCGGGTGTAGAAAAGAGGTGAGCGGGGAGGAGGAGGACAGGAAGAAAGACACAGAACAGACAGACGTACACAGATGACAGGACTGGCACGGCGGATTCAGATGGGAGCGGTCGCGAACAACGACCCTCCCCGAAGAGGAGGGAGTGCCGGGCTCCGTTCCTCTTCCAGACCACTCCAGAGTCCGACTCCGGAGGGGGACCAGGGGTCTCGGGCACGTCTGCCTCCCCCGCTGGTCCAAATACAGAGTACAGCGTCCTGCAGGCACAATACAGACCCGGCACAATACAGACCCGGCCAGTCAGACAAACAGACGAGACAGATATGACATTTAGCGAGCTCGGTCTTACCTCCTACCGGTCTTAGGATTGAGCCTGGGGCGTCTCGGATCCCGGACGAGCCCCCAAATGTTGGACCCTGGCTCACGGGTGCCAACGTGTCCCGGCGGACGCCCCAGAGACTCAGACCCCAGACAGGCAGATGCAATTAGCAAGAGGGTTTATTGGACGTTTGCGCAAACGGGCTCTCCGCCTCCGAAGAGGAAGAGAGCCCCGATTAGCAATTACAGGTATCTTTTAAAGGCAAAAGAAAAAAACTCGCTTAAAGACAAAAGAACCGCGGGAGTCGCATAGCATCCAGGTTGATTTCTCAGAAGGTCAACATGAACCTATTCAGGGACATTCCAATCAGGGTGTGGGGGGAAATGGTTTTCTTATCACAAACAGAATGCTTTTTGTTGCTAAAACTTCAGGAAGGCACCTGGATGGGCTGCCTCTGGATTAGGGCTGATCCTACTTACAGGGGGGGTTTCTTCAAAATAATTCCATAATTAAATACTGTATGTACTTATGTTTCAAAGAGTTTTCATAGTCTAACAAAACTTGCCCTTTAGTTTATAAAAACAATAAAAAGCTCATGCCCTGTTCTTTCACCTTCTCTGTTATTTTCCCTTCTAAAGAAAACTGCATCATATTCACCTTAGAACCCACAGACATACAGACACTCAATAAGTGTGTATTTAGTAAACCCAAAATGTCTTCCAGAAAACCCTATTTCTGGATATAATACCTCAAAATGCAGCCAGCACAGAAAGATGTAAAGAGATAAGCAAATAGTATAATAGAATCTAATACTACTTAGCAATTAAAAGTAAATACTACTCATGCATGTGACATAAATGAATTTCAAAAACATTACCAAAAAACCATTATGATTCTATTCTTGAAAAGACAAAATTGTAGGGTCAGAATCAGTGTTACATAAGGGATGGAAGAAAGTGATTAATTACAAAGAGACATGAAGAAACTTTGGGATGATGGAAATGTTCTATATATTTTTTAAATTAAGTTTAAAGTTTAATTCCAGTATATTTAACATACAGTGTTATATTAGTTTCAGGTGTACAATATAGTGGTTCATCGCTTCTACATATTACACAGTGCTCATCATGGTAAATGTACTCTTTAATCCCCTTCCCTTATTTCATCCACCTTCCTTCCACCTCCACTCTGATAACCATCAGCTTGTTCTCTACAGTTAAGTCTGTTTATTGATCACCCTCCACCCTCCTCTGGAAATGTTCTATATCTTGACTGTGGTGGTGGTTATACTATATACTTTTGTCAAAATTCATAGAACTATATATGTAAAGGGGTGAATTTTTTACCTTACCTAAATTTTGCCTCAATAAATCTGACTAAAAAAGAAAAAAGAAAAAAAACCCCAACTAAACAAGATTCATCTATATGCTGCATACAAGAGACTCACTTCAGATATAATGACACACAGAGACTGGAAATGAAGAGATAGAAAAAGATATTTCATGTATATGGAAGCCAAAAGAAAGCTGGGGAAAAAAAAAAGAAAAAAAAAGAAAAGAAAGCTGGGGTATCTGTACTTCTATCAGACAAAATAGACTTTAAAACAAAAACTGAATAAGAGGGAGAAAATGCATTACATAAAGATAAAAGGATCAATCCAACAAGAGAATATAACATTTGTACATATCTATGCACCCAATATAGGAGCTCTAAATATATAGAGCAAATATTAACACACCTAAAGGGAGAAATAGATAGCAATACAATAATAGTAAGGTACTTTAATACCCTACCATTATCAATGGATAGATCACCCAGATGGAAAACTCAATAAGGAAAATATTGGCTTTAAATGACACGTCAGACCAGATGGACTTAATAGATATATACAGAACATTCCAACCGAAAGCACTAGAATATACAGTCTTCTCAAGTGCACATGGAATGTTCTCTAGGATAAATCACAAGTTAGGCCACAAAACAAGTTTTAAGAAATTTAACAACATTGAAATAATATCAAGTATATTTTCTGACCATGGTGGTATGAAACTAGAAGTCAATTACAAAGAGAAAACTGGAAAGTTCACCATTATGTGGAAATTAAACAACATGATACTGAACAATAAATGGGTCAATGAAGATAACAAAAAAGAAACGGCACCTAGGTGGCTCACTGGCTGAGCATCTGCCTTTGGCTCAGGTCGTGGTCCTGGGGTCCTGGGATCAAGTTCTGAGTCAGGCTTCTCACAGGGAGCCTGCTTCTCCATCAGTGTCTCTGCCACTCTTTCTGTGTCTCTCATGAATAAATAAGTAAAATCTTTTGTTAAAAAATGACAAAAGAGAAATTTTATATATTTTTTAAGATTCTATTTATTTATTCATGAGAGACACAGAAGGAGAGAGGCAGAGACATAGGCAGAGGGAGAAGCAGGCTCCAAGCAGGGAGCCCGTTGTGGGACTCCATCCCAGTACTCCAGGATTACGCCCTGAGCCAAACACAGATGTGCTTTTTTTTTTTTTAATTTTTATTTATTTATGATAGTCACACACACACACACACAAACACAGAGAGAGAGGCAGAGACATAGGCAGAGGGAGAAGCAGGCTCCATGCACCGGGAGCCCGACGTGGGGTTCGATCCCGGGTCTCCAGGATCGCGCCCTGAGCCAAAGGCAGGCGCTAAACCACTGCGCCACCCAGGGACCCCCGCAAAGAGAAATTTTAAAGATACATTGAGACAAATGAAAATGGAAATACAACATACCAAAACATATGGGATGTAACAAAAGCAGCTCTAAGAGGGAAGTTCATAGCAATAAATGCCTACCTCAAAAAATAAGAAAAATCTCAAAAAAAAAAAAAAAAGCCTAATTTGCTCCTCAAGAAACTAGAAAAAGAACAAATGATGCCCAAGGAAAGAAGGAAAGAATAACAGAATAACAAAGATAAGAGCAGAAATAAATGAAATACTAAAAAACAACAACAACAACAACAAAACAAAACAAAACACAATAGGACAGATCAATGAAACCAGGAGCTGGTTCCTTGGAAAGATAAAACCAACAAACTTTTGGCTAAACTCACAAAAAAGGAAAGAAAAAAGAGGACTCAAAGTGAAATCATTTATGAAAGAGGAGATGTTACAATAGAAACCACAGAAGTACAAAGGATCATAAGAGGACCAAAAGACCATAATAATGAACAATTTTACACCAACAAATTAGACTACCTAAAATAAATGGATAAATTCACAGAAACATACAACTTTCTAACACTGAATCATGAAGAAATAGAAAATCTAAACAGACTGACTACTAATAGAAGATTATTATTATTATTATTATTTTTAAGATTTTACCTATTTATTCATGACAGACACAGAGAGAGAGAGGCAGTGACACAGGCAGAGGGAGAAGCAGGCTCCATGCAGGGAGCCTGATGTGGGACTCAATCCCGGGTCTCCAGGATTACACCCTAGGCTGAAGGCAGTGCTAAACTGCTGGACCACTGGGGCTGCCCTAGACCACTGGGGCTGCCCTAGACCACTGGGGCTGCCCCTAATAGAAGATTATATCAATAATCAAAAACTGCTCAAAAAATGAAAGTCAGGGTCAGACAGCTTCACAGGTGAATTCTACCAATGAAAAAGAAGAACTAATATTAATTTTTCTCAAACTCTTCCAAAAAACAGAAGATGAAGGAACACTTCCAAACTCATTTTAGGAAGTCAGCATTACCCTGATACTAAAACCAGATGAGGGCACCATAAGACAAAATTACAGGCCATCAGTGAAAGACAAATACTTTATGATTTCACTCATATGTGGATTTAAGAAACAAACAAACAAAATGAGCAAAAGGAAAAGAGAGAGAGAGAGATAAGCCAAGAAACAGATTCATAATTACAGAGAGAAAACTGATGGTTACCAGGAAGAAGGGGGGTGGGGGAAGGGTTAAATAGGTGGTGGGGATTAAGGAGTGCACTTGTCATGAGCATCAGGTGATGAATGGAACTGTTAAATCACTATATTGTACACCTGAAACTAATATAACACTGTACGTTAACCAACTGGAATTAAATTAAAAACTTTATGAAAAAGAAAATTATTGGCCAATAGTCCTGGTGAGCATAGATGTGAAATCCTCAACAAGATATTAGTAAACCAAATTCAAGAACACATTAAAGGGACCATTCGTAGGCAGCCCGGGTGGCTCAGCGGTTTAGCACTGCCTTCAGGCCAGGGCGTGATCCTGGAGACCCGGGATTGAGTCCCACGTCCGGCTCCCTGCATGGAGCCTGCTTCTCCTTCTGCCCGTGTCTCTGCCTCTCTCCTCTCTTTGTATTCTCATGAATAAATAAATAAAATCTTTAAAAAAAAAAAAAGGAAAAAAGGACCATTCATCAAAAATAGATAAATAAATAAATTAAAAGGATCATTCATCATAATCAAATGGGATTTATTCCAGGGTTGCAGGGTAGTTCAAATCAACAAACCAATCAAAGTGATACACCACATTAACAAAGCGAAGGATTAAAAATCATGTGATCATCTTAATAGATGCAGAAACAGCATTTGACAAAATTCAACATCCATTATGGTCTCAACAAAGTGGTAATAGAGGGACTGTACCTCAACATAATAAAGACCATATACAACAAGCCCACAGCTAACATCACACCTAATGATAAAAAGCTGAAAGTTTTTCCTCTAAGATCAGGAACAAGACAAGAATGCCCATTCTTGCCACTTTTATACATATGGTATTGAAGTCCTAGCTAGAGCAATTAGGCAAGAAAAAGAAATGAAAAGTATTTAAATTGGAAAGGAAGAAGTACAATTGTCACTATTTGAAGATGACATGTTACTATACATAGAAAACCATAAGGAATCTACCAAAAAACTGCTAAAACTAATAAACAAATTCAGTAAATTTACAGGATGCAAAATCAGCATACAGAAAACTGTTGCATTTTTATACATGGGTAATGAATTTCAGAAAGGGAAATTATGAAAACAATCTCATTTACAATTGATTCAAAAACATTAAAATACCTACAAATAAATTTAACCAAGGAGGTTAGACCTATACATTGAAAACTATAAGACATTGATGATAGAAATTGAAGAAGACACAAATAAATTGAAAGATATTCTGTGCTCAAGGATTAGAAGAATTAATATTGTTAAAATGTCCATACTACCTAAATTAATCTACACATTCAACTCAATCCCTATGGTTCCCAACTCAATACCCCATTCTTCAATGGTATTTTTTACGTAAATGGAACAATCCTAAAATTTTTGTGGGAAAACTGAATAGCCACATGGAACTGGACCCTATCTTACATCATGCACAAAAATAAACTCAAAATGGATTAAAGGCTTGAATGTAAGAACTGAAACAATAGAAATGCTAGAAGAAAACAAGCAGTAAGCTCCTTGACATCAGTCTTACAGATGATTTTTTGGATTTGACACCATGGCAAAGCAACAAAAGCAAAAAACAAAACCAACCAAACAAACAAACAAAAAACAGGTGAACTGACTCCACAAATTAAAAAGCTTCTGCACAGTAAAGGAAACCACCAATAAAAAGATAACTTACAAAATGGGAGAAAATATTTTCAAACCACATATCTGATAAGGAGGTGATATTCAAAACATATAAAGAACTCCTACAACTCAATAACAGAAAAACAATCTGATTTAAAAACAGGAAGAGTGGGGATCCCTGGGTGGCTCAGCGGTTTAGCACCTGCCTTCGGCCCCAAGCATGATCCTGGAGTCCTGGGATCGAGTCCCGCATTGGGCTCCCCGCATGGAGCCTGCTTCTCCCTCTGCCTGTGTCTCTGCCTCTCTCTCCCTCTCTCTGTGTCTCTCATGAATGAATAAATAAAATCTTAAAAAAAAAAAAAAAAACAGGAAGAGGATCAAAAAAATGAGCAGAGGATCTGAATAGACATTTTTCTAGAACACATACAGGTGGATAACAGGTACATAAAAAGGTGCTCAATATCACCAATCATCAGTGAGATGTAAATCAAAACCGCCTGTTTGAATGGCTAGTATCAAAAAGAGAAGAAATAGCAAATGTTGGCAAGGATGTGGAGAGAAGGGAATCGATGTACACTGTCGGTAGGAATATAAATTGGTGCAGCCACTATTGAAAAGACAGTATGGAGTTTCCTCAAAAATTAAAAATAGAACTACCATATAACCCAGGAATCCACCTCTGGGTATTTATTGGAAGAAAATGAAAACATTAACTCGGGATCCCTGGGTGGCGCAGCAGTTTACCGACTGCCTTTGGCCCAGGGCGCGATCCTGGAGACCCGGGATCGAATCCCACATCGGGCTCCCGGTGCATGGAGCCTGCTTCTCCCTCTGCCTATGTCTCTGCCTCTCTCTCTCTCTCTGCGTGACTATCATAAATAAATAAAAAATTGAAAAAAAAAAAAGAAAACATTAACTCAAAAAGATATAGGCACTCCGCATGAAATACAATAGTCAAGATACGGAAACAATTTAAGTTTCCATTAATGGATGAGTGGATAAAGAAATTGTGGTATATATATATAATATATATATGTATATATTATATATATATACATATATATAATGGAATATTATTCAGACATAAAAAAGAATAAAATTTTGCCATTTGCAATATGAATGAACTTTGAGAGCATTGTGCTAGGTGAAGTGAGTCAGAGAGAGAAAGACAAATACTATACTTACATGTGGCATCTAAAAATGACAAAACATAACAAAAAAACATGAACCCACAGATAGAAAAAACAGATAAATGGTTGCCAGAGGCAGGGGACAGGGGTGAGCAAAATGAGTGAAGAGCGTCAAAACTTCCTTTTATAAAATAAATAAGTCATGGAGTACAGCATGGTGACTATAGTTAATAATGTGTTGCATAATTGAAAGCAGCTGAGAATACACCTTAAAAGTTCTCATTCCAGGGACACCTGAGTGGCTCAGTGGTTGAACATCTGCCTTTGGTGCAGGGTGTGATCCCGGGGTCCTGGGATCGAGTCTCACATCAGGCTCTCCCTCAGGGAACCTGCTTCTCCCTCTGCCTATGTCTCTGCCTCTCTTTCTGTGTCTCTCATGAATGAATAAATAAAATCTTTAAATAACTGACTATTGTAAGTCAGTTATACCTCAATAAAAAAGTCCAAAAAATAGATACCGTAAGATCACAATATAAGACACTCTTTGATCATTTATTTCAAATACACCTATTAATTTTGACTATCAGAGTATTTCGCAGAAGTCTTGAATGCAATTGTCCTGTTCTTAGCGAAGTTTAAAATTATCATTTAACTATAGCATCTCAAAAATATGATAACTATTCTATTAATTTGCTATTGTTTTTACAAAGCACATGTTGTGTAAGCCTGAAAAGGAAGTGAGAAATGAGATATGAGCCTTAATTTAGAAGAACCACCTGGAGCTGAAAAGTGAAAAGGGATAAAAAGTGAGATTTCCTATATGAAAGGTGTTTTAGTTTAACTATTTTTAAATGTTCAAGATGTGAGAAAAATGTAATCTTATATTTTCAAAGTATATAGAAATATCCAGCAACTGGATAGGTGCTTATTTTCATGGACCATTTCCTTGGATGGTTTTCTCTGTCACAGTTCATATCACTAAGGGTTGTTATTATAATGTCTTTCATGCTATTCATTCATTCATTCATTCATTCAATATATCATTTATTTAATAAATGTTTATTGAACACCTCTCTACACCAGACACTGGGGGTGCAGAGCTGAGTAAAATGCATCAGAGCCATGCCCTTTGCCTTAACATTCATTGTTTTTAGTGAAATGTGAATAAGTTTAAATACCTTCAGGTGATGATAAGTCTTCTGAAAAAATAAAACAGGGTGATGGGGTATAGAATGAATTTGGGGGTGGGTGGTGGGTAGGAGAATACTTTGGGCAGGGTGGTGAGGGGATCTGAGGAGCCAACATTTGCACTGGCAGCTCTGGGAAGTGAATGATGAGACAGAGTCTGCCTGGGGGAGAGATCCGTGGAAAGGGTATTTCTAGCATAGGCAACAGTATGAGCAAATCCTAAGGCAGAAATGCGTTTGGCATATTAAATGAGGACTGTAAAGCCAACCCATGTGCTCAGAGTAGAGTGAACAGGAGGAGAGTGGTCATAGATGAGGCCAGAGAACTATGCAGGTCTCAGAGGCTTGGACAAGAGCTGTTTTACTCCAACCACAAGAGGAAATCATCAGGGGGTTCGGTAGGGCAGTCTGTGATTTTCTTTTAAAAAGTCTCTCTGGCTTCTTTGGCAGTGGGTGAGAAGATAAACATAGAGGATGTTCAGATGGCCATTGCTACCATCTAGGCAAGAGGGGAGAGTGGTTTGGACAAAGGTGGTAGCAGTTACGGTGGTGAATGGAGGCTTGATTGGGTTCTAGTTTGCCATAGGGTTGACAGGACTCTGATGGATTGGATGGGGTGCCAGAAGGAAGCACTGGGTGAGGAGGGATGCTTTACCCAAGCTGGAGAAGCCTGGATTAGGAAAACTCTGTGTTTTTGTTTTGTTACCTTTGAGATGCACTAAAGGGATACACGTAGGGAAGGCAGTTAAATATTCAAGTGTGTTGATCTGGGGAGAGGTGGGAGCTGGACACATAATTTTGTAATTCATCAGCATATAGATTGTATTTAAAGCAACAAGATTGGGTATAACCACGTATGAAGTGACTTAAACTATAGAAGAAAAGTGGTCCTAAGGCTAGAGGCCTAGAATGCCTAAGATTTGGAGGCAGAGTAAAGGAAGAGGTGACCCAGAGAAATTCCAGTGATGTAGGAGGCAAATTGAGAGCACATGGTAATGGAAGCCAACAATGGATTGTGTTCTTAGTGGGAGGAAATGGCCATCTCTGCCAAATCCTGCAGTGTTGTCCAATTAGAGAGAATTGAAAATCGAGATTGTATTTGGCAAGGTGAAATCGCTGTTGACAGATTTGATTTTGAAGGTCATTTCAGCAAATTTCATGAACATATCACTGGAGTGGATTGAACAGAGAGAAGTGAGAAAGTAGATAGAAAGTACTGGCAATTGTTGGTAAATTCTCCTGTGAAAGGGTGCTGAGAGTCAGGGCAGAAGCCAGGGAGGGTGTGTACTCTAGAGACTTTATTTACAGACAACACTTAAGGCATGATGCAGAAAAGTGCAAATAATGGTCAGAGTAAAACTTGACAGGCATGCAATCCAGAGCTCTAGAAAGGAGAGAGTATAGTTCTTCCTTGTGACAAGAGAGTGTACATATATTCAGAGTTAGGTGGGTTGTAGATTGGATGGTGGGAAGGTGAGGTAATTCTCGCCTGTTGACTTCTCTTCCTTCAATGAAGTGTAAAGTGAGGTCACCAGTTGAGAGGGAGGGAAGATGAAGTATTAGAGGCTTAAGGATAAAGGAGACGTGACATAAACAACATGGGGAGTCAGGAGCAATGTCATATTCATAGTTGTATCCTAGCACAGTGCCTGGGACATTGTAGGCACTTAAAGAAAAAAATGTTTGAACTGTGAATGAACGTAAGATCCAGAAAAGAAAGAATCGTGATACGCATCAATGACTTACATCTTAATAACAAGAGTGGTATATTTGGTTTACAAATGGTGTAGGATCTACTTGAATTTATTCAATAAGTTCTAGAATACTACAGGAAGGGGGCATCCTTGCAAGAGGTAATTGAGACAAGATTACTACCTGACACTTTATTTACAAGGCTGCTTTTCCCACTGTGCTAACCTTTTCAAGGATAAGTGGATTCTGTTTTTTTTATCTCTGTATTCTCAGGACATACATCAAATGGTACCTGGCACAATGTAAGTGCACAACGATGCCTTTTTAAAAATAAATAGATGGGGGCAGCCCAGGTGGTTGAGCGGTTTAGCATTGCCTTCAGTCCAGAGCCTGATCCTAGAGACCTGGGATCGAGTCCCATGTAAGGCTCCCTGCATGGAGCCTGCTTCTCCCTCTGCCTGTGTCTCTGCCTCTCTCTCTCTCTCTCTCTCTCTCTCTCTGTGTGTTTCTCATGAATAGATAAATAAAATATTAAAAAAATAAATAAATAGATGGCTATAAACACCAGGAGCTTCTAATCTCAAGAGGACTTAGAGGCTGAAATAGAAAAGTCATCAAAAGAATTTAAATATTACATAGAGGAAAAGCTGTAGTGGATTGATTATAAAGACAAACAGATGTTCTATGGACATTTTGAGGAGGTCACAATATGCGACACTACATCCCCACAAAACTTCCTTTGTGGCATTATTTCAAGAACGAAAAATGATCTAAATGGATTTTGGCTCTCATTAATATGCCAACTCATTCTCAATGGAGTTTACAGACTCTTTGATCTTTTCTGCATAATAGTAACAGATTTTGTCCTGTTCAGCTAACACTGTGTTACCGTAAACTACATTCCCAGATGCTTCTGTCTGGCATCTGTCACCCGTCTGGCTGACTCTCTTCCTCTAGAAAGACTTGGAGAGATGTCTTTACCATCCAGCTGATAAAGCACCACATTCATCCATACCTCTGGGGAAGGCCAGCCCAGGGAAGTTTGGACCAAGCAGGCAGATCCTGGCTCCGTTTGGCTCCTACGTTAGGCTTTTCTTACCTAGAGTTTTGTGTAACAGGGCCTCCCCATTTCTTGGAACGTCACTTTCAGAAGTCAAATATTTGGAAAAAAAAAAAAGAAATAGAGGAAAAAATGCTTGGAAGTATATGAGGGAAGATAGCAAAATAGAAACAGAAAGGGAGGAAAAGAGAAATCCAACCACTTTAAAGTCAGTTAATACTAATTATAGCCATTCAATAAAAATACAACAGAAAATACAATAAAAGATTAAGGGATATAATAAACTGGGGTGCCTGGGTGGCTTGGTCAGTTAAGTGTCTGGCTTCTGCTCAGGTCATGATCCCAGGGTCCTGGGATGGAACTCTCGGTGGGGAGCCTGCTTCTCCTTCTCTTTCTCTCTCTGCCTGCCTCTCCCCCGCTTGTGCTCTCTTTCTCCTTTTGCCAAATCAATCAATATTTTTTTCAAAATAAGAATATTATAAACTTCATGGCCAATTTTAAAACATAGCAAGGGGGGATCCCTGGGTGGCTCAGCGGTTTAGGGCCTGCCTTCAGCCCAGGGCATGATCCTCGACACCCAGGGTGGAGTCCCACATTGGGCTCCCTGCATGAAGCCTGCTTCTCCCTCTGCCTGTGTCTTCCTCTCTCTCTATGTGTGTCTTTCATGAATAAATAAATAAAATCTTAAAAAAAAAAAACATAGCAAGGCGGTAAGGAAAGAAAAGTTGAGAAAGAAATGCAACTCCAAACTGATCATTGTGTCCTGTAACAAAGATCACAGAAGCTATTTTTATAATAGGCAGACAATGTGTGGCCATAGTTATCTCTGGTTTCATGTGTATATATCACAACAAAGCACGAGAGAGAGAGAGAGAGAGAGAGAGAGAGAGAGAGAGAGAGAGAGAGAGAGAGAGAATACAAACTACTTACTAAGGCTTTTACTAGGCACACTTGGCTTTTTCTGATGTAGAAATAATTCCGAAGGGGGAAGGTGGTGAACCCTTACTCAGTCATTCTGTAAGTGGCTCGCGCCCTCTAGTGGATACTTAGTCCCCTGCATGTGGCTTTTAAATAGCACTTCTGAGATAAAGGTCTTTGGGGAAAAAATAACTGAAATTTTTTAGAGGGGGAAAAACTACTCAAGTTTTAATGTCCTGATGTAGAGGGGTTTTTCCCCAGTGTTTTCTGGCAGCGAAGCTAAATTTTTTAAAAGATTTTATCCATTTATTTATGAGAGACACACAGAGACAGAGACACAGGCAGAGGGAGAAGCAGGCTCCTTGCTGGGAGCCCGACGCGGGACTCGATCCTGGGGCTCCAGGATCTTGCCCTGGGCCCAAGGCAGGTGCCAAACCGCTGAGCCACCCAGAGATCCCCGAAGCTAAAATTTTTTAATTGGGGAAAACACAATATTTGTCTGTAACATAATTAATTAAAAATAAGCTGTCTTAAAAAAAAAAAAAAGGCTGGCTTTGGGGCGCCTCGCTGGCTCAGTCCCTCGAGCCAAGGTTGAGTTCAAGCCACATGTTGGATGTAGAAATGACTTAAAAATAAAATCTCGCTTTTTCGCAACGGGTCTGCCGCCAGAACACAGGCGTGAAAACCACCGCTAAACCTAAACCAGAATGGGAAAGGAAGGGACTCACATCAACATCGTGGTCATCAGGTTCTTCCCTTTGCACTGGGTTCAGAAGAGGCTTGTCCCCTCTTCTGTCCCTGTGGCAGAAGGAAGGTCACGTTGGACCCCAATGAAGTCGCCAATGCAAACTCCCATCAGCAGATACGAAAACTGATCCAGGATGGGCTGCTTATCTGGAAGCCTGTGACTGTGCATTCCCGAGCTCGGTTCCAGTAAAACACTCCCGCCCTCTGGAAGGGCAGGCCTATGGGCATTGGTAAGAGGAAAGGTGCTGCCAGTGCTCCAGTGCCTGAGACGTGGATGAGAAGGATGAGAATTCTACACAGGCTGCTGGGAAGCTACCGTGAATCTAAGAAGATTGACTGCCAGCCACATGTATCATAGCCTGTACCTGAAAGTGAAGGGTCACGTGTTCAAGAACAAGTGGATTCTCATGGAACACATCCATGAGCTGAAGGCAGGCAAGGCTCGCAAGAAGCTTCTGGCTGGAGCAGCCTGAGTGGCTCAGCGATTTAGAGCCGCCTTAGGCCCAGGGCCTAATCCTGGAGACCCCTGCATGGAGCCTGCTTCTCCCTCTGCCTGTGTCTCTGCCTCTCTCTCTCTCTCTCTCTCTCTCTGTCTCATGAATAAATTAAAAAAAAAAAAAGGAAGCTTCTGGCTGACCAGGCTGAGACCCGCAGATCTAAGACCATGGAGGCCTGCAAGTGCCGTGAAGAGCGGCTCCAGGCCAAGAAGGAGGAAATCATCAAGACTGTCCAAGGAGGAAGAGACCAAGAAATAAAACTCCCTCTCTTGTCTGTACATAGCGGCTTCAGCATTAATCAGATCAGTTATTCAATAAAACCAACCTTTATCTGCCAAAAAAAAAATTGTTGTCATTGGACACATGGATTTGGGCAAGTCTACCACTACTGGCCATCTGATCTACAAATGTGGTGGGATCGACAAAAGAACTATCGAAAAATTTGAAAAGGAGGCTGCTGAGATGGGAAAAGGCTCCTTCAAGTATGCCTGGGTCTTGGATAAACTGAAAGCTGAACGTCAACATCAGCTTGGAAATTCAAGACCAGCAAGTATTATGTGACCATCATTGATGCCCCAGGACACAGAGACTTTATCAAAAACATGATTACAGGCACATCTCAGGCTGTGCTGTCCTGATTGTTGCTGCTGGTGTTGGTGAATTTGAAGCAGGTATCTCCAAGAATAGGCAGACCCGGGAGCATGCCCTTCTGGCTTACACACTGAGTGTAAAACAACTAGTTGTTGGTGTTAACAAAATGGAGTCCACTGAACCACCCCACAGCCAGAAGAGATACGAGGAAATCATTAAGGAAGTCAGCACCTACATTAAGAAAACTGGCTATAACCCCAACACAGTAGCATTTGTGCCAATTTCAGGTTGGAATGGTGACAACATGCTGGAGCCAAGTGCTAACATGTCTTCATTCCAGGGATGGAAAGTCACCCGTAAAGATGGGAATGCCAGTGGAACCACACTGCTTGAAGCTCTGGATTGCATTCAGCCACCAACTCATCCAACTGTTAAGCCCTTGCGTCTGCCTCTCTAGGACGTCTACAAAATTGGTGGTATTGGTACTGTCCCAGTGGGTGGAGTGGAGACTGGTGTTCTTAAGTCTGGCATGGTGGTCACCTTTGCTCCAGTCAATGTTACAACTGAAGTAAAGTCTGTTGAAATGCACCATGAAGCTTTGAGTGAGGCTCTTCCTGGGGACAATGTGGGCTTCAGTGTCAAGAACGTATCTGTTAAAGATATTCATTGTGGCAATGTGTTGGTGACAGCAAAAATGACCCACCAATGGAAGTAGCTGGCTTCACCGCTCAGGTGATTATCCTGAACCATCCAGGCCAAATCAGTGCTGGATATGCACCTGTGCTGGATTGTCACACAGCTCACATTCCTTGCAAGTTTGCTGAGCTGAAGGAGAAGATAGGTCGTCGTTCCAGAAAAAAGCTGGAAGATGGTCCCAAGTTCTTGAAATCTGGGGATGCTGCCATTGTTGATATGGTTCCTGGCAAACCTATGTGTGTTGAGAGCTTCTCTGACTATCCTCCTCTGGGCCGTTTTACTGTTCGTGACATGAGACAGACAGTTGCTGTGGGTGTCATCAAAGCAGTGGACAAGAAGGCAGCTGGAGCTAGCAAAGTCACCAAGTCTGCCCAGAAAGCTCAGAAGGCTAAATGAATATTATCCCCAATACCTGCCGCCCCAGTCTTTTTTTTTAAAAATTTTTATTGCAGTTCAATTTGCCAACATATAGCATACTCAGGGGAATATTTTAAAAAACCAGAGCTGGGGGCTCTCACAATGCCAGATTTCAGGTTGTTCTACAAAGCTGTGATCATCAAGACAGTGTGGTACTGGCACAAAAACAGACACATAGATCGATGGAACAGAATAGAGAACCTAGATATGGCCCCTCAACTCTATATTCAACTCTATATGTCAACTAATATTTGACAAAGCAGGAAAGACTATCCACTGGAAAAAAGACAGTCTCTTCAATAAATGGTGCTGGGAAAATTGGACAGCCACGTGCAGAGGAATGAAACTGGACCATTCTCTTACACCACACACACAAAGATAAACTCAAATTGAATGAAAGATCTAAATGTGAGACAAGAATCCATCAAAATCCTAGAGGAGTACATAGGCAACACCCTTTTTGAACTTGGCCACCCCAGTCTTACTTAGTCAGTGGTGGAAGAACCGTCTCAGAACTGTTTGTGTCAATTGGCCATTTAAGTTTAATAGTAAAGGACTGGTTAATGATAACAATGCATCGTCAAACCTTCAGAAGGAAAGGAGAATGTTTTGTGAACCATTTGTTTTTTTTGTGCATGTGTGGCAATTTTAAGTTATTAGTTTTTAAAATCAGTACTTTTTAATGGAAACAACTTGACCAAAAATCTGTCACAGAGTTTTGAGACCTATTAAAACAGAAGTTTAGGACAGCCCGGGTAGCTCAGTGGTTTAGTGCCGACTTCAGCCCAGGGTGTGATCCTGGAGACCCAAGATCAAGTCCCACATCGTGCTCCCTGCATGGAGCCTGCTTCTCCCTCTGCCTATGTCTGTGCTGCACCCCCCTCTGTGTCTCTCATGAATAAATAAATAAAATCTTTAAAAAAAAGTTTAATGAGAAAAATAAATAAATAAAAATAAAATCTAAAAAAAAAGGTGTCTGACAAAATGAAATGGCAGTGAAAGAGACAATAGGAAAGCTTCCTCTTATCCATTTGCCAATATCTTCATCCAACTCTAAAGATTTTGCACACGGAATTTAACTCTGCAAATGGGTCAATATTATGCTATTAGTTGCTATTTACATATTAGTGAATATACTTGTAAAAACTTAGTTAACTAGACTTCTTTTCCTTATAGTCTATATGTAAGACCATCCTTTCACTTATGCTAATATAGTTCTTTACAGAGCTTGCTATAATTTTTTTGTGTGTGAATTTGTAGCTTAATCCAGTGCTAAACATGATAGAAAAAAAGTCTGCACTTTGATTCGTTACTGTGTTTTCAGTGAACAGCAAAGACTGTATGATTAATACAGCTCTAACAAAAATAAGGTAACTATGTCATGTGTTGGTCCATTATTTGATAGGCAAAAGCAAGCTGTGGTATTGACAAAATTCTTTCACAGACACTGTTGGCACCAAAGAAGATGGACCAGATCAGGGAGAGTAAGAAAGGAGTTTTTTTTTTTCTTCAAGTTTTTATTTAAATTCCAGTTAGTTAACATACAGTATAAATTTAGTTTCAGGTGTAGAATTTAGCAGATTCAACACTTACATATTACACCCGGCGCTCTCATCACAAGTGCGCTCCGAAATCCCTATCACCCATTTAGCCCATCACCCTGCCCTCTCTTCTGGTCACCATCAGTTTGTTCTCTATGGTTAAGAATCTGTTTCTTTGTTTTCTTCTCTTTTCTTCCCCCAATGTTCATTTATTTTGTTTCTTAAATTCCACATAAGAGTGAAACCATGTGGTATTTGCCTTTCTCTGACTTATTTTGCTTAGCATAATACTTTCAATCCATCCACATCATTGCAAATGACAAGATTTCATTCCTTTTTATGGCTGAGGAACATTCCATTGTGTATATATTTAGATAGATATAGATAGATAGATCCCACATATTTTTTTAAAAGATTTTATTTATTTATTCATGAGAGACACACACAGAGAGACAGAGAGGCAGGGACATAGGCAGAGAGAGAAGCGGTATAGGCAGAGAGATAAGCAGCCACATCTTCTTTATTCATTCATTAATCAATGGACATTTGGGCTTTTTACATAATTTGGCCATTGTTGATAATGCTGTTATAAACATCGGGGTACATGTATCCCTTCAAATTGGTATTTTTGTATCGTTTGGGTAAATGATATTAATGGATCATATGGTAGTTCTATTTTCAACTTTTTGAGAAACCTCCATACTGTTTTCCAGAATGGCTGCACCTGTTTGCATTCCCATCAACAATTTAAGAGGGTTTCCCCTTTCTCAACATCCTTGCCAACACCTGTTGTTTCTTGTGTTTGGGTGTTGAGTTTAAGTTCTTTATAGATTTTGGATACCAACTCTTTATCAGATACGTCATTTGCAAACACCTACTATTCCATAGGTTGCCTTTTAGTTTTGTTGATTGTTTCCTCCATGGTGCAGAAGCTTTTTATTTTGATGAAATCCCTATAGTTTGTTTTTGTTTTTGTTTCCCTTGCCTCAGGAGACATATCTAGTAAGAAGTTGCGACAGCCAATGTCAAAGAGGTTACTGGCAAAATCCTCTGGGATTTTGATGGTTTCCTCTCTTACCTTTAGGTCTTTCATCCATTTTGAGTTTATTTTGTGTATGGTGTAAGAAAGTAGTCCAGTTTCATTCTTCTGCATGTGGCTGTCCAGTTTTCCCAACAGCATTTGAAGAGACTTTTTTCCATTGAATATTCTTTCCTGCTGTGTCGAAGATTAGTTGACCATAGAGTTGTGGGTCCATTTCTGGGTTTTCTATTCTGTTCCACTGATCTATGTGCCTATATTTTTGTAAAAGATTTTATTTATTTATTCATGAGAGAGGCAGAGACACAGGCAGGGGGAGAAGCAGGCTTCTCATGCGGAGCCTGATGTGGAACTAGATCCCAGGACTCAGGGATCATGACCTGAGCCAAAGGCAGATGCTCAACCACTGTGCCACCCAGGTGCCCCAAAGGTATCCAAACTTAATGAGGTAAATGGATTTGTGGCCAGACAACACAAATATTATTTAGAAATACATTTAAATCACCAAACGTTTAGCTGATTTGGTTATTAAGTTAAAATGGTAGAAGCCTGGGCCGCATAATGCAGCCAGTAGAAATGGGTACTGGCTGTGGCCAATTAAAAGTTGCTTCTTGTCAGGACTGCATATGTGGTTGGGGATAGGCTTCACTTGCCCAAGACCAGCTGATTCACTTGTACTGAGCATGTGCTACACAGGTCAGGTTAGCTGGGGACCTGTTACAGGAAGTATCAGGAGAAGCCTGATGGTGGTGAGGCCAGGAAGCTATTGGGGATACCTGTATTTGCCTAATTCCAAGCCCTAATCTCCACAATGCACATATTCCCCCTATAGGCAGAGCTGGAGGAAACTGCACTGCCTTGCCAAGGTGGGGCCAGGCCTGACAGTGTGGGCATTCCGCAGCTGGATATGTCGGTATAATGATAAAAAGAGATTGTGCTAAGGAGAAAAGAAAAAAATCTCTGAACCCCTAAAGAATCATTAGAAAAGGCGTTTTAAAACACAGTGAAATTGCACACATAGAAAAAATTGAGGCTTACATAGCAGAAATAACCACTCAATAAATAATAAGCAGGAGGGGGGGAAACATCCGAGTTCCCTGATCTCCAGGCTCCGCGCTGCGAGGTCCCCGCCCAAGGTGGGACGCGGGGGTGCGTGCTGCGCTGCGCAGGCGGGAGCCTGGACCCGGGCAGCCGTGTGGACAGGCCAGAAAACCAGAAGTGAGCAGGTGGGGATACGACGCATCTGCGTAACCTGCACAAAGGCAGATGCTGCCCCTGGACTCCGGGCTGAGGAGACAGGGCTGCCTGGTCAGGACCGAGTTAGCTGGGGAGACCCGAGGGAGCCCTGCCGACCCGGCAGAGGGGGACCGACTGGCCACTGTAAAGCTGCTGCCTCGGCAGGATTTTTGGGGTGGGCTCCCTCTGCCCTGGAGGCTGTGCGGGTGGCTTGGGGCCAAAGCGAATCCCCCAGCCGGGAGGGCCCGGGCTGCGCTGGGAGCGAGGGCTGTGCCCAGGCCAGGGCCGGCGTCCGGAGGCGCCACGCGTGGAAACAGGGCATCTGCCTAATTCAAGGCCTGATCTCCACCGAGGTGCATAGTCCCCCTGAAGGCGGAGCTGAGGGGAGCTGGGGCACTGCCTCGCCGGAGCTGGGCCCCAGAGAAAGCCGGGAGGGGAGCCTGGGTGGCCCCGCCTGTCAAGCAGCAGACGCTGGGTTTCAGCTCCGGTCTCAGCGCGGGAGGTGGAGGGGCTCCTGCGGGTCTCTGCTCCCAGCACGGGGCGGGGTGGGGGGGTGGGGGTGGGAGGGGCATGGCACTCCCTCGCCTCCACGCCTTTTAAAAAAAGAGAGAGGGGATCCCTGGGTGGCTCAGTGGTTTGGCGCCTGCCTTTGGCCCAGGGCGTGATCCTGGAGTCCCAGGATCGAGTCCCACATCGGGCTCCCTGCATGGAGCCTGCTTCTCCCTCTGCCTGTGTCTCTGCCTCTCTCTCTCTCTCTATCATAAAAAATAAATTTAAAAAAAGACAAAAAAAGATAAAAATAAAAAATAAAAAAAGAGAGACATACCTGAGAGCTTTGACTGCTCGAGGGGACCCCATCAAGGCAGCCAGTCCAAATGAGGACAGTCACCAGTTTGAAGCTGCCACCTCAGAAGCGTCGTGGGGCGGCCGCTCTGCCTGGAGGCTGGCGGTGCAAGGGGTTGGGGGCGGGCCTGAGCTCACGGCTCCCGAGGCCCGGGCTGCCCGGGAGCCTGCTGGGCTGCGCGCTGCGCACGTGCAAGATGAGTAGCCTGGGCTCTGGGACAGGGCAAATGTTTGTGGAGAGGACCGGTCATGGGATGGAGCTGTAGGGGGGACAAGGCCTCTGCATAATTCCAAGGCCTAAGCAACATGAACGTGCATCTCCTCCCTGAAGGCCAAGCTTCGGGGGCACGGACTTCCTTGTGAAGATGAGCTCTGGCCATCTGCTGGGGAATGCTTTACTGAGAGACGTTTGGGAGACGTGATTACCGCTAAGCGCAGGACCCCATCGGGCGGCCGGTCAAATGGGGACTATTGCAGTTTAAAGGTGCCCCCTTAGGGGATCCCTGGGTGGCGCAGCGGTTTAGCGCCTGCCTTTGGCCCAGGGCGCGATCCTGGAGACTCGGGATCGAATCCCACGTCGGGCTCTCGGTGCATGGAGCCTGCTTCTCCCTCTGCCTGTGTCTCTGCCTCTCTCTCTCTCTCTCTGTGTGACTATCATAAATAAATAAAAAAATTAAAAAAAAAAAAAAAAAAAAAAGAAAGGTGCCTCCTTAGAAGGGTTTTCAGAGGTGGGCTCTGTCCACCAAAAGGCTATGCAGGGGGTGGAGGCCTGACCCCAGGACAAAAGGCCTGGAGAGCCCCAGCTGTCCTCGGCAGGCTGATGGGGTATATTCTGGGCGTTCACAAGTGGAGTATGTCAGGGTAGCCCAGCGCCCTGGAACAATGCAGTTTCTGGAAAGGCCAGCTTCAAGGGAGCAAGTTGAGGGGTGGGGTGCAGGTAGCTGGCATCTGCCTGACTCTAGGTGCTAGCATATGCCAATGCACATATACCTCCTGAGGGCAGAGCTAGAAGAATCTGGACTGCCTTGTCAGGGAGGGTCTGCTTGGGATCATCCTTGTGCTCTCCAATAAGAGACACCTGGGAGCCTTGATTTCTGGAGAAGTCCAGGACACCATCAGGCAGCCAGTTAAAAATAGTTCCCAGTTTAGAATGGAGCCTCAGAAATACTTTCAGGGTGTGACCTCTCTGCACCCTGAGGCCCCTTGAAGTGGTTGGGGTCTTTCGAGAGTTCCATGGCCCTGGAGTGCCCCCTGCAGCCTAGGCCAATTGACGATGTGGGTACTGCTCATACACTGGCAGCGTACGTCAGGGTAGCCAGGGTCCTGACACTGGACATAGAGGAAGTTGGCTGACAGGAGGAGGCCATTGAGGGTAGCTGGCATCTGCCTAATTCCAAGCTTTAACCTATACAAATGCACATATTCCCCCTGAAGACAGAACTGGGGAAATCTGGACTGCCTCACCAGGGTGAGTAGTGTGGGACACCTGGGATCTTGATTGCTAGAAAAGATAGGGGTGGCATCAGGCAGCCAGTCCAAGCAGGGACTGTCTGTCACCAGTTTAAAGCTGTTAAAGAAGACTTTTGGCAAGAGTGGGCACTTTCCACCCCAGAAGCTACACAAGGTTTGGAGACTGGCCTGAGCCCAGCAGACCTGCAGGGCCCCAGCAGCCAAAGACTGGCTGACAGCTGGCATCTGCCTAATTCCAAGCCCTAACCTACACAAATGTACATATTCCCTCTAATTCTGCTTTATTTTGGGAGGTAAATAATCCTCAGACTGATTCTGTCTTTGTCTGCAATGTATTTAACACTAGTTCACTGTGCAGATTTCACAAGCAATTAGCATACAGGATAATGTCTTTTAATTTACCGATACAGAAAAAGCATACTCCAAACCAATGTTAGGTTAATCATACTACTGTTCCAGGCAAGAGGAGATGAAAGGAATGAAGCTCAAATTTAGTTGCCATTCTTCCTCTTTATAGGAGCTGGTACTTGGGTGAGACAGCTTAACTACTTGCCAGCACAAAAGTCAAAGTTCCTGTGTTGCTGGAGCATGTTGCTAGGGCAGGAGGGTGCTGGTGTTGATGGGCAAGAAGAACCCTTTCCTCAAGGGCACACTGCCAGTAAAAGAGTTGCCTTTATTCTGGCAGGGACTAATCGCCCCAAGGTCTTTGGAAAGCTATTTTATTTTATTTTATTTTATTTTTTTAAATGTTTCTGGTATTTTAATTAATTTTTAAAGATTTTATTTATTCATTAATGATAGACACACACAGAGAGAGACAGAGAGAGAAAGAGAGAGACACAGGCAGAGAGAGAAGCAGGCTTCATGCAGGGAGCCCGATGCGGAACTCGATCCCGGGACCCCAGAATCTGAAGACTGGGCTGAAGGCAGGCACTGAACCACTGAGCCCCCTAGGGATCCCCTGGATCAATGAAGAGTACCCTTGTCCAGAACGAACACCTTTGGGTAGTAATCACAAAAATCTCCATCTTTGTAGACAAAATGTCCCCTTGGATAGTTGCTTCTTCATATGTATTTATTGATACGTCCCCAGCCAGGCCTCTCAGCTGCTGAGCTACTGAGTTCTTATGGGCGAGAACAGATGAGGTGGTGACACCCGGATATAATTTAATTTATTCTTATAACAAAACAACATTACTACCAAAAACAAAACAAAACAAAAAAAAAAACCCACCTTTTTTTTTCGTCTTTGCTGTAAGCAAGTGGATTTGAAAGCATATCAAACCAATACATAATAATCCATCCTGTGATTTCAAATCACTGACACACTAATTAATACTAAGGACCTAATGGGGCGCCTGGGTGGTACCGTTGGTTGAGCCTCCAATTCTTGGTTTCTGCCTGGGTAGTGAGCTCAGGGTCCTGGAATGGAGCCCTGCATGGACCTTATGTCAAGCTCCTTGCTCAGCATGTAGTCTGCTTGATGTTCTCTCTTCCTCTCTCTCTCTCTCCTCCTCCTGCTTGTGCTCTATCTCTCCCTTTCTTTCTCAAATAAATATTAAAAAAAATACTATGGGCCTAATGCTCTGTACAAACCTAAGTTCACAAAAATATCAATCCACATTGTGATTCTACATCACTTACAATCTTAATCACAACAGTCATATTTTGCAAGTATTTTTCCTTTGATGCACATTCTTTTACACCATAGTTTAATGACCAGTTTAAGCAAACATATTTCCAATATTACCAAGATAAGCACAACAAAGATCTCTCTAATGTGGTACCACATCCAATCACTAGGTGGTCAAAAGTTAAGCTTCTTAAACCACTCAGTTTAACTTCTTTGACAGTTTTGTTTCCAAGTCAAAATCTGTTTTTTTTTAAAAATATTTTTTAAAAAGTGATCCCTACACCCAATATGGAGTTTGAACTCACAACCCTGAGATCAAGAGTTGCATGCTCTCCTGACTGAGCCAGCCGTGTGGGCCTTCCAAGTAAAGATCTTTTTTATAAAGCTCCATGGGGTATGGCTTGCATAGCGCTGTCAAGCACATGTTCAGTTGCCATAACATCAGAATTCACAGCTGTCATTATTTTAGGAAATTCATGTTTTTGTTCTCTTTTCAATTCCTGCAAATTACTTTATTACTCACATCTTCCAAATCTTCCTTTTCTTGTCTTAAGTTTTCAAATGCATGATTTACATTTGCTAGATTAATTTTAGGTGGTTCAATGTGAAACATTTCTCTGGTTATTTTAATAGTTCCTTCATCTTCTGTTGAGCTCAAATAAATGCCTTTTTCCTTCTGTTGTCACATTCATTACCTGTTTTAGTTTTACACATGCCATCATGTTGCATTTCTTATTTTTCCCTTGACTCCAATAAGTTAGGGTGAGGGTGGCTTAGAGCATGCTATCATGGTCCAATTTCCTATATTAATTGGCTAAGCAGGCATTAAGGCCATAGTCATAGGCACTTATACTACAGACACAGCCAAAACTCTAGCAGTAATAAAGGTATTTTGGTTCAATTCCATCAACATATCCTTAGGAACATGTTTTCCTCCTATCATAAGGAGGGTTCCTGTTGCCTGTAGGCTTCACTCTGAGTTGGCAACTCAATGTCGTGCTTCCTTCTGGAAATGCCAATATTCTCCCATCCAAGTACTAACCAGGCCCTACCCTGCTTAGCTTCCGGGATCAGACGAGATCGGGCACGTTCAGGGTGGTATGGCTGTAGACAGAAATGCCAATATTCTAATTTCACAGTTGCCAACGGAATCACAGCCATTAGGATATATGGTACCTACATGGCTTCTCTGGTTGGGTTGTCTGTTACCTCAGACAACCAGTACTGTCTCGAGAGTATCGCTATTCTAAGAGTATTCCACATATCAACCAATCTTAACAGCAACAATTGACAATCTATAGGCAGAGAAATCTCTTTAATGTGTTTTTTTAGTATTTTGTTATTCTTAGCATTTCCTCCAACTTAATGTCAAATTTTCATTGCTCTATTTACATTCTTAGGAAATTAATTGATGTTCTGTAATGTATTGCTAATTTTATCCATCTGTGTACCTGACCATGACAAAGCTGCCATGGTATGTATGTTAAATTGTGATTGTTTGGTTTAAAATTCTTTTTAATTTAATCAATTTGGAATGAGACAAAGCAACTGCCATTTATCCTCCAATTAAGTCTCCCAGCAGTCCAACAAGGCATTGTAAGCATCTTCTTTCTTTAGCAAATCTGTTTTTGGCATAAGTTGTAAACGTGGCACAAATGAAGATGGATAAAACTGAGTCCAGTTTGGGGATCTATATCTGGCTTGAAAATGCTGTATTTTAAATATCAAAGTTTAGGCTACTATTTTCGGTTCTAATATAAGCATGAGAGGTTTTGTTATCAGAATCCCGTATTCTTGGGTAGAAATCTGTGGTGAGAGGTGGAAGCCTGATGTATATCACCAAGGATAATGGTATGTGCGATATGCTAAGTTTTCTTAGTGTCCACTCTACACCTTACCAGGTGTCCCTCTTCTTTTAATGACTGGATATAGTGTCCATAGATCTATTGTTAATTTTCTAATAGGTGAATATGGATTAAACAGTATAAGCTGGAAGTGTAGTAAATAATCTTTTTTGTTTTTTGTTTTTTGTTTATTTAAGTGGTTATTTAAGTATGCCCATTGTGCATACTTAGTATCTGCTCTTATACAATTCAGTAAGATGAGAGAAAAGTACAAATGTTAGTACCCAGTCACCATATGCTCTGGGTTGTGATACCAAGAGCCAGTTGGTAGTTCAGGCCAATTTTCATCCTTCAAGTCCTTCAAGTCTAATAGGGAGTGTTCTTCAGGCTCCTCACTGATTCTTATGGAGACTAAAGTGGAGGGTTTCCATTGTGTCATCAGTTTCCCTAAGTATTCAGTTTCTTTCTTTCTTTTTTTTTTTTTTAAGATTCTATTTATTTGAGAGAAAGAGAGAGAGATTGAGAGAGAGAGAGAGAGAGAGAGAGAGAGAGAGAAAACAAGCTGGTGGGGACAGGCAGAAGGAGAGGAAGAAACCAGCTCCCCAGCTCCTTGCTAAGCAGGGAGCCACTACATGGGGCTTGATCCCTGGATTCTGGGATCATGACCTGAGCCAAAGCCAGATGCTTAACTGGCTGAGCCACCCAAATGCTCCCCTAAGTATTCAGTTTCTCCATTGATTGAAGGTTTCCCAGTGAATATATGATGCCGATAGCAACAGATGGAGTCAGGAGGTTTAGCTTGTTGATGCTGGGAGCCCTAGGTTGTCATAAGGTGACCACAATGATGATCCATGGAGGAATTAAAGGATACCACAGACAGTGGAGTTGTAGCTGGACCAGAAGTTGTCATTCCAATTCAGAATGGTGGAACAGCCATTGCTGGAGCTGTCTGAAGATCATCCACAGTTGCAGCAAAAGTGTAATTCAACAGTAAGCAATAGGCAAAATAGTATGGCTAGCTGGTGACACACTGCACTGAACCATTTAGTAACAGTGATAGGGTTAAAGATGCATACCACATTCATTCCTGCAAAATAAATATAGTGGCCTATAAATTTTTAATTTTTTGTTGTTCTTGCTATTCAAGGAAATCTATAGTTATTATGGCCATTATTACTAAAATTCCCTGCATCACGCTAGGATAAACATTAGGCATCTAGTGTTGACAGAATAAAAGATGTTCTTCATGCCTGAAATTTTTATAGAGGCATTATGTTATTTTTAAAATTTTGATATGTCTTTTACTTCAGTTACCCAATAGGTTTCATTAGTAGCAAGTGCTATAATTTTCCCAGTACTATATATATCATCATGTTTTTAAATTAACACTTTCCCGTTTAATTTAGATTCTGGGGTGTTGCTAGTGCTAACACTTTGGTGCCTGAAATATTAATTCAATAGGAGTTTTTCCCTCCTTTCTATATCTATGGTTTAAAGATCTTGCCACCTCTCAGTTTGTTTTAGTCCAAGCTTTCATATATAGTTTGTTACTAAACAACCTAATTTTTGCTTGAGCAAGCCATTATATCTTTCAGTTGAACCAGAGCTGATTGAGGTGTAGAATAGATGGAAGTTTGATATTATGCCTTGCTCCTTAGCCCCTTCTTGTATTAGCTTTCCTGTGAAGTGGGCTCCCTAATCTAACTGTATGATGATTGTGATGCCATAGTGAACAATCCAGATTTCTAATGCTCTGATGGTGGGTTTTTGATAATTTTCCTGTAAGAATAGAGTGATCCTATTCCTGACCATATGTCTATAATGGTATGCATATAGATTATGCTCTGGTATAGGCAAGGATCCTATATCATCAATTTGTGTAATCTGGAAGGATCTATCAGGTTTGATCTTATCTGAAGTATTCATTAATGGCCTCCAAGCTTTAAGTTTCCAGCGGTTCTCCTACATCTTAATTTGAAATTGAAGGTATTTGGTAGGTATACATGTTTCTTTTTTCTAACCATGTTCTAGTGCTGTGTGCCAGCATGACCTGTTTGGTGATGTTCCTGTGCAATAACTTATCAATGAGCATATCTGTATTCAGATTTTATGTTCCACTGTCTTTCTTGTTTATTTATGGTTATGATTTGAATTGATTTCCTCATTAGCCATGAATCATTTTATTTTAAAATAAATTTTAGGAATATTTGCCTATTAGTTTTCTTGGTAAGTTTGTCTACCTGGTTATCAAATTTGATTACTTCAGATTGTCCTTCTGATGGGCAGAGACCCATGTGATGAATATGGATATATCAGCCAGTGATATTTTCTGCCACATGCCCTTCCTTACCCTATATGTTCTTATTTCCTGTTTTCCAGTCATTTTACTGCCATGTTCCCGATGAACCAGCTCCATTAGCTGCCTCCTATGAGTCTGAAAAAAGATATAACTCATTCTGATTTTTCTTAACTGATTGTTCATGGTCAATTCTATGGCCATTAGTTCAGCTCATTGTGCTGCTTCTCCTGAGCCTGACTCTGTCGGGATTAGACCATCATTAGTCCTCAAGACTACAGTTGGCCAGCATAATCCAAGGAGATCGATTAATCTGTAACCCATTTATTGTTGAGTGCTGTAAACCAGGATGGTCCCTATGGCCTGACTACTCAAGTTTGGGTAGGCTCATTCTTTGGAAAATCTGTAAAGTTCACTATTGGCATTGCTGAGATTTCTTTAGTTAATGCAGAGGGTTGACTATCCATCTGTATGTCCTGCTTGGAAATATGCCATTTCTGGGATGCCTGGGTGACTCAGCGGTTGAGTGCCTGCCTTTGGCCCAGAGTGTGATCCTGGAGTCCTGGAATCGAGTCCCACATCGGGCTCCCTGCATAGAGCCTGCTTCTCTCTCTCTGCCTGTGTCTCTGCCTCTCTCTCTGTGTCTCTCATGAATAAATAGATAAAGTCTTTTAAAAAAGAAAAAAGGAAATATACTATTCCCATGTTAGGACTTTGGGGGCAGGAATAGTTCTTCTCTGCTTGTCAGAGGTCTGCTTTACCTACTCCAGAATAGACTATTGGAGTTTAAGTATAATTAGTTTATTTTCTATTAATGGCTCTGTATTTTGTAGGGCCTCAGAGAGTGTACGGGTGAGCTTTTCAGTTGGTTGGTATCTGTTCTTGATCATAAGAAATTCTTCGTCCAAAATCCAACTGGGTAAAATTTGGTGTCTGGCAGTGGTTTAGTCCACAGTGACCATGCTGCAAACCCTTATGAATATAGGTGCTCTAAATATAAAGTATATTTAGAGTCCTCATTAGCTGGTGCCAAGGTACTAGACGTTCTGACAACATTTTTCAAATAAGTAAAGGCTGCCTTTTGAGTCTCTGTCCATCTAAAGTCCCTGCTCTTCCTAGTTATTTTATAAATGTGTTTTAATATATTCCCAAATGTGATATGTCTGTTTCCAATATCCATGCAGTCAAATCAGTTTCTGAGCTGCTTCTTTTTTGGTAGGAGTTGGCATGAAATCTATTTGGTTTATGACTTGGTCTGGTATTTTTCAGCCTTCAGAGGACCAAATTATGCCTAGAAATTCTATAGTAGTGTGGGGTCTTTGGACCTTACTTGGGTTGATTGTCCACCCTCTGAGTGTAAAGAATTTAATTAACTCTATTTTTTTTATTTTTATTTATTTATGATAGTCACAGAGAGAGAGAGAGAGAGAGAGGCAGAGACACAGGCAGAGGGAGAAGCAGGCTCCATGCACCAGGAGCCCGACGTGGGATTCGATCCCGGGTCTCCAGGATCGCGCCCTGGGCCAAAGGCAGGCACCAAACCGCTGCGCCACCCAGGGATCCCAATTAACTCTATTTTTGAAGCTGGTTTGTTCTTCCAGAAATAGGGCTGTCATCAACATAGGAAATACTGGTTTGTTTGTATGCTGAATTTTCGTGAACAGCCTGGATGTTTTGTGTTAGAATGTTGTGGGCTATTACTAGCTAAGGTATCCTTGTGGTAACCTAGTAAACTTATATTATCTGCTTTCCCACATAAATGCAATCATGGTTTGACTCTCTTCAGCAACTGGAATAGCAAAGAACATGTCAGATAAGTCTGTCACTATGTAATAAGTTCTGGATCCAGTGGTGATATTGTTTATGATAACACCTGTATCTGGAAGTTCTCAATTTGGGGGGAGTATTTAAGTTCCTATAATCTGTCTTTGTAAGGGCACATTGGGTTATTATATGGTGAAATAGTAGGCACAATTATCAGTTCCTTTAGGAGTTCCTGAATTTTTTCCTTAATTTGAGAAGTCCTATAGCATCCTTTCCAAGCATGTTTTCTAAATTGGGACCTATGAAATATTTAGCCTTATTTTTATAGATTTTTTTTTTTGTAAAGTAGACTCCATGCCCAGAATGGAGCTAAACATGGGGCTTGAACTCAGCCTGTGATTAAGACCTGAGCTGAAATCAAGAGCTGGACGATTAACTGACTGAGCTACCCAGGCACTAGAAAAGTGATTGATTGATTGATTGATTTATAGAAACATTGATCCTTAATAACTGGTCCTTCATCAATCTATGTACTCATATCCTTGGGTTGATTTTTTTCCAAGTCCTTCAATTAGTCCCTTTTTATTGTTCAGGTTTTCTAAAATACTAGGATATCCTTGTATCATTGTTATTTGGGACCCTATATCTAACAGCATGGTGGTATATGCATTTTTAAAAAAGATTTTATTTATTTATTTATACATGAGAGACACACAGAGAGAGAGGCAGAGACACAGGCAGAGGGAGAAGCAGGCTCCATGCAGGGAGCCCGATGTGGGACTTGATCCCTGGTCTCCAAGATCAGGCCTTGGGCTGAAGGTGGCGCTAAACCGCTGAGCCACCCGGGTGTCCCGGTATATGCATTTTTATATACAAAAGGGTCCCTATTGATATGGTTAGTGTAACATATAGAAAGTTTCTTTTTCTTTTTTTAAGATTTTATTTATTTGAGAGAGAGAGAGAGAGGGAGAGAGAGAGAAAGAAAGAGAGAGAGAGGAGGGGGAGATGCTGGGGAAGAGGCACAGAGCCTGATGCAGGGCTTGATCTCAGGACCCTGATGACCTGAGCTGAATCAAGAGTTGGACATCCAACCAACTGAGCCACCCAGTCACCCCTATTTCTGGGGGTTCTATTTTTATAATTTGCTTTACAGTGTAATGGGCCAAATAGGTTAGGTGGCCAATAGGGCCTTGTAGGTTTAGGTTATTATAGTTCATTTTGATTGGGTCCATTTACATTAACTAAAGAAAGGCCTGTTCTATCCATATATGTGAGTATTAAAAATACAGCCTTTATCTTAGTTCCTCAGATATTCTGATCAAGTCAGTCAGTTTTCCTGTGTTTCTGGCACCTGCAAATAAATGTTAATAATGTTGTTCTATCCTGTGGGGTACAGCTTTAAGAATGACCTTTTATTTTACTTAAATTTTTATTTAAATTCCAGTTAACATACAGTGTGATATTAGTTTCAGGTGTACAATACAGTGATTCAACACTTCCATACAACACCTGGTGCTCATCACAAGTGCATTCCTTAATCCCCATCACCTATTTAATCCATCAGCCTGCCAACCTCCCCTCTGGTAACCATCAGTTTGTTCTCTATAGTTAAGGGTCTGTTTTTTGGTTTGCCATTCTCTCACTCTCTCTCCCTTTTTCCCCTTTGCTCTTTTGTTTTTAAATTCCATGTGAGTAAAACCCTATGGTATTTGTCTTTCTCTGATATATGTCACTTAGCATAATACTCTCTAGCTCCTTCCATGTCATTGCAAATGGAAGAATGACCTGTTTAATCTGTTCTGTCATCGTGTGATGATGAGGGTGTCTGTCTCCTATCATAAATCATAGTTAATAGTCTTAATTTCATTATTATATTAGAGCTTTCCCAGATATTTTTCATGGAGATGTCTTAAGGGACATCTTAGGGACATATTAAGTATAAGCCATCTTAATCTCCATGTTGCTACTATCCTGTCAAACAAAGATCTTGGTAAATTAGTACTGTTTTTTCCAAATGCTCTAAAATGTTGATTAACTTTAGCGTCTGTGGTATTGGGTCCAGGTTGTGCCCTCTCACTTCCTGTGAGGATCAGGTTAGTCCTACTTGAGACTAATAGCCAACTGGGTTTTTGTGCCCACATCAGTCTCTGGGAATCCCATTCTAATTTTTGTCATTTCTTTTCTGGAATAAGCTCTCCCTCTAGTGACTCTGATTTGTAGTTTTGTCTGTTTTCATAGCCCTAGCATCTAGTAAGTTAAAATTACCAGGGCCAAAAGGATTTAAAAAATCATCATTCCTCAGTGTGTGGGTGGTTGTCCTTAAGAGCAAAAGGCTCTGGGTTTCCTCCTACTCTGGAGATCACTTTTTTTGTGCTAACCCTTTTCCTTTCTTCCTATCAGCATCTGTTACTGAATGCACCTAATAAGAGCATTGGAATGTCTTCCTTTGTGGCTCTTTTTCAAGTTAAACTCTACCCCCAATATGAGGCTTGAACTCATGACCCCAAGATCAAGAGCCATATGTTCCACTGACTGAGTCAGCCAACTACACACTTCGTTGCTTTTTGTTAATATTGGATATAACTTACTGGGTTGAGTGATCAGGCCACAATTTTGAGTTATCTTATTTTTAAGATTGGTCCAGACTAAATCATCAGTGGGTCTTCAGGGGTCCTAAGAAGTTAACATATAATCCATCCTCCCCCTAAGCCATGTCTTGAGTAATTTTGGTAGGGTTAGTGAGTGAGGCATATTTGCTATTGTCTTGCCTTTCACAACAGTGTTCAAAGTATGTTTTATTAATAGAGATGTGTTGACGATGTTCATACATTGTCGGGAGAAGTCTGGTTATTGGAGAGGGCTATTGCGGGGTAACTGACATCTGCCTAATTCTAAGCCCTCAACTACACAAATGCACAAATTCCCGGTGAAGGCAGATCTGGAAGACACTGGACTGCCTTGCTAGGGTGGGGTCAGGCAACTGGCCCCGGACCTGTTTCCTTCTATAAAGGACATCTGGGAGCCTTGATTACTGGAGAACCCCAGAACCCCATCAGGCACTTAGTCCAACTGGAGACTGATTATCTCCAGTTTAAGCTGTGATATTTGGGGGTGGAATCCCTTCATTCTGGAGGGTATGCAGGTGATTGGGGACCAACCACAGCTCCCCAGGCCCGGAGGGCCCCAGGTGCTCAAGGGCAGCTGAAAAGGGGCGCACTGTGCATGCACAGGCTGCACAGGTCAAGGAAGGCAGGGAATTAGAACTGTGTGTGTATCAGGAGAGTCCAGGTGTCAAGAGTAGGCCTTTGGGGATCCATGACATCTGCCTAAATCTAAGTCCTAACTGCACAAGAGCACATATTCTTTCTGCAGGCAAGGCTGGAAGGATCTAAACTGTTTTGCTGGGTTGGGGCCAAGTGGGATAGCTAGGGTACCCTTCATTAAGCAATTACTGGGAGGCTTGATTACTGGTTTCCAGGAAGAAAATATTTTTCTTCCATTAAATTTTTTTTCTAACTGGTCTAAAAACTGAATTGACATAAAACAGATTAATAGGTGAAAAAAAAAAAAACCCAAAGTTTTATTATGTATGCATGGGGACCCAGCAATGAAATCGAGACCCAAAGAACAACCAAAGCTTTTGTACATTTTAGACAAAGAAATATATATCGGTGAGGGATTAACAGGAAAATTGTGTTCTTGTGTTCAGGAGCTTCAGTTAGTAAGAAATCCTAAATAGGCTTTGGGCTGAGGTAATAAATTAGTAAAAGTAATAAGGCTTGTTTATACAGACTTCTCAGCCCTGAATTCCTTATCTCTGACTATAAGCATGTCTTTCTACCTCTTGGTGCACAGAGACTACCCTTTCACTGGGAGAGAAGAGGGTCAGAGTGTTCTTCAAGCACTGACTATTTCTTTAAAAACTTTAATTCAAAATAATCAATATGCCAAAGTAGCACATTTTGAGGTAACCTGCCCTGGGCCCCTTGACTTCCCTCCTTTGAAACTTCCCAGAAGTTCCAAGCACTAAAAACTGGTAGATTATTCCATCTCATTGAACCACTGCCTTAGTTCTGAAAATGAGTTCAGTTAAACTAATTTCAGGTGGCAGTGATGCAGGTGTGTTCCCAAAGTTAGGGCTTTGGTTCAATATCAGTATTAAATAAGAGGCATTTCTATGGAAATAAAGAAAAATAATGGTTAATGACTGGAGCAAATAACATATCAGTTTCTGAGTTCTAAGGTAGCCAGTTGAGAAGATTTCTAGATGTCTGGATTGAAGCATCTTTAGATGGAGTGAGGGCAGGCAGTGGTAACCTGATAAATTTTCCTAGTTTGCAGTTTAAATGTCTCTGGTAATCATCTTTATGGCCAGAAATCAACAGACATGAAGATTCTCTATATATGAGCTATTGTGGTGATTTCTCTGAAGTTTACAATAAGTTGTTCATATTCAATAGTTTGTAAGGCTTCAGGAAAAAGAGCAGTTTTAGTTTTCAGTAATTTCAAATAAAAGGTGGGAAAAAATTGGAAATGTTAGTTTGGATATTGTAGTCAGACATTGGAGGAACTAGAAAGATTCAGGATCTAGTCTAGTTTACAGAAAATAGAACCTGAACGATAATGAGCAGAACTAGAATCTAATATGCGGAAGTATATATTGTAGTTTCTTTTTTAAAAGATTTTATTTATTTATTCATGAGAGACACAGAGAGAGAGAGGCAGAAACACAAGCAGAGGGAGAAGCAGGTTCCACGCAGGGAGCCCAATGTGGGACTCGATCCTGGGTCTCCAGGGTCACGCCCTGGGCCAAAAGCAGAGCTCAACCACTGAGCCATCCAGGCATCCCTATATTGAAGTTTCAACTGAAACATAATGCTTCTCTCCATAGTTACCCTGATTTCTATCAATGATAATCACATTAAGACTAATTTTCAGTCTAATTTCAATAAGCTTGGCTTGATTGTTTACATCCGTGCAGAAAGAATAGTGGTTTATCATATAGACTCTTTTCAATCTGCTTTGCTGAAACTTTTCTTTCTTTTTTTTTTTTGAACTTTTCATAAACGATCTCAGATTGAACTTTTAACAGCCTTTCCAAGTAAGAAGCCAAGCCAAATACTTGCCATCAGACTTCACCTGCAAAAGCTATAGATTTGGGTTACTTCCTGTCTTTTAGAGGTTCTTAAAATATCATGAGGTTCTTTATCCTACTAGGAAGTACTTTGCTCACTCAGCAAGGATGCTAGGAAGCCTGTAAGCAAGGTATCAAGCTGATATTTGCAAAGGGTTTATTGACTCCATACAGTCAACCTTAGTCCTAAAAGCTGTCTTGTTATATCTGAATCTATGCATGTCTCTTTCGGGTATTATATTCCAGTCAAAGCCTTGTTATATATCCAGTGTTTCCAACTGTGTCCTGTTACAAGGAGAAAAAATTGTTATTGAAATTATGCAAATAAATATATTGCCATGAAAATATAAGAATACTCATTGAAAGTTTCCAAATTCTGGAGGGATTGGGTAGGAAAAGATAAATTATTCATTTCTGCTTATAAAGGTGTAATTTACCAAATTGCTGTAGGTCATAGCTTAAGAGAAAATATTTTCTTATATTTGGAAAACAAAAGATTAAAACCTAGCAATTATTCAAACAAAAAGTCATACAAATTATAACCATACTCCTCAGTTTATTCAGTCTTACATAATTAATTTTTGTTCATCTTGATCTTTTGTTAGTTTTATGAAGCCATCAGTTTCTCCATTAGAGTTCTATAAATTCTTACAGTTTAATGGTATGATCTTAAAGTTATCAGAGACCTGTATTCTAGAGTACTTGTCAGAGTTTTTTCCCTAACTTTCCTTGAAGATGAAGAAGTCTTGCAAAAATATCAGAATAAAACGATAACTCATTTTTAATCAATTTATTTTCATCTTAGCCAGCTTGACCATACATTAAAATTCCTTTTTCTTTTTTCTTTTTTTTTTTTTAAGATTTTATTTATTTATATATAGAGACACAGAGAATGAGAGGCAGAGACACAGGCAGAGGGAAAAGCAGGCTCCATGCAGAGACCTGAGGCGGAACTCGATCCAGGGTCTCCAGGATCACGCCCCGGGCTGCAGGCTGCGCCAAACCGCTGCGCCACCCGGGCTGCCCCATACATTAAAATTCCTTTTTAAAAAATCCTTTTTCATAAACCTTTTACAACTTTCGTTCTTCTTTCCCTCCTTTTTTTTTTTTTCTTCTTTCCAGAGTTTGTCCTAAGTCTTTCCTCTTTAAGTAAACAGCCTCATTTTAGGAGAAAATTACTGACTTTGTTTCATCAACGAAAATACATTTCAGGGATGCTTGGGTGGCTCAGCGATTTAGCACCTGCCTTCAGCCCAGGTCGTGATCCTGGAGTCCTGGGATCGAGTCCCGCTTCCGGTTCCTTGCATGGACCCTGGTTCTCCCTCTGCCTGTGTCTCTGCCTCTCTCTGTGTCTCTCATGAATAAATAAATAAAATCTTTAAAAACAAATAAAAAATGCATTTCATTCCTCATATCTTCTTTTTTTTTTAAGATTTATTTATTTATTCATTGAGAGAGAGCAAGAGAGAGGCAGAGACACAGGCACAGGGGAGAAGCAGGCTCCACGCAGGAAGCCCGATGTGGGACTCGATCCAGGGTCTCCAGGATCACACCCCAGGCTGCAGGTGGCACTAAACGGCTGCGCCACCAGGGCTGCCCTCCTCATATCTTCTTTTACCAAAAGCACTCCCCTTACTTTTCTTGCATATGGAATTTACTTTTTGAAGCCTATTTTTTGTTCATCTCTTTTTTTCTCCTGGGAGCTTTATGGTTTCAGGTCTTACAGTTAAGTCTTTAATCCATTTTGAGTTTTTGTTTTATTTTAATTCTGGAATAGATAACATATAGTGTTATATTAGTTTCAGGCATACAATAGTGATTTAACTATTCTATACATCACTCAGTGCTCCTCAAGATAAGTGTACTCTTAATCCTCTTCACCTGTTTTACACCCCCCCCCCATAACCATAAGTCTGTTTTCTGTAATTAAGAGTTGTTTTTTTCGAACAAGGGGTGGTGGAAAGGGAGGTGGGCGGGGGGTGGGGGTGACTGGGTGACGGGCACTGAGGGGGGGCACTTGATGGGATGAGCACTGGGTGTTATGCTATATGTTGGCAAATTGAACTCCAATTTAAAAAAAATAGTTGTTTTTTTGAGATCTTTTTTCTTCTTTGTTCATTTATTTTGTTTCTTCAAATCCACATATGAATGAAGTCATATGGTAGTTGTCTTTCTCTGATTGACTTATTTCACTTAGCATTATACTCGTTAGATCCACCCACGTTGTTGCAAAAGTCAAGATCTCATTATTTTTATGGCTGAATAATATTCCATTGTGTGTGTGTGTGTGTGTGTCAGTGTCACATCTTCTTTATGCATTCATCTAACAATGGACACTGGGGCTGCTTCCGTATCTTGGCTATTGTAAATAATGCGGCTAAAAACATAGGGGTGCATGTAAACCTTTTGGATTAATGTTTTCGTATTCTTTGGTTAAATACCTAGTAGTGCCATTACTGAATCATAGGGTAGTTCTATTTTTACCTTTTACCCTCCTGTTTCCACAGTGGCTGCACTACTTTGGATTCCCATTGACAGTGCTAAAGTATGCCTTTTTCTCCACATCCTTGCCAACATCTGTATTGTGTGGTGATTTTAGCCATTCTGACAGGTACGAGCTAATACCTCATTATAGTTTTGATTTGTGTTTCCCTGATGATGAGTGTTAATGAGCATCTTTCTTTTCATATATCTGCTGGCCATCTATATGTCTTTGGAGAAATGTCTGTTCACTTCTGACCATTTTTTATTTAACTATTTGGTTTCTTGATGTTGAGTTTGATAAATTCTTTATATATTTTGGATAGTAACCGTTTATAGATATGTCATTTGCAAATATCTTCTACCATTCTGTAGGCTTTCAGTTTTGTTGATTGTTTCCTTTGCTGTGAAGGTTTTTATTTTGATGTAGTCCCAATAGTTTATTTTTGCTTTAGTTCCCCTGCCCCAGGAGACATATCTAGAAAAATGTTGATATAGATGATGTCAGATAAATTACTGCCTGTACCTTCTTCTAGAATTTTTATGGTTTCAGGTCTCATATTTAGGTCTTTAATCCATTTTGAGTTTATTTTTGTGCATAGTATTAGAAAGTGGCCCAGTTTAATTCTTTTGCTTGTAGCTGTCCAGTTTTCCAATTACCCATTTGTGGAAGAAATTTTTTTTACCGTTGCATATTCTTGCTTCCTCCATTCTGTTTTGATTATTACAGCTTTGTAATATAACTTGAAATTTGGAATAGTAATATCTCCAGGTTTGTTCCTTTTTTAAAGATTCATTTATTCATTTATTTATGATAGACATAGAGAGAGAGAGAGAGAGGCAGAGACACAGGAAGAGGGAGAAGCAGGCTCCATGCTGGGAGCCTGACGTGGGACTCGATCCCGGGGCTCCAGGATCGCGCCCTGGGCCAAAGACAGGCGCTAAACCGCTGAGCCACCCAGGGATCCCTGTCTTCTTTTTAAAGATTGTTTTGGCTATTCAAGGCCTTTTGTGGTTCCATACAAATTTTAGGATTGTTTGTTTTAATTCTCTGAAAAATGCTGTTGGTATTCGGATAGGGATTGTATTAAATGTATAGATTTTTGTGGGGGAGGAGCATAGACATTTTAGTAATATTTTTCTTCCAGTCCATGAGCACGGAATGTTTTTCCATTTCTTAGTGTCTTCCTCAATTTCTTTCTTAAGTGTTCTTTAGTTTTCAGAGTATAAATCCTTTTCCTCTTTGGTTAGCTTTATTCCTTGGTATTTTATAGTTTTGGTGCAATTGCAAGTGGGATCGTTTCCTTGATTTCTGTCTTCTGCCTCATTATTATTGCATAGAAATGCAACTGATTTCTGTGCATTGGTTTTATGTCCTGTGACTTGCTGAATTCTGTATCAGTTCTAGCAACTTTTGAGTGGAGTCTTTTGGGTTTTCTACATAGAATATCATGTTGTCTGCAAAGAGAGTTTGACTTCTTTGCTGACTTGGATGCCTTTTATTTCTTTTTGTTGTCTGATTGCTGGGGCTAAGACTTCCAGTACTATACTGAACAACAGTGGTGACAGTGACATTACTGTCATGTTCCTGATCTTGGTGAGAAAACTCTCAATTTTTCCCTATTGAGAATGATATTCACTGTGGGTTTTTTGTATATGGCTTTTATGATACTGAGGTATGTTCCTTCTATCCCTACACTACAGAGCTTTTATCAAGAAACAATGCTGTATTTTGTCAAATGTGTTTTCTGCATCTATTGAAAGGATCTTTTGGTTCTTGTCCTTTTATTAATGTAGTGTATCACATTGATTGATTTGTGGATGTTGAACCACCCTTACAGCCCTTAAATCTCACTTGGTCGTGGTGAATAATCCTTTTAATGTAGTGTTGAATCCTATTGGCTAGTATCTGGATGAGAATTTCTGCATCTATTTTCATCAGGGATATTGGTCTGTAATTCTCATTTTTGTCTATTTCACTGACTCACTCTTCTACTTCATTTATCCTAGCTGTTAGGGCCTCTGTTTTTTGATTGCATCTCAGTAATAGCATTTTAAATTTTAATTTCTGATTTTCAATTAGATTTTAGTTCTTTTATTTCTACAGTAAAGGATTCTCTAGTGTTTTCTATGCTTTTTTTTTTTTTAAGCACAGCTAGTATCTTTATAACCACTGTTTTGAATTCTAATTCCAACATCTTACTTATATCCATACTGATTAAATCCCTGGCAGTGAATACTTCCTCCTGTTCTTTCTTTTGGGTGAGTTTCTCCATCTTGTCATTATGTCCAGAAAAGAATAGAAGAATGAGAGAGAGAGATAAAAATAGTAACAACAAAAATGGAAAAATTCAAACAAAACAAACCAGAAGAAAACAGAAACAAAATAAAATGAGAAAAATTCAAACAAGAAATTAAACAGAACAAAACAATAAACTGGATCCTGGGTATATTTTGGTCTGTTTGTTAAAAGAAACTAGATCCCAAAATAGGAGGGAAAGAAAAACATGTATATGCAAAAATACAATAAAATACAATGAAAGGAACATTTTATATATATATATATTATATATATATATATATACACATTATATATATATAATGTCTATATAAAAACAAAATTGAAAAAAATAAAACTGAAAGATTAAAGAAGAATAAAACCCCATGAGTGCTATACCATGTACTCTCTCCCCCCCCTACCCCCATCAGAAACTTCATCTGGCGAGCTGTTCCTACTTGTCTTCTGGGGCAGGGCCTGATGGTTTGGGGGACTCTGGGTGCCTTTGCACTTGTGGCAATATGGGCGGGGCATTGTAATTCCCTTCTGGCTTGCCAAAAGTTTCCGTGGAGAAACCTGCTGCTAACCTTACTGGTCTACCCTTCTAAGTTAGGGACTTCTTTGGTGTAAGTGGCCCCAGATTGCACTGTGAGGCACTGTTTTGTTCCGAGGTGTTCAGCACTGATGGGATGAGAATGGCGGTGTCCCACTCTAGCCCCAGAGCTGAAAGTTTGCACCCCCTGCTCTTCAACGAGCCCTCGCAGGGAAGCAGTCCATCACTTTGGTCTTCCTGGTTTCTGTCCCATCTCTGTGTTCACCCAGCCTGTGACCAGCGTTTTTATCTCAGGCCCACGACTCAGTTTTGAGTCCCCAGACTTTAGGGACTCCTGCTGTGTGTAGTGAGCTGAGGGAGAGGGTCTTCCTGTGTGGAGCCTTTTGCTGGGCCTCCGCCTGGAGGGAGCTCACAGGATCATGTAGGTTCCCAGTTTAGGGCCAGGCCTGCAGGAAGCAGGCGCCTAGCTGGACGTGCTGCTTTCAGCTGGCTTCCTTCCTGGCTGTCCTTTTTGTGACCCCAGGGATCCTGAGACCAGGCAGTCCCTGGGATTCTGCTCCTCTTCACTACCTGAGCACCTTTAAGCCAATGACTTACCTGCCATAGCAGACTTGTAGAAGTTCTGATCTGGTGTCCTGATGTGTATAATACTTTGCAGTAGTGTCCTTCAGCAGGCTCCTTCTCCCGGGGGGTATCTTTTGATATGATGCCCTGGATTCATGTCTCCACTCTTTCTACCTTCCAAAAAGTGGTTGCTTGTCTATTTGTAGAATTGCAGCATTTCTTTTCTCAGATTTCCGATTGATTTCACAGGTATTCAGAATGATGTGACAACTATCTAGCTGAATTCCAGGGAACATACTAACTTAGGGTCCCCTACTCCTCCACCATCTTAACTCCTCCTCCTATTACATCTTCTTTTTTTTTTTTTCTTTTTTTCCTATTACATCTTCTTGTTGAATAGTCCCCTTTGTTGTGATATAGTGTTCTTCTTCATCTCTTGTTACATTCTTTGGTTTAAAATCTAGTTTGATATAAGTGTCGCTACTCTGGCTTTCTTCTGACATCCATTTACATGATAAATATTTCTCCATCCCCTCATTTTCAATCTGCGGGTGTCTTTAGGTCTAAAATGAGTCTCATTTAGGCAGCATATATGGGTCTTGTTCTTTTTTTTGTTTTGATCTATTCTGACACCCTATGTCTTTTGATTGGAGCTTTTAATCCATTTACTTTCAGAGTAATTAATTATTGAGGGCAGCCTGGGTGGCTCAGTGGTTTAGCACTGCCTTCAGCCCGGGGCATGATCCTGGAAACCCGGGATCGGGATCGGGATCGAGTCCCATATCGGGCTCCCTGCATGGAGCCTGCTTCTCCCTCTGCCTGTGTCTCTGCCTCTCACTTTCTCTGTGTCTGTCATAAATAAATAAAATCTTAGAAAAAGAAGAGTAATTATTGACAGATACATATTTAGTGTCATTTTATTACTTGCTCAGTCATTGTTTCTGGAGATTTTCTCTGTCCCTTTGTTGTCTTTGTCACTTTTGGTCTTTCTTTTCCACTCAAGAGTCCCTTTTAATATTTCAGGGCTGGTTTAGTGGGCATGAACTCCTTTAGTTTTTGTTTGGGAAACTCTTATCTCTCCTTCTATTCTGAATGGTAGACTTGCTGGATAGAGTATTCTTGGCTGCACATTTTTTCCACTCAGGACTTTGAATATATCATGGAATTCCCTTCTGGCTTGCCAAAAGTTTCTGTGGAGAGACCTGCTGCTAACCTTACTGGTCTACCCTTCTAAGTTAGGGACTTCTTTGGTCTTGCTGCTTTTAGGATTTTTTTATTACTATATTTTGCAAATTTAACTGCAATATATCTTGATGTTGGCCTGCTTTTGTGGGTTTTGATGGGAGTTCCCTGTGCCTCCTGGATTTGGATATCCATTTCCTTGCCCAGATTAGGGAAGTTTTCAGCTACAATTTGCTCAAATAAACCTTCTGCCCCCTTTTCCCTCTCTTCTTTTGGGGCTCCCATGCTACTAATGTTACTATGTTTGATGGTGTCACTGACTTCCCTAAGTCTACTTTTGTGATCCAAATTGCTTTTTCTCTCTTTTGTTCAGCTTCATTATTTTCCATAATTCTGTCTTCCCTATCGCTTATACATTCCTCTCCTTCTCCCATCCTTGTAGTCATTACATCCAGTCAGTTTTGAACTGTAGTTACTGCATTTTTCATTTCGGCCTGATTGTTTTTTATCTTTTTTTTTTTTTTAATCTCTGTGGTAAGGGTCTCCCTGGTGTCTTCCATGCTTTTCTGCAGCCCAGCAAGTATCCTATGGTTATTGTTTTAAATTCTGGATCAAACATATTACTTTTATCTGTTTGAATTAGATCCCTGGCTGTGACTTTTTCTTGTTCTGTCTTTTGGGATGAATTCCTCGGTCTGGGCATTTTATCTAGGTCTCTGTCTTCTTCTGTGTTAGTTTTCCTGCCCCTGAAAGTAATGGTTTTATGAAGAAGAGGTCATATAATGTCCAGGGCCTCTCGCTCTGGGAAGTGTCTCTGGTGTGTGCTGTGTGCACTCAGCTGCTCTACCCCTCAGATCAGTGGTCTGTAGAGTTTCTACCAGCCGGCAGCAGGGAGTTTGGGCCTTGGCCAGAGTGTGGCAAGTTTCAACTAGGTGTGTTCTGGTCTCTTTGCTAAAGGAGACCTGATGCTACGTCCACGAAAACTGAAGTTTTGTAGAACCCTATGGTCAGTAGATGTGATGTGTGCACGGGTTTGTGCTGGCCTTCTGAGGGGGGGCCCATTGCGCTGGCCCTCACACACATTTGCTCAAGAAAAGTAGCACCAGTAAAGCACAGGGGGGGCCTGGGGAAGAATGTGGTGTAAGCAGGTTAGACAGCTAGGACTGGCTTCTGCTGCTTATTGAAGTTGGCTTGTGCTAAGAGGAAAGGGAGGGAAATGGTGCTAGCCTACTCTGTGGAGGAGAGTCCATCCTTGCTGCTCTCAGGGAAGCACTTTCTGAGGAGCAAATAATTTCCCCTTCTGCGTCACAGGCATTTTTCACATCACTGATTTCACTCTGTCTCTGGGTTGGTTGCCTATCTGGTGCAACAATGCACCTGGGCTCTACCTCAGCCAGGCCTGCTGACTTTTAAAATACCAAACTTCAGAGACCTAGTGTGGTGGGGACTTTCACCAGTCCTCTGGGAAAGGGTTTCGCCCTGCTGGAACTGATGCTGGTTTGAACCAGAATGGCTGTCCCTTCAGATCACAGGGGCATGGGACTTGGAGAAAGCAAGCTAAACAGCTAGTGTCCCAGTTACTGCCCTTAACAGGTGTCTCTATACCTATCATAAGGGGCAGGGAAGAGAAATGGTGCCCACTGTTTTTTTTTTTTTGTCCCCAGAGGCAATGCCACCTCTCACAGATGTGCTCCAAAAAGTACAGTTTCTTCCCACGCCCTTTAGGTGATCCTCAGATTGTCAGTCTGCCCTGGGGTTGTATGACTGCCTCCGCTCCAGGAGTAGGGCAGCAACCTCCAGGCTCTAACCCAGCCACACCCAGGGACCTCGAAAACTCATCTTTGAGCCCCGCTGGTTGCAAAACTCAAAAAATTCAGTCCCTCTTATTTTCCTAGCCATCGGCTTTGGGGAAGTGTTCTCCTTGTGCAGATCGCTGTGAGCTCCACTGTCTCTCTTGCCTTTCTCCATGACTGGGGCTGCCTCCCCTCTACAGACTTCTAATGTTTCTCTCCCAAACACTTCCTACCTTCCTTGAAGTGGACCCTTCTCTCCCTGTAGTTGTGCAGTTTGTTCTATCAATCCTCAGGTTGATTTTTTAAAAGATTTTATTTATTTATTCATGAGAGACACACAGAGAGAGGCAGAGACACAGGCAGAGGTAGAAGCAGGCTCTCTGTGGGGAGCCGGATGTGGGTCTGCTCCTAGAACCATGGGATCACATTCTGAGCCAAAGGCAGACGCTCAACCGCTGAGCCACCCAGGCGTCCCATCCCCTTTAGATTTTTTAGTATTTAGGCAACCCACACTTAATGGCATAAGAGTCATTTGGTAATTATATAACCTTCTTTTTATATCTCTGGATTTTTCTTGCTAATATTTCTTTGAGAATTTCTGTGTCTATGTCAGAGGTTGAAAACTTTTTTGTTGAAAGGCCAAATAGTAAATATTTTAGACTTTGTGGCCATGTAGTCTTTGTCACAATTATTCAGTCTGCTGCTATAATGCAAATGCAGTTATAGACAACATATAATCAAAAAAAAATTTAAGATTTATTTTAGAGAAAAAACATGTGCACAAATACAAATGGGGTGAAGGGCAAAGGGAGAAGGAGAGAGAGACTCAAGCAGACTCCATACCAAGTGTGGAGCCCAATTTGGGGTTCAATCTCATGACCACGAGATCATGACCTGAACTGAAATCAAGAGTCTGTAGCTTAACCCAACTGAACCACCCAAGCACCTCTCAAAGTTTATTTTCAAAAACAGGAAAAGGAGAGCCACATTTGGCTTGAGGGTTATAGTTTTCTGATCTACACTGTATGCTCACAAGGGATATCTTCTTTTCATGTACTGCTGTTAAATTTTTGTATCACTGTTACAGTTGCCTCATAAAGTAATCAGTGAACTTCCCCTCCTCCATTTTCAGTTTCAAGTGTTAATATTCCCTTGTCATATTTAAAAATGTCTGTAGCATCTATTGTCATAGCTAGCCCCCTTTTCATTCTAAATATTGGTTATTTGTATTCTCTCTCTTGATCAGCCTTCCTAGATCAAATAGTTTGATTAATATTTTCAATGAGTCAACTTTTAGCTGTATAGATTCTCCATTGTTTTCTGTATCACTGATTATTGTTCACTTTTTCCTTTTCTATTCACTTTAGGATTAATTTGTTCTTTGTTTTTTAATTTGTTTTCCCCCTCTAGCTTCTTAAGGTGGAAATTTAGACCACTGATTTTAAACCTTTCTTCTTTATAGAAAGGTTTCCCTCTAATTACTGCCTTAGCTGTCTCTAATACATTTTTACTTTTGTCTTCATTACCAATTAAAGATAAAATCTAAATTCCCCTTTTACACATTCTTTGACCCAAAGATTACATGCATGATTAATTTCCAAATATTTCTAGATTTTCTAGATATGTTGCTATTGAAGTTTAAGGATATTGTGGTCAGAGATATAGTCTTTTGAAATTTATTGAGACCTAAATTATGGCCCAACATATGATCTGTCAACATTCCACGTACACTTGAAAGGAATGTGTATTTCACAGTTGTTAGGAGTGGTAGTCTTTATTTCTATTTTTAAAAAAGATTTGTTTTAGAGAGACAGAGAGAGAGAGCTGGAGGGAGAGGCAGAGGGAGAGAACCAGACTCCCCACTGATCATGGAGCCTGGCCCAGGGCTTGATCCCATGACCATGAGATCATGACCAGAGCCAGAATCGAGAGTTGGATGCTCAACAAACTGGACCATCCAGGCACCCAGGAATGGTATTCTTTAAATGTCAATTAAGTCCAGTTAGTTGATAGTTATGTTCAAATCTATATCCTTATTTTTTTTTTTGTCTCTTATTCTTTAAATTACTGGAAAATAGAGGTTAAACTCCCACTATGATTGTGGATTTTTCTATTTCTCTCTTTAGTTTTGTTAGTTTTTACTTTATGTGTTCTGAAATCTGTTAATTGGTGTATACACATTTAGGAGTATGTCTTTCTACTGAAAAGGCTCTTTTACCATTATGAACAACATTCTTTATCTTCACGAATACTTCTTTCCTGAAGTCTGCTTTGTCAGGAATTGCCTCTTGTTTGCCTGGCACATCTTTTTCTATACCTTTTACTTGTAACCAGTATTGTCTTTATATGTAAGGTGTGTCTCACTGTTTCTGGTCAGTAATCAGCCTTTTGACTCATTGCTCCCTATGTGAGACTTTTTTCTCTGTTGTTAAGATTTTCTTTCTATCTTCAGTTTTCAGGAGTTGTCACTACTATAAACCTAAGTATGATGCTTTTTTGTTAAACTTGTGGGATCTGTAGATTGTCTTTTTTCCCCCCACACCAACTTTGGTATATATTTTTAGTCATAATTTTTATTTTATTTTTTTTTAATTTTTATTTATTTATGATAGTCACAGAGAGAGAGAGAGGCAGAGATACAGGCAGAGGGAGAAGCAGGCTCCATGCACCGGGAGCCTGACGTGGGATTCGATCCCGGGGCTCCCGGATCGCGCCCTGGGCCAAAGGCAGGCGCCAAACCTCTGCACCACCCAGGGATCCCTAGTCATAATTTTTAAAAAAAATTTTCCTGCCTCATTTTCTTTTTATTTTCTTCTTAACAATGGCTTACATTGTCTTGGTTGCTCTGTTCATCTTTATCCAACCACTTTTCTCTGTTCTTTAGAGTTGACATTTTCTATTAATTTGTCTTTAACTCTTATTTCCAATATGCAGATAAGGCCACACTGGGAATTTTAAATTTCAGATACAGTAATTTTTGGTTCTAGAATTTCCACTTGGTTCATTTATATTTTCTTTTTGTCTGCTGAGATTCCTCCCCCTCTGTTCATTCATTGTGTACATCTTTTCCTTTAAACCTTCAAAAGTATTTACAATAGTTGCTTTGTAGACCTTGTATGCTCATTCCAGTATCTGGGTTAACTTGAGTTGGTTTTTATTGACTGACTTTTCTCTAGGTTATAGATCATGATTTTTCTATTTATGTCTGATAATTTTTATTGTATGCTGAACAGTGTGATGGATACATAAAAGTGATTCTGCCTTTCTGAATTATTTTGCTTTCCTTTAAAGAATATTGAGTTAAATTATTGGTGGATGTTCTTGATCCTCTCAGACTTGGATTTACCCTTTGGTAGGGTGTGTCTATTTTGGTTTTTATTTAGTTCTGTGGGATACCTTTATTCTAGGGCTTGATTCTTATACCCAGTGGGTGACCTTATGTGCCCAAGTTGTTCAGCAAGTATCCTCCTCTGTGGACAGGCTGGAACTCCAACATTCCCTAGGAGTGTGCAAGTTCTGGTATCTCCTGTCCACTCAGCCTAATAGCAGCCATTCTCTATTATGTCTTGCCAATTTTCATCCTGTATATGTAAAGTCTACCTTTACAGGGACTTGAGGGAAACTCTCAGTCTTCTGTGCCTACCCTTTGTATAAAGCTTCCTCATCTCTGGTATTCTGCTCCACAAGTTCTAGCCATCATAGCAACTCCAAACTCTGATATCTGCCTCAGCTCAGCATGAATACCACTCCACTCAGGCTTTCTCTCCCTGTACCAGAGTTGTAACTGGGGAAGTCTGCATCCAGGCTTCCCTGGGCGAACAATAGAGTTAATCTGAAATTTTCCTTCTTTTAAGGATTATAGTCTTGTGCTGCCCGTTCCTCAATGCCTAAAAAGAACTGCCTTGCATGTTTTGTCCAGTTTTATAATTGTTTAGGACATGAGGGCAAGACAAATACCAGTACTTCTCTCATGGATTTAAGGATCCTACTCAAAGTCCATATTCTTAACCACATTATATTACCTCTATCATGGGATTCCACATTATAGGAAAAACCATTAAATGGAAAGTATACACACACACACACACATATTTATTTAAGATTTATCCATTTGTTTTAGAGAGAAAGAGACAGAGCATGAGTGGGGGGAGGGACAGAGGGAGAGTGAGAGAATCTTAAACAGACTCCCCGCTGAGCATGGAGCTCTGAAGTGAGGTTCAATCCTATGACCCTGAGATCACAATCTGAACCAAAATCAAGAGTTGGATGCCAAATAAACCGAGCCACCAGGTGCCCCAGATATACGTTTTTTTTTTTAAATTTTGTTTATTTATTCATGAGAGACAGAGAGAGGGAGAGACACAGGCAGAGGGAGAAGCAGGCTCCACGCAGGGAGCCCGATGTGGGACTCGATCCCAGGTCTCCAGGATCACACCCTGAGCCAAAGGCAGGAGCTTAACTGCTAAGCCACCCAGGCATCCCTATACGTTCTTAATAATATGGAAAAATATCAACAGGGATTAGAGAGAGAGATGAAAAGATAAGATTGTTGTCAGACAGTGAGAATGCTGGAATGTAAGATTTCATAGATGAAACATGATTAACAAGAACCTATAGGCATGGAGGGCTTAAGCAGAATAGTCTAATCGCTATGTTTTGCATAGAGAGAACAGTGACCTGACAGCCCACCAAATTATGGTCTTTGACTGCAAGAACTGGGTGAATGAAGGGATCCCTGGGTGGTTCAGCAGTTTGGCGCCTGCCTTTGGTCCAGGGCGCGATCCTGGAGTCCCGGGATCGAGTCCCATGTGGGGCTCCCAGTATGGAGCCTGCTTTTCCCTCCTCCTGTGTGTCTGCCCCCGGCCCCCCCCCCTCTCTATCATAAATAACAAATAAAATAAAATAAATCTTAAAAAAAATAACTGGGTGAATGATGATGCAAAATAAGCAAACATCTAAACAAAAGGAAAATATGAAAGCAGGACAGGTAAATTTTGAGAAGATATCATGACTTTAGTTTTGGATAAATTTAAAGTTTTCTTTAAAAAATATCTATAGGATATGCAGGGAACTTTCTGGATAGGCCAATGAAAATACAGATCTGTTGCAAGAAAAAAAATAAAGATACAGATCTGAAAGTTATTACCATAAGGATTATTACTGAAGCAACAGGTCTGGATGAAATGATGTAAGAACATGTATCTTCAGAAGAGGAAGATAGAAGCCTAGGAAATCCCAGTGTTTTAGAGTAGGCAGATAAGTATACGAAGAATGGATATTTAAAGAAGTAAAAGGCAATACAAAGAGGCAATGTGGCTTTCGTAGTTAAGAGCATGGACTTTGGAGTCAGTTCAAATCTCAGCTGTTATAAAGTTACCATGACCATGAGAAAAATTACTTAACCTTTCTGTGCCTGTTTTTTCTTCCGTAAAACACAGTGAAAAATAATAGCACGTGCCTAATGAGAGAGAATCACGATAGCTCTGGAGGCTCAGCCCCAATCTCCTGTCCTCTCAAACTTTTAGTAGCAAAGACAGGTGTATCAACAAATTTCAGTTAGCTCAACAGAGGAACAGAAAGGTTCCCTCTCTCTAACATGGCCACTTCATCTACAAAGACTTTTCCATTAGTGCATAGCTACACAGATATTCCCTATCCCATTCCAATAATAAATATGTAGAATACACTGGGTGATGTTATATGTTGGCAAATTGAATTTAAATAAAAAATTAAATATGTAGAATATTTTTGAATTATTTTTTTAAAGATTATTTATTTATTAATGAGAGACACAGAAAGCGAGAGATAGACATAGGCAGAGGGAGAAGCAGGCTCCATGCAGGGAACTCGATGTGGGACTCGATCCCAGAACTCCAGGATCACACCCCAGGCTGAAGGCAGACATACTTAACTGCTGAACCACCCAGGCATCCCAAATATGTAGAATATTACTGAGGCAGGGTTTCTTTCCACTGGAACTCTGAAGACAGTGCATGCAGACTATGCCTAAGCTATAGGATAAGAGTTTGAGGGCTTGTGTGTATTCTATTACTACCCTCTCTGTAAACTTTTCCTCAATAAACTATAGATCTATATCATATGGTACTATAGTGCTGTGTTGCATGACCTCCTGGAAAGATATTACCTCACAGTTGTTCCTCATTACAAATATAGTAGTATTTGTAAAGAGTTTACAACATTGCCTGGCACGTAGTGTGCATTACATAAAGATTAGCTATTTGTTTTTAAAAGGAGAATTAGGAAAGACCAGCAATGCTCTAGAGCAAGATCAAGAGATAACACAGGAGAGCTGGTAAACAATCTCAAATGCTACCAAAAATCAAATAATGAAAACAGGATGCTAGATGTGGCAACAGTGGTAGAAGTCAGATTGTATTAGGTTAAGGGTTGCTTTGGAAGTAAAGAGTAGAACACAGAATACAGAATGGTTTTTCTTTTTTTTCTTTTTTTCTTTTTTTAATTTTTTTTATTTATTTATGATAGTCACAGAGAGATAGAGAGAGGCAGAGACACAGGCAGAGGGAGAGGCAGGCTCCATGCACCGGGAGCCTGACGTGGGATTCGATCCCAGGTCTCCAGGATCGCGCCCTGGGCCAAAGGCAGGCGCCAAACCGCTGCGCCACCCAGGGATCCCCAGAATGGTTTTTCTAAGATATTTAGTGGCAAAAAATAAAAGACAAAGTGTATTGATTAGTGCTTTTTTGCTTGCAAGTGACAGAAATCCAATTTGAATGAGCTTTATAAAAGGGCTTACTATAAGAATATTGTGGTATCTCAAAATGCAAGGTCACTAATGTGGCTGAGTCTCAAAAGCATGTGGAACCAAGATCTTGAGTTATTCTTTTTCTTGTTCTTCTCTGTAGGTTTGTTTCATTTTCTCTCCTTCTTTGTCCAGACTAGTTGCATTGCTGCTTTGGCCCACATGGTAGGAAAGATGGCTATCAAGAACTCTGGAGTCTTGGATTTTATAGTGAAGGCATGCAAAAAGATAGTGGAGTTTGTTTGCAGTCTCAGTTTCAAAATTCCTAAGAAAAGACTCTGGCTCCACCTAAACAAAGTATCTAACCCTGGATGAATCAACAGTAGCCAGGGATTATGGAGGTGAATGGATTAGAGCACGGCTATTCCAATTGCAACTATATGTGAAATCCAATGTGATGTGGAAAAGTTCAAATAAGATAAGTATATACTATAAGGACACAGTATTTTCTTGAGGAGTAGGTATTATAAAGGTGGTGTTTTAGTTTTTGTTGTTTAGGCCACGGAAGCAATTTGAACATATTTATATGAATGAAAGAAATCAAAGGGATAGAATTAAAGATAAAGGACAAGACGTGGGATATTTAATACAGTAAAATCATATAATCATATAATGAAAGAATGGAATTTAGCATACAAGTACAAGGACTGGCCATTTAGAGAAATAGGCTTTTCTGAGATAGGAGGGAAGAAAAAATGAATGCATGCTGACATAGGCAGGTCTATAAAGATGAAGGAAATTGAGGGAGATTGGACCTGAAGATCTCCTCTGAAGTATGTGGCTAAGTTATCTCTTGAAAGTATGGAAGATGCAGTAAAGCAGGTAGTTGAAAAGAATAACAAATATTAACATTCCTGTCAAGAGGAAGAGAAAGGAAGCTAAGAGGAAGAGGTTAGAGTTTGTCAAAATTAACAGTCCATCTCAGATTGGAAACTAAATTAAGGAAGATGTCAGATGTACAATGTGACTAAATAATGTTCACTAGTCCATTAACAAGAGCTCATAAGGCACATGGTAGAAAGTTAGGGGAAAGGGAAATAGGGTGCTAAGAAGACTAACAATAATTTAACTCTTAGGGTCACTAGCAAGTAGTAGTAAAAAGATAAACTTTATTCTATTCCTGACAAGTAATTACAAATTCTGAAATAGTGTTATTCAAATAGTACTGTCAACATTAATGGCTTTACTATTTACATATTAGAAAAAAATTAACTCCATATTATTTTTTAAGGACATATTTATATACACATTAAATATTTGGTCTAAAGACAACAAATTTGAACTTTTGGGAGGTTTTTTAATTTGAAGGTTTAAATATGTCATCTTAATTTTGCTGCATTTTTTTATTCTACCATAAAGCTAGCTATGTCTAAATGGGGCCATTAACCCAAAGTCCATCTCATGATACTTACAACAAATCCCTTTCTTTGAAACACATACTTGTGTCATTATGTTAAATAATTCTAATATATATATGTATATATTTATATATATATATATACACACACACACACACACACACCATGTATAATAATATCTATACCTCACAAAATAGATTATGTGAGGGGCGCCTGGGTGGCTCAGGGAGTTAAGCATCTACCTTCAGCTCAGGTAGGTAGGATCTTTGATCCTAGGACAGAGCCCCAGCATCAGGCTTCCTGCTTGGTGGGGAGTTGGCTTCTCCTTCTCTTTGCCCCTTCCCCATCTCATGCTTTTTTTCCTCTCACATAAATAAAATAAAATAGATTATGTAAATTTAATGAGTTAACAAATATAAAGTACCCAGAATAGTGACTGAAAAATGAATGGTAAACACTCAACAAATGCTAGCTATTTTTAGTACAATTATGAACCTGTGGCAGAATGACTTCTAAATTCATATTACTTATTTTAAAAATAAAGTATTACTAGGAAAGTAAGCAAAAAATGTTAGTCTAATTGAAAATACAAGTTAGTAAATGTACTTATTATGCATTTTAACAATTATTTTTATATAAAAAACAAAGACAAGGTAGGTGGCAAGTTTTAAACCAAAAATGAACTTTCAAAAAAAGAATAAGCTTTAGAAAACTTTGTAAAAATATACTGAAATAAAAATTTATTCAAAAGCAATAAAATAACAGCTTCTATGAAGTATGAGCTACATGTAATAAACACAGTACCAAAAATCTCATTTTTCATCACATCAATATCTTCATTTAATTACAAATTTTCTCCCTGGAATAATGCAAAAAAAAAAAAAAAGATTAGCTTTTGAAATATCCTTGTATTAACTTAGCATTAATGTCTACTATAATAATCAGGAGCATAAATAAAGCAAGAATGGGAAATATTTACTCAATTAAGAAATATGAATCAGGGAAAGATAATAATGGACCACCTGGATTATAAAAAGCAAGTAATTCTGGTTGAGGGGCATTGGGAGGGAGTGCAAAGTTAAACTAAATTTATTTATAAAACAAAAACAGGGGGCAGCCTGGGTGGCTCATTGGTTTAACACCACCTTTGGCCCAGGGTGTGATCCTGAGGACCTGGGATCGAGTCCTGCATTGGGCTCCCTGCATGGAGTCTGCTTCTCCCTCTGCCTGTGTCTCTGCCTCTCTCTCTCTCTCTCTGTATCTCTCATGAATAAATAAATAAAATCTTTTTTAAAAAAAGCAAAACAAAAACAGAAGACATAAGTAAGAAATTTAGACACTGGTGTCACATTATGGTTTTGACTGAGGGTACATTAAGGAAGGGAGATGAGGGATCCCTGGGTGGCGCAGCGGTTTGGCGCCTGCCTTTGGCCTAGGGCGCGATCCTGGAGACCCCGGATCGAATCCCACGTCGGGCTCCCGGTGCATGGAGCCTGCTTCTCCCTCTGCCTGTGTCTCTGCCTCTCTCTCTCTCTCTCTCTCTCTGTGACTATCATAAATAAATAAAGATTAAAAAAAAAAAAAAAAAAAAAAAAAAGGAAGGGAGATGAAGGGCTACATGAAAAAAAAGTGAAAAAGAAAAGGAAAAAAAGCAGGAAAGGGAAATAATGATAGAAATGTTTGCAGAAAGAAACAGCACAACATAGAGAAGTAGAAAAATACAGGGAAAAGGCCCAGGAGTTGTTGTTGTTGTTGTTGTTGTTGTTGTTGTTGTTTTAAAGAGAGAGAGAAAAGGAGAGCAAAGGGAGGGGCAGAGGGAGAAAGAGAATCTTAAGCAGGCTCTACACCCAGCATAGAGCCTGACTCTGGGCTTGATCTCATGACCCTGAGATCACGACCTGAACTGAAATCAAGAGTCAGATGTTCAACTCACAGAGCCACCCAGGACCCGAGGCCCAGGAGATACTAAAAATACAGGTCAAATACTCTTGTCATATCCTGGTCTTTACTTATTAGGCCAGGGATTTGAAAATGTTACCATGTCCTTAGGTATTACTTTTAATCCTACTTCACCTTCTTTCCATCTCTGTTTTCCCTACAGCTGACTTTCTCAATCTTATTTTTCATCTTATTGCATGGGATATGGACCACATTTGTAAAATGGTCCTACTACTTTTCCTTTTTGGAAATAAGATAGATATAAACAATACTTCTTATAACTTCGTATTAAACTGTGAATTAGCTAATTAATCAGTATTCACAGCACAGTATTCCACCATTCAAATCTCAAACAAGAGTTTTTAACTTGATGTCTGTGAACTCCTTGATAATGTGTCCAAAATTTTGTGCATATGCAATGTTTTGTGATTTCTGAAGCTTTTGTCAGTAGCTTTATTGTGAATGGAACTGGCAACATAGTTAACTTTTAGAAAAATCATTATTTGGGTTACAAACAGTAAAAGAGCTAACACTTATTAAATACTTCTCACACAGTAATTTCTAGGTTTTTTCCTGCTGTATCAGTGGACTTTAAAATTGCACACTTTGGAGCAGGGCTGGATTAAGACCAAACTAATGCCCTCAACACAGCCCAACAATGATGCCCCCTAACCCATCCATTGCTTAAAATAAAGAGCTTCAGGGTTCTTTACACAAATCAGTGCATGACATAAATGCCAATTGGTTAAGTGGAACTCACACCATAGTCAGAAAAAAATGTAATACCTTCATATCAAACTTAGCCCCGAGTCAGTCACTCACTATACCAAAGAAAAAAGATACATTAACAGTGCACATTAAATTGCAACATAGCAGATAAAGACAATTACAAAACAATTTCCTACACTTAAGTGTGGCAGTGAAAGAGTGAAGGGCATGATAGCCAGGGCCAAAAACTATGGTGTTCCCCTTCTCTTGGTGCCCTGAACTCAAGCGTATTTTCCTCAAAGGTTAATCCAGGGCTGCTTTGGAGTCTTTGCATAAGCAGACATGTAAAGAAGTGAACAAGTAAGTAACTGGTTAAAGGTCAGACACAATCCACCTTTAATCAGATAAATTCTCTTTATACCTGACTGACATATTTGGGTTTCTTTATAACATTATATTTAAATAATAGGTTCCTTGGCTTAAAAAAAAAGTTTAAAATTTCCACTTTTAAAACACCAAGGAACACCTGGGTGGCTCAGCAGTTGAACATCTGCCTTTGGCCCAGGGCGTGATCCTGGAGTCCCAGAACCGGGTCCCACGTCGGGCTCCCTGCATGGAGCCTGCTTCTCCCTCTGCCTGTGTCTCCACCTCTCTCTCTCTCTCTCTCTCTCTCTGTCTCTCATATAATAAATTAAAAAATCTTAAAAAACAAAACAAAACAATGGAATGTCATACTTCAGTGTGGGTGAAATGAGCTAAGGGCTGGAAATGGCCAATAGATCAAGGTTCTACAACCCAATTTAACATATGTCAAGTTTTATATTTATTAATGCAATATACATGTAAATGACCATGAAGTTAGTCTGTCAAATCACAGCATGTCAGAGTTTCTTTCAATGATAGTAGTCTTGCTCTGAATTTTCTCACCTACGTTAAAAAAACACTCCCAAAAAAACACTGGGGGGAAACAAAGGAGTCCCTACAGAGAAAGTATTGAGATGTTTTCAGTTATCTCTCTCTTAAGAGTAAAGTTAAAATGCAAGTAATGATCATCCAAAAATTGAATAAAACCCACAGATGAGCATTTGTCAAGCATCAGTCGAGTATGGGTTCCAAAGGTGTACAGAACGGAGTTCTGAGCAACCCAAAGAACCAGCCGCTTTTGTCGAAGACAAAATTAAACCAAGACAGGTAATGCAATTGAGGCTCATGAGCTATGAGGCCCACGTGAGATTAACAATGAGTATTGACTGTGGTTAGTACATTTAAAACTCAGTAGAGCATTAAAACTAGATGTGAACAGAATTTAGCTTTGGCTGGATTTTCTAAAAAACTGGATTTAGAATTTTGCATATTTTAATTTTGCTCTGAGCTTCCATTACAACATAATGAGTATAATGACTTGAATTATTTAAATGCATCTGTTTATTCCAATGACCTACAGAGTGAGAAATCATCCCACCAATCAGTTATGTAGTAACTTTTAAGTCCTAAACTCTTAATCTCTAATTGATTAAGCAGGTACAAGACCAAACTATGTAAACAGTACTGAAGAAACTATAGACACAACTATGTAATCAGTATAACAAAAGTAGTTCAGAACATTCCAATCAACAAGAGTCCAGGGCTGGAAGTCTTCCCAGAGAATTCTACCCACACATTTAAGAAGAACTAATACCCATTCTTCTGAAGCAGTTTCAAAAATAGAAGTGGAAGGAAAACTTCCAAACTCTTTCTATAAGGCAGCATTACCATGATCCCAAAACCAGACTAAGATTCTACCAAAAAGGAAAATTACAGAGCTATATCCTTATGAACATGGATGCCAAAGTATTCACCAAGATACTAGCCAACAGGATCAACAGTACATTATTTAGAAGGATTATTCACCACTACCAGGTGGAATTTATTCCTGGGCTGCAGGAAAACACCTGCAAATCAATGTGATACACCACATTAATAAAAGAAAGGACAAGAACCATATGATCCTCTCAATAGATGCAGAAAACGCATTTGACAAAATAAGCCTCCTTTCTTGATTAAAACTCTGAAGAGTATATGGAAAGAAGGAACACCTCAATATCATAAAAGCCATTATCAAAAACCCACAGCAAATATCCTTCTCAATGGGGAAAAACTGAGAGCTTTTCCCCTAAGGTCAGGAACATGATAGGGATGCTCACTCTTACCACTGTTGTTCAACATAGTGCTAGAAGTCTTAGCCTCAGCAATCAGACAACAAAAAGCAAAAAAAGGCATCTGAATTGGCAAAGAAGTCAAACTCACTCTTTGCAGATGACATGACACTCTTAGGTGGAAAATCTAAAGACTCCACCCAAAACTGCTAGAACTCATACAAGATTTCAGCAATGTGGCAGGATATAAAATCAATGCACAGAAATAAATTGCATTTCTATATACTAACAATAAGATAAAAGAAGAGGAATTAAGGAAGCAATCCCATTTACAATAACACCAAAAACCGTAAGATACCTAGGGATAAACCTAACCAAAGAGCCATAGGGTTTATACTCTGAAAACAATAGAACATTCATGAAAGAAATTGATAAAGACACAAAGAAATGGAAAAATTTTCCATGCTCATGGATTGGAAGAACAGATATATATATTTTTAATTTTATTTATCTATTCATAGAGACACAGAGAGAGGCAGAGACACAGGCAGAGGGAGAAGCAGGCTCCATGCAGGGAACCCGACATGGGACTCAATCCTGGGTCTCCAGGATCACACCCCGGGCTGCAGGCGGCACTAAACCGCTGCGCCACCAGGGCTGCCCAGAAGAACAGATATTGTTAAAATGTCTATGCTATCCAAAGCAATCTATACATTCAATGTAATCCATATCAAAATACCATCAACTTTTATCACAGAGCTGGAACAAATAATCCTAAATATTGTATGGAACCAGAATAGACCCCAAATAGCCAAAGGAATGTTGAAAAAGAAAACCAAAGCTGGGGGCAACACAATTCTGGACTTCAAACTATATTACAAAGCTGTAATCATCAAGACAGTATGGTACTGGCACAAAAACACATAGATCAATGGAACAGAATAGAGAACCGAGAACTCTACAGTCAACTAATCTTCCACAATGCAGGAAAGAATATCCAATGGAAAAGTCTCTTCAACAAATGGTTTTGGGATAGTTGGACAGCCACATGCAGAAGAATGAAACTGGACCATTTTCTTACACCATACCCAAAAAGAGACTCAAAATGGATTAAAGACCTAAATGTGATAAAGGAATCCATCAAAATCCTAGAGGAGAACACAGACAGCAACCTCTGTGACCTCAGCCACAGCAACTTCTTACTAGACACATCTCCAAAGGCAAGGGAGACAAAGGCAAAAGTGAACTACAGGGACTTCATCAAGATAAAAAGCTTTTGTGCAGCAAAAGAAACAGCTGACAAAATCAAAAGACAGCTAAAAGACTGGGAGAAGACATTTGTAAGCTTCTTATCAGATAGAGGGCTAGTATCCAAAATCTATAAAGAATTTATCAAACTTCACACCGAAAGAATAATCCAATCAAGAAATGGGCAGAAGACATGAACAGACCTTTCTCCAAAGACGACATACAAATGACCTACAGACGCATGAAAAAATGCTCAACATCACTTGGCATCAGGGAAATACAAATCAAAACCACAATAAGATTCTACCTCACACCAGTCAGAATGGCTAAAATTAACAGATCAGGAAACAAAAGATGTTGGCGAGGATGCAGAGAAAGGAGAACCCTCATACACTATTGGTGGGAAGGCAAGCTGGTGCAGCCACTCTGAAAAACATATGGAGGTTCCTCAAAAAGTTGAAAATAGAGCTACCCTATGACCCAGCAATTGCACTACTAGGTATCTACCACAAAGAGAAATATAGCAATCAGGACATCTGCACCCCAATGTTTATAGCAGCAATGTACATCAATAGATGATGGATAAGGAAGATGGGGTACACACACACAAACACACACTGGAATACTACTCAGCCATCAACAAAATGAAATCTTGTCATTTGCAAAGACATGGATAGAACTAGAGGGTATCATGCTAAGCATAAGAAGTCAGAGAAAGACAATTATCATATGATCTCACTCATGTGGAATTTAAGAAAGAACACAGAGGATCATAGGGGAAGGGAGGGAAAATTAAAACAAGACAAACCATAAGAGACTCTTAATCATAGGAAACACACTGATGGTCGCTGGAGGGAAGGGAGGTGGGGGGATGGGGTAACTAGGTGGTAGGAATTAAGGAGGGCACATGATGTAATGAGCAGGTGTTATAGAAGACTGATGAATCACTGACCTCTACCTCTAAAACTAATAATACACTATATGTTAATTGAACTTAAATTTTAAAAAAGTAGTTAAGAACAAAGACTCATCTACATAATGAGGAGAATAATAGTACCCACTACAATAGAACTATTTGGTACTATTAGAGTAATAATACCAATCAATAAAAATTAAATGAGTCAATTAATGTAAAGCATTTATTTTTATTTTTTGAAGATTTTACTCACTTGAGAGAGCACACAAGTGGGGAGAGGGGCAGAAGGAGAGGGAGAAGCAGACCCCCTGCAGAATGGGGAGCCCAATGCAGGCCTTGATCCCAGGACTCCAAGATCATGACCTGAGCTGAAGTCTGACACCAAACTGACTGAGCCACCTAGGCAGGTGTCCCTTATGCAAGCATTTAAAATAGTGCCTGGCATATAGTAAATGCAATATATTACCATGATTACAATCTGTCACTGTACTAATCAAGTTTATCCTATATAAAAATAAGTTCTATTTATCAGAAATACTGTTGCACATCTAGGATACTAGGGCCATTAGAATATTCTCAAAGAAAGCAGTACTTCCCCCTGAGGAACATTCTGAAAACTTGTGATAGTTCTTTTTGGTTGTCACTGTGATGGGGAGATCCTTTTGCTGGCATATAACCAAAAGGACAAATCATGCCAGATATATCTTTAGGGCCATTTTACCAAACAAAACATCCTACTAGACTTCCCTAGTCCATTTATATTTTCTCATTTTCCAAGATAACTATTTAATATAACTTTCCAGTCCTTAATCCTCTAGCACCTTACCCTGCCATAGCTCATAGTCTTACTAAGAAAACCTTCACTAAGAAAATAAAGGCAATCAATAAAAAATTGCTCCTTTCTCACCAAATCTACACCATGTGTTTCTGCACTCATATATTGTACTTTCTTTATGACTACAGTGGATGAACTCTTCTTTTATCCAAGGCCAAATCTACTCCTCTGCTGGATTTTATCTCCTTCAGCCTACCTTAAGAATTTTACTCTGTGATGATCAGTTTTCCTTTCTATCAGATCATTCCCACCAATCAAATGTTGTTTTATCTCTTATGCTAAAAAAAAAAAAAAGAAGTAAACAAAACCAAAAAACTCTCTTGACATTACATCTCCCTCATTTCTTTACATCAAAAGAGTTGCCTGTTTTTGGTGTTTTCATTTCTTCTCCTCCTATTCTCTACTGATCACACTCTAACCAGGCTTTATTCTATTACCCTGAAGCCATTCTCGTAAATGTCATCAACAGCTTGCATATTACCAAATACAAAAATTATTAATCCTCACTTTATTTAGCAACATTTGATCTCTTTTCTGAAACATGTGATATGTTTCCTTATTTCTTCCTCCTGTTTAAATCTCAGCTTTATTGGATCCTCAACTTCTTGAATGCTAAAAGTAATTTTTTAAAGAGATTTTATTTATTTATTCATGAGAGAAACACACAGAGAGAGACAGAGACATAGGCAGAGAGAGAAGCAGGCTCCCTGCAGGGAGACCAATGTGAGACTTGATCCTGGGACTCCAGGATCACGACCTGAGCCAAAGGTAGATGCTCCACTGCTGAGCCACCCAGGCATCCTGCTAAAAGTAATTTAGCCTTACTAAATTAAGCTTAATTTGGGGGCAGCTTTTTTCTACTTCCACTAATTCCCTTGACTTAATCCATCATTATGGTTTTAGCAATCATCTATATGCTGATACCTAAATTTGTAACTTCAGCCTCTTTAACTCAATCATTTGTTTGGCATCTTCATTTGGATACCTAATAGAAATCTCTAATATATCAAATGTTAATTTTTTGAACTTTCCATGCTTTCAAATCTGCTCATCTCATAGTATTCCCCAACTGAATAAAAGCTCAGTTACTCTTGCCAAAATCTTTGGAGTCTTCCTTGACTACTATTTCGCTCAAGACCTACATAAAACCTCCAGCTTCAAAATATATCCAGAAATGGAACTATTCTCAACACTTCCACATCTATCCTCTTGCCTACTCCAAATCATCTCTTGCCTAGGTTATTATACATAGCCTCCTAAATGGGTCTGCTCTTATTCCTTTATCATCCATTCTTTCTAAAACAGCCAGAGTGATCCTTTAAACACATAAATCAGATCTAAGTGTCACTTCCCTAAGGAGAACCCTCCAATGGCTTCCCATCACACTTCAAATAAAATTGAAAGTTCTTGTAGGAGGTACAAGACTGCTAGAGTACCTCCACCCCCCACCATCATCTCTTATCTCCTACTATTTTCCCTCTTGTTTATACCAAACCAGCAAGACACCTGCTAGCTGGTTTTTGTACATGCCAGGCAGGCTACTACCAGAGAACTTTAGTACTTGTTCTTCCCTTTCTTCCAATGCTCTTCCTTCAGATACTGAGCTTACTTCCTTACTTCCTACAGGTCTCTGATCAAATGTCACCTTCTTGAGACACCTTCCCTGACTACCCTATTTAAAGAGTACCCCTGTCATACTGCATGCTCTTATTTCCACCTAGCATTAGAGCATATGTCTATTTACTTGTTTACAGATGGTCTCCCCACTGAAATGTAAGCTCTATTTGGACAGGGTCTTAGTCATTTTTGTTTATTTCTATAACCGTAGTGCCTGGTGTATAGTAGATACTCAATAATGAAATGGCTGAATAAATGATAAAAAATAAACATAATTGTAGTTTTAAAGGCTAGATGAAAACTAATTTTATCAGGCATTATACATGATTGCCTTATTATACCATCTAACTTGCTTACTATACACTTGAGATTTCGTGTGTAAATTTTATTTTACCAATACAAATATTATTTTTTTAGTTTTCTGCGTATAAACAGTAAATTAAGCTCTTTTCAATGTGGAGAAATAAAAAGGTCTAACAGTCTTTGTCTTGGATCCATTCTAAAAATGCTTGTTAAATTTTTTAGGCCACCAATGCTAGTTTAATGTGTTTGAAAATGAAAGAAATAAGCATTTGAGAAAAGCTGAGATTTCCCTGCTGAAGAGATTATTTCTATATGCAAATTATAGACTAAATGTTTATAAAAATGTTGAGGGGCACGTGGGTGGTCAGTGGGGCACTTGGTGGCTCAGCTGGTTAAGGGTCTGCCCTTTGGCTCAGGTCATGATCTTGGAGTCCTAGGATCAAGTTCTAAATAGGGCTCAGCAGGGAGTCTGCTGGTCCCTCTCCCTCTGCCCCTCCCCCCGTTCATGTGCACACACACTCTGTCTCTGTCTCTCTCCTCTCAAATAAATAAATCTTTTTTTAAAATGTTGAGTGTCTGTAAGGTATGTGTAATAGGGACAGAACTGCCAATTCAGTATGATATGCTCAAGGAATAATGGGAGTAGATAAATCATGTAAATGAGATACTCTGCTACTGTGGAAGCCTATGAGCAAAGCAAAGGTCACCTTACTAGTTTTTTACTAGAACGGTTTCCAGGAAGTCTAGAAACAACTAATTTTGGAGATCCAAAAACATTTTCCAATACAGATAGCTCTTGAATAACATGGGTTGACTTTTGACTAACAGGTTTGAACTGCACAGGTCCCTTTATTTTTTTCTTTTTTTTTAGATTTTATTTATTCATAAGAGACACAGAGAGAGACAGAGAGGCAGAGACACAGGCAGAGGGAGAAGCAGGCTCCATGCAGGGAACCTGATGTGGGACTTGATCCCAAGGCCTCCAGGATCCGGCCCTGGGCTGAAGGCGGCACTAAACCGCTGAGCCACCAGGGCTGCCCCCAAGTCCACTTTTATGCTAATTTTTTCAATATATTTGTTTTCTTGGAGAATTGCAACAATTAAAAAAAGTCACAGAAGAACCTCACAGCCTAGAAATATCAAAAAATTAAGAAAAAGGTATGTCATACATACACAAAATACACATAAGTCTATTATAAAAAAGTTAAGATTCATCAAAATTTACACACATACAGACTGCATATGGCATCATCTGCAGTTGAAATATAAACAAATGTAAATATACAGTATTAAATAACTGAATAAAATTAAATGTAGTACTACTGTAATAATCTTGCAGCCACCACCTGTTGCTATTGTGGTAAGCTCAAGTGTTGTATTGCTTAGAACACTATATGATGTTAATCACCTCCATCTCTCCAGCAAATTACATACTGCAATAAAAAAGTGATTTCTTGCAGTTCTCACATGTTTTTTCTGGTGTTTAGTACAATATCATAAACTTTTTTTTTAAAGATTTTATTTATTCATGAGACCTACAGAAAGAGAGAGGCAGAGGCACAGGCAGAGGGAGAAGCAGGCTCCCCCCTGGGAGCCTGACGTTGGACTCAATCCCAGGACCCCAGGATCACGACCTGAGCCAAAGGTAGACGCTCGACCACTGAGCCACCCAGGTGTTCCCATAAACTTTTAAAAAATATCAAGTGACCCATACAAAGTGCTGCTAGTGATGTTGGAAGTACTCTCAAGAAGCAGAAAAGAGTCATGACATTACAAGAAAAAATTGAATTGCTTGGTATGTATTGTAGACTGAGGTTTGCAGCTGTGGTTACCCACCATTTCAAGATAAGTGAATCCAGTATAAGGACCATCGTAAAAAAAAGAAAAAGAAATTGGTGAAGCCATCACTGCAATTACGCTAGCAGATATGAAAACCTTGCACCTTTTATCTTGTGTTAAAAATGCAACTTTATGTGATTATAAGACCTGTTGTAAGAAAGGCATGCCTGGAGGCTTTAATACAATTCAAGAAAAAGCAAAGTCATTATATGACAACTTAGAGCAAAGGAAAGGTGAAGGATCTAAAGCTGTAGAATTTAATGCCAACAAAGTATGGTTTGATAATTTTAGAAATAGGTTTGGCCAAAAAATGTCAAGGTAAAGCAAACCAGCTTCTGCTGACCAAGAAGCAGCAGACAGTTCCCGGATATCATCAAGAAAATGACTGAGGAGAAAGGATATCTGTCTGAATAGGTTTTTAATACAGTCAAAAATGTCCTGTTCTGGACAAAAATGCCTCAAAGGACATTTATTTTTATGACATGGACCCTTCTATGATATGGGTACGGAACCACGGGCAAATGGTAGAAGAAGGATTGGTAATGTATAAAAACATTTTTAAAGAAATGCAAAAGGAAAAAAAAAATCACACAGAAACTGTAATGTATTTTCATAAAGTTACACCAAATGTGTCTGCTTCTCCTGCCTCTTCTTCCACCTCCTCTACCCCTTCGGCCTCTGCCACCCTTTAAGACAGCAAGACCAACCCCTCCTTTTTCTCAGCCTACTCAATGTGAAGACAAGGATGAAGATCTTTTTAATTCTCTCCACTTAACAAATAATAACCATGCCATACAATTAACAAACTTATCTGTTGTGTGTTTTCATGTGAAAATCTAATAATGTAGAACAAGAACTGTATGAGACATTTCTGTGTCATCATCATCATCATATGCAAGACCTGTATGGAAGTGGACAGACTATCCTTACATAGATGTAAGGTGAATAATATTTAATATAAACTTAATGTGTTAGCTTTCAGAGGAGGGGCAAGACGGCGGAAGAGTAGGGTCCCCAAATAACCTGTCCCCACCAAATTACCTAGATAACCTTCAAATCATCCTGAAAATCTACGAATTCGGCCTGAGATTTAAAGAGAGAACAGCTGAAACGCTACAGTGAGAAGAGTTCGTGCTTCTATCAAGGTAGGAAGACGGGGGGGGGGGGGGGGGGCGGGGGGAGAAATAAAGAAACAAAAGGCATCCAAGGGCCGGGTGCCCCCAGGACAGGAGAGCCCTGTCCCGGAGAAGCAGGAGCTGCACCAATCTTCCTGGGCGGAAAGGCGCCCGCAGGGAGTTAGAGCAGGACCCCAGGAGGGCGGGGATGCCCTCAGGCTCCCTGGGACACTAACAGACACCTGCGCCCCGGGAGAGTGCGCCGAGCTCCCTAAGGGCTGCAGCGCTCACATATTGACCCGGGAGCAGCTCGGAGGGGCTTGGCGGCGGCTCCGTGGAGAGGCGGCTGCGGGGCCCGAGCGCGAATCCAACAGCGCAGGCCCCGGAGCACTGGGCGCCGGGACACAGCCCAAGATCCCGCCTCCCCACAGGACAGGCAGAGGCCGGGAGGGCACAGGACAGCAAAGACACTCCTGCCGGGAGCTGAGCAGATCAGCGGCGCCGCCCCGGAGCCTCCAGGCTCCTGCAGACGGAGAGCTCTGAAGTTACTGCGCGGGCTGAATCCAGGTTTCCAGAGCTGCCGCAGCCACTGGGGTTGTTCCTCCAGGGGCCTCACGGGGTAAACAACCCCCACTGAGCCCTGCACCAGGCAGGGGGCAGAGCAGCTCCCCCAAGTGCTAACACCTGAAAATCAGCACAACAGGCCCCTCCCCCAGAAGACCAGCGAGACGGACCAGTTCCAGGGGAAGTCAAGGGACTTAAAGTATACAGAATCAGAAGATACTCCCCCGTGTTTTTTTTTTTCTCTTTTTGATTTCTGATTGCTTCTCCCACCTTTTTCCCCCTTTCTTTCTTTTTCTTTCTCTTTTTCTTCTCTTTTTTCCTTTTTTTCTTCCTTTTTTCTTTTTCTCTTTTCTTTCCTTCTTTCTCTCTCTTTTTCTCCTTTTCCCAATACAACTTGTTTTTGGCCACTCTGCACTGAGCAAAATGACTAGAAGGAAAACCTCACTTCAAAAGAAAGAATCAGAAAGAGTCCTCTCTCCCACAGAATTACAAAATCTGGATTACAATTCAATGTCAGAAAGCCAATTCAGAAGCACTATTATACAGCTACTGGTGGCTCTAGAAAAAAGCATAAAGGACTCAAGAGACTTCATGACTGCTGAATTTAGATCCATCCAATCAGGCAGAAATTAAAAATCAACTGAATGAGATGCAATCCAAACTAGAAGTCCTAACGACGAGGGTTAACAAGGTGGAAGAACGAGTGAGTGACATAGAAGACAATTTGATGGCAAAGAGGGAAACTGAGGAAAAAAGAGACAGACAATTAAAAGACCATGAAGACAGATGAAGGGAAATAAACGACAGCCTAAGGAAGAAAAACCTAAGTTTAATTGGGGTTCCAGAGGCCACCAAAAGGACAGAGGGCCAGAATATGTATTTGAACAAATCATAGCTGAAAACTTTCCTAATCTGGGAAGGGAAACAGGCATTCAGATCCAGGAAATAGAGAGATCCCCCCCTAAAATCAATAATGTGTTAGCTTTCTTACTGTTTTTATAACTTTGCTTTCAAAGAGTAACATTACCATAGAGTGTGCCCTTCTCTCTAGTAAATGAGGAAGGTGCATAGCAGCCCATCATTACAGATAAGTGGTTTTAAAAAAAAAGTAACACTTTTTTCAATACTATGTTATGAATATGATTAGAATATTGTTTGCCATAAAAATTTTATGATTCATTCGTGTATAGGTTAGACTACCATAAAGCATTCATATTGCTACTGCTTCCTTATCAATACATACTATATCTGTAAATAAATACAAATTTTTCATATTATCTTTTCATTTTTGATATCTAATGTTAGTTACACATATAACATCTACAGTGTTTTGTATAAGACAATATTGATGTAGGTACTGACAATCTTATAAACAGATGATACAAACTTATGATATCAATAAATAAAATACAGTACTGTAAATGTATTTTTTCTTATGATTTTTTTTCTAACTTTATTGTATGAATACAGTATATAATATATATAACATACAAAATGAATTAAATTGACTGTTCAGGTTATTAGTAAGCTTCTAGTCAACAGGCTATTGCCAGTTAAGTTTTGGGAAAGTCAAAAGTTACACATGAATTTTCAGCTGCGCTGCAGGGCGGGATGGAAGAGTCAGTGGCCCTAAACCCTGCACTATTCAAGGAACAATGTTATTCTAGAGTTCAAAATACTTTTCTAATATGAAGCAGACTTAGTTCTTTAATCAAATATAAAGATTATATATTTAATCAAATGTATAGGCTATTTTAATCAAAGCTAAATTTTCAACCCTACTTACAATGGATTTTTTTTGAACTTCCAATATTTTCATATCACTCAAAGGCATGCTTTATTTTTTTTAAAGATTGTATTTATTTATTAGAGACCCAGAGAGAGAGAGAGAGAGAGACAGGCAGAGGGAGAAGCAGGCTCCATGCAGGGAGCCCGACATGGGACTAGACCCCGGGTCTCTAGGATCATGCCCTGGGCTGAAGGCGGGAGCTAAACCGCTAAGCCATTGGGGCTGCCCGACATGCTTCATTTAAATATATTTTTCTACAAATAACAAAATTATATTCATTGGAGACAAATTATTATAACTTTGAATATATGACATACATACCTGAGGTAAACCAGCACCTGTTTGCATAGAAGACTTTTTCAATAGTCTCACTTCTTTGTTTATGTATCTTAGCATTCCACTGAGAGTACTGAAGTCATTATTCTCAGAACTATCATCTTCTAGGTCATATGTGAGAGGTTTAAATGAGTCTGACTGGGTATAAGTCAGATCCTTCTGGCTTTCTTCTAATGTTGAAGGCTGTTCTAACTGCATTTTTTTTAAGTCCTGTAGTAATTCTTCGGAAAGATCTTCATCACTATGAGTCTTGAAATTAAGGTCACTGGCACTAATAGAGCGACGCAGTTTTCTACACTTGAAAAAGGCTGTGTGAGAATGTTTAGCAAATTTTGGATCTTGAATGTCAGGCATAATTTCTGTTGCAGATGCAAGCAGGGCTGGTAGAAACTTAATGTCTTCTGCCCTTTCACGTCCAGAAATTTTGGCTTGTAATCTGGTTAATTCTGATTCCTGTAGAAAAATACATAGGTGTTCCATACATTTTTGTTAAATGAATTCGTTACTTAAATGTCTTCTAAGAGTCCATCCATGATTTCTTAAGTCAACCTTCTGCCCAGAACACAAATTTCTTTTATAGCAACCCAAGAGGTATTTCAAAGCTCTGTTTAAACCCTTCATTTTGGGACAATTAAGTATGTTCACTTGAAATATGTTAAAACTATACTAAGGAATTCCCTGATAACTAGATTTTCCTTATACCAGTTTTTCTTTTTTAACTGCTAATGACAGTATCAGTTTCTATTTAAGGCTGAAATGTTACATCTAAAAATTTCTTTTCCTAAGTATAATGATACACTATATTTTGCTCACCTAAAATATATATACATATGAAAAACTTCTCCCTTCAGAATTCCTTATAGGAAATAAATCTATATTAACTACTCTGCTTCACATGTTCTCATTATACAAAAGCTTCATTACACCAGAAATTTTTCAAAGAAAAGCCTTTTTTTGAAAGTGATTTAGTAAGGACTGATTAAATATTAAGCTTTTCATTCTTATTATTTTTCCATGTCCTTCATTTGGGTCCTCTGACCCAACTTTGGAATCCTAAGAATGAGACTACATGTACTGAAAAATCATAAAGCCTAAAAAAATGAAGAGAAGACATAAATTAAATAATGTGTAGTAGTCTTCTGTTCAAATACATTTTCCTTTTCTTATAGGTATTAGTGAATTTTAATCTGACAGTTTCTATTCTTTCTAAAAATACTATACTTACTAAAACTCATAACCACAGAATACATTACAAAATGAAAGTTTAACATGATTATTTCAGTTCTTTGATATCTGTTACTTTATCTGGTAAAAGTTATTTACAAGTGGCCAAAAACAAAACAAAACAAAACAAAACAAAAAAAAAAACCCCAAGTGGCCAGAGTGCCAATTTTTGTAGTAAATCTTGTATTTACATTCTTATAATCACAATTAATAAAGTAGCTATAGAACTGACACCCACAGCTTGGGTGCAGTTGATATTTTTTAACTCTAGCTACAGAGTTATTTAGCCATAATTGAGGATTGTGGTATCTCAGATAAGTAGGAATCCATGTAGCTTTCAATTTAATATTTATATTAAATAAATATATAATATATAATGAAATGTAGTATACCTTTAAACCTAATTCAACTTTTTCTTAAGACTCAAAGAAGATCACTGCTGTGGTCACTGTTACAGCATGCCATAATATAGTAAGGCTGTTAGCACTCTCAGAAAATGGTCTAAGCTTTGCCCTCGTTCCAGTTAAACTCATAATAGGGTATTTATGAGGGTACTAAGTGAGCTGGAAAGATCAGTTGCCTCCAACATTCTTCCTTCTCCCTCACTTCTGTTTCTGTTCTCTATCATTTACTGCTGCTGTCAGTGGAACTGCTATTATTTATAGCTACTTCTAATTGTTATAGTTATGCCAGCTTCTGCTCATCTATTAGCTTTTTTTTTATTCTGTCCTCCTTTTTTTTAAAAAAAAATATTTATTTATTCATGATAGAGAGAGAAAGAGAGAGAGAAAAGCAGGCTCCATGCAGGGAGCCCAATGCAGGACTCGATCTCAGGACTCCAGGATCACACCCTGGGCCAAAGGCAGGCGCTAAACTGCTAAGCCACCCAGGGATCCCCTATTCTGTCCTCCTTAACTCTTCTTCAGTCTAGACTTTAGAGCCAGTTAACAGTGACTTTGAGAGTTACAAAGTTTATTTAAAGAGTAATGGACAAAAGCTTCTTTAACTTGAGAAAAGAAATAGACCTCCAGATCCAGGAAGCACAGAGAATTCCAGATATGATGAATCCAGAGACCCAAACTGAAACACATTATAATTAAATTGTCAAAAATCAAAGACAATGAGAGAATCTGAAAAGCAGTAAGAGAAAAACTACTTCTTATATATAAGGAAACTCCTGTGAGACAGTCAAAAGAAAAATCACAGGTAAGAAGAGAGTGGCATGATATATTAAAAGTGGTGAAAGAAAAAAACCTGCCAACCAATAATACTCTTCCTGGCAAGGCTGTCCTTCAGAATTAAAAGTTAAAGCATTTTCCAAACAAGGAAAAGCTAAAGGAATTCATCTCTACTAGACTGGACTCACACTAAATTTTAAAGGGAATTCTTAAAGCTGAAAAAAAAAAAAAAGCTAAATAGTAACAGGAAAACACATGAAAGTTTCAGTCTCATTGGTAAAAGTAAATATACAGTTAAATTCAGAACACTCTAATGTTCTGATGGTAGGTGAATCACTGTAACTCTAATATAAACAATTAAAAGACATAGAGAGGGGGGATCCCTGGGTGGTTCAGCAGTTTAGCACCTGCCTTCACTCCAGGGCATGGTCCTGGAGTCCCGGGATCCAGTCCCACGTCAGGCTCCCTGCGGGGAGCCTGCTTCTCCTTCTGCCTGTGTCTCTGCCTTTCTCTCTGTCTCTCTCTCTCTGTGTCTCTCACAAATAAATAAATAAATAAAATCTTAAAAAAAAAAAAAAAAAGACATAGGGAGGAGTTCCTGGAAAGACCGAGTAGGAGGATCCTAAGCTCACTTCATCCCACGGATGCAACTAGATAACACACACATCAGGGTAACTAATCCAGAAAATGACCCAAAGACTAGCAGAACAGATTCTCTACTGCTAACTGTAGAGAAGAGGCCACAAAGAAGAGGGTAGGAAGGAAGGAGACTTGGTTGGGAGCCAAACTGACCAGTGGGACTGTCTGCAGGAGGGAATGATACTGTGGGCATGGAGAGGAACACACTCTATGCCAGAACCCCAGGGAACCTGCCCTGGTATACCAGATGAATCCCTGTAACATTTGGCTTTGAAAACTTTAGGGGCTCAACTCTGTGAGTTCTTACCATCAGTGGAACTTTAAAAATCAGCAGGCTGGACTCTGGGAGAGGAGCTGGAAGGGTAGAGTCCCCACCCTCAGAGAGACAGAGCAGCAAACAGTCCCATAAAGATATAGCATAGAAGCAGCAGTTTGAAAAACTGCCTGGGGTAAATGAGAGGGAGATCAGTTTACCAATCTCAGGGTGTGTGTATTGGAGGGGGCAGGAATCTTTGGAAGGCTCTAAGAACACAAGAACTGCTGGAAGCCACTTCCCTCCCTTGCCCCCTAGCCTAGATAAATAAGACACTTGTGGGAAACAGTGCAGCTCAAACACTTTCCACCTAGTTTGCTAACAGTGTGCCCTATCCCTATGTCCTGCGGATTTGCCCTATGCAACCTAGCCTGGGCAAGAGTTTTCAAAAGTGGCTCCAAGTCCCCTCCCATAGACTAGCAAATACTGTGCATCCCACCCCTGTATTCTCCTGCAGACCTGCCCTTGACAGGAATCTATCTAAAGTGGTGGTACAAGTTAGCAGTGTGAAAGCAGCCCTGACAGGGGCCACCACCACTCCAAAGTGCCTCTTGCTCCAGGAAGAGGGGAAGATAACCACACATATCAGTACAACTGTGGCCCCAGTGGTGGGCTGGGGGCAGACATCTGGTCTGACTGCAGGCCTTGCCCACCAACAAAAGCTTTTTGGGGACAACACACGGAGGGTATCCTGCAGATCAGTGCTACTGTAGCTCTAGCAAATGCCTGGTCTGACCCAACCCAAGCCCGAGGCAGCCCCAGACTGGCCAACTAATAACACAGGGACCAAACCCTGTCCACAACAGGCAAAGACAGCCATTGCAGATGAATGGACTGAAGGCAAATGCAGCCCAGCCACAACCATAGAACACACATAAAAGACACTTCTGGAGCATGAAATTCTAGTGAATAGGGAATAGTGCAGTGTGGGGTCAGATACAGGGCCTCTTCTTCATAAGGCTGTGACTTTCAAGATAGAAGACATAGCTGACTTTCCAAACACAGAAACAGACACAGAAGGACAAAATGAGGAGGCAGAGGAATCCATCTCAAATGAAAGAGGACAAAATCACAGCAAGAGAGCTAATGAAACAAAGATAATATGCCTGATGGAGAATTTAAACTAATAGTCATAAAGATCCTCACTGGACTTGAGAAAAGAGTGGAGGACCTCAGTGACACCCTCAATAGAGACAGAATACATTTAAAAAAATCTACCAGAGATGCAGAAATCCTCAACAAAATATTAGCAAACTTAATCCAACAATACATTAAAAAAGTTCATTCACCACCATCAAGTGAGATTTATTCTGGGGTTGCAAGGGTGGTTTGCTATTCATAAATCAATGTAATACATCATATCAACACTAGAAATGATAAGAACCACAGGATCATTTCAATAGGCGAAGAAAAAGCATTGACAAAGTACAACATCCATTCATCCACTCATGATAAAATCACTTAACAAAGTAGGTTTATTTTTTTCCCAAAGTAGTGTTTTTTTTAATTTTTTAAATTTAAATTCAATTAGTCAACATATAGTTGTTTCAGATATAGTGCTCTGAAACAACTAATATATCAGCTCATCATTAGTTTCAGATGTAGTGTTCAATAATACATCAGTTGTCAACAAAGGTTTAGAGGGAACATACCTCAACATAATAAAGGCTGTATGTCAAAAACTCATAGCTAACATCATACTCAATGGTGAAAAACTGAGATCTTTTCCCCTACGACCAGGACTATGACAAGGATGTCTACTCTCACCACTTTAATTCAACACAGTATTGGAAATCCTAGCCATAGTTATCAGACAAGGAAAAAAGGCAGCCAAATTAGTAAGAAGTAAAATTTTCACTATTTGCAGATGACATGATACTATGTATAGAAAACCCGAAAGACTCTACCAAAAAAACTACTGGAAAATAAATGAATTCAATAAGGTTGCAGAATATAAAAATCAATATTCAGAAACCCATCACATTTCTATATACTACTAATGAAGTAATAGAAAGAGAAATTAAGAAAACAGATGAGTAAAATAGGTGATGGGGATTAAGGAGTGCACTTGTCTTTATGATCACAGGGTAATGTATGGAAATGTTGAATAATTCTATTATACAGCTGAAACTAATATAACATTGTATGCTAACTGTACTGAAATTCAAAATAAAATAAAATTGGGATGCCTGGGTGGCTCAGCGGTTGAGCCACTGCCTTTGGCTTAGGGCATGATCCCACGGTCCCAGGATCGAGTCCCACATTGGGCTCCCTGCTTGGAGCCTGCTTCTCCCTCTGCCTCTGTTTCTGCCTCTCTTTCTCTGTTTCTCATGAATAAATAAGTAAAATCTTTTTAAAAATTAAATAAAACATTTTAAAATTTTAAAAATAAAAGAGATAAATATATATTTCATGTGAATGGAAATCAAAAGGATACTGGAGTAGCTATACTTACATCAGAAAAAATTATCTTTAAGCCAAAACAGTAAGTAGAGACAAACAATATTATGTAATGATAAAAGGATCAATCTAATAAGTATATTATGTAAATATAATTTTATAGACATGCATTTTTATGGACCAAAAAAACATAGAAGCACCTAAATATATAAAGCAAATATTAACAGACCTGAAGGGAGAAAAATACAGAAATATAATAATGGGAGAGGACTTGAATATCCCATTTTCATCAAAGGATAAATCAAGGCAGAAAACTCAATAAGGAAAAACTAGACTTGAACTGCACATAAGATCAAATGGACTTAATAAGCATTTGTAGAACATTCCATACAGCACAAAGCCTGTATACATTCTTCTCAAGCATACAAGGAACATTCTGCAAAGTAAACTATGTGTTAGGCCACAAAACAAGTCTTAGTAAATTTTAGAAGACTGAAATATTAATATATTCCAAATACAATAGTATAAAACTAGAAATAAATTACAAGAAAATTGACAATTCACAATTATGTGGGGATTAAAAAATATGCTACCAAACAACCAATAGGCTAAAGAAATTTTTTAAAAATTATCTTGAAACAAATGAGAATTGGAAATACAACATTCCAAAAATTATGAGATACAGCAAAAACATTTTTAAAAGAGAAGTTCATAGTGCTAAACACCTACATTAGAAAATAAGATCGCAAACAAGCTAACTTCACACTTTTAGGAACTAGAAAAAAAAATAATAAACTAAGCCCAAAGTTAGGTGAAGGGAAAATAACAGATCAGAGCAGAGAGACTAAAAAGACAACAGGAAAGATCAATGAAACTGATAAAAAAAGCTTTTAAAAAGATAAACAAAATACAAATATCTAGCTAGATTTTCCAAGAAAAAAAAAGGGCTTTAATAAATAAAATCAGAAATGAGAGACATTTTAACTGCTACCAAACAAATACAAAGAATCATTAGAGACTGATATGAAGACTTATATGCCAACAAATGGACAACCTAGAAGAAACTTGTAAGTCCTAAGAAACATAAAATTTACCAAGACAGTCATGAAGAAATAGAGTATGTGAAAAAACTGATTAATAGTAAGGAAATTGGATAAGTAATTAATTTCCAAACTTCCAAAGAAACAAAAGTCCAGGATCAGATGACATCCGCCATAAATTCTACCAAACATTTAAGGAAGAATATCAACCCTTCTCAAACTCTTCCAAAATACAAACAAACAAACAAAAAACAGAAAAGAAGGGAATCCTTCCAAACTCATTTTATAAGGCCAGTGTCATCCTGATATCAAACTAGACAGGGAAGCTATAAGAAAAGCAGAGACCAATATCCTTGATGAATATAGATACAAAATTCCTCATCAAAATAGCAGAAAATTTGAATTTAACAATGCAAGGATGGTTAGATTATCCGCAAAAAAAAAAAATCAGTGTGATGCACTGCATTAACAAAATGAAGGATAAAAATCTTAAGATCATCTCAATAGATGCAGAAAAAAACATTTGAAAAAATTCAACATCCGGTAAGACCAAGGACATTCTTGCCACTTTTATTCAACATAATCCTGGAAATCCTACCCAGAGCAATTAGGAAAAAGAAAGATAAGGGGTACTTGGGTGGCTCAGTCAGTTAAGTATCTGACTCTTAATTTTGGCTCAGGTCATGATCTCAGGGTTGTGAGATCAAGCCTCATGTCAGGCTCTGTGCTGGGCAAGGAGCCTGCTTAGGATTCTTTCTCTCCCTTTCTTTCTGCCCTTCCCACTCCCTCTTAAAAAAAAAAGTATTCAAATTGGAAAGAAGCTGTCTCTGTTTGCAAATGACATGATATTATATATAGAAAACACTAAAAACTCCATAAAAAATGGTTAGAATAAATGAATTCAATAAAATTGTAGGATACAAATTAATATACTATCCAAAGCAATCTACAGACTCACTTTAATCCCCATTGGAATCCAAATTCCAATGGCATTTTTCAAAGAAATAGAACAATCCTAAAATCTGTATGGAACCAGAAAAGACCCCATCTATCTATAGTAATTTTAAGAAAAAAAGAAGAAAGCTGGAGGCATCACATTTCTTCATTTCATTCTATATTACAAAGCTATAGTAATAAAAAAAGAGTATGGTACTGACATAGAAATGGAAACACAGATCAACAGAACAGTCCAGGAAAGAGCTCATGCATATATAGCAAGTTAATTTGTGACAAAGGAGCCAAGAATACACAATGGGAAAAGGATAATATCAGTATAAATAGTGCTGGGAAAACTGATAGATGCAGAAAGGATGAAACTGTATCACTGTCTTATACTGAACACAAAAATCAACTCCTAACGGACAAAAGATTTAAATTTAAGTTCTGAAAGCATAAATCTCCTAGAAGAAAAAATAGGGGTTACGCTACTTGACATCAAGTCTGGCAATAGTTTTTTCGATTTGACACAAAAGCAAAGGTAATGAAAGCAAATATAAACAAATGGGACTTTATCCAACTAAAAAGCTTCTGCACAGCAGTGTAAACTATCAATAAAATGAAAAGGCAAAAAAAATAAATAAATAAATAAAATGAAAAGGCAACCTACAGAATAGGAGAAAATCTCTGCAAATCATATATTTGATAAGGGGTGAATATCTGAAATCTATAAAAAATTCATACAACTCAAAAGCCAAACAATCCAATTAAAAATCAGCAGAGGAACTGAACAGATACTTTTCCAAGACATACAGATGGGCAACATGTACGTGAAAAGGTGCTCAACATCACTCATTATCAGGGAAATGCAAATCAAAACCACAATAAGATATTACCTCACCTCTGTCAGAATGGCTAGTATTAAAACAACAAAAAACAAAAAACCCATCAAAACCCAGAGATAACAAGCATTGATGTGGGTGTGGAGACAAGGGAATCCCTGTGCACTGTTTGTGGGAATGTAAATTAGGACAGCCACTGTGGAAAACAGTATGGAGGTTCCACAAAAAATTAAAGTTAGAACTACAAATATGATCCTACTACACCAATTTTGTGTATATACACAAAGGGAAATAATACGGGATATCAAAAAGATAGATACACTCCCAAGTTCATTCACAGAACCCTTTAGTCAAGATAGGCAAACAACCAGTGTTCATCAAAAGATGAATGGATAAAGATATAGTGTGTACATAAACACAATGAAATATTATTCAGCCATGAGAAAGAAGGACATTTTGCCATTTGTAATAACATGGATGGACCTTGAGGGCATTATGCTAAATAAAACAAAATAGAGAAAGACAAATAGTTCATGGTTATCATTGATATGTGGAATCTTAAAAAAAAAGAATCAAACTCAGTAACAGCAGGTAGGAAAGGGGTTGCTGGGTGGTGGGGGAAATAGTAAGAGGTTAGTATAAAACAGTACAACCTTTTAGCTAAAAGATGAATAAGGTCTGAGGATCTAAAGTACAACATGGTGACTATAGTTGGTAATACTGTATTGTATTTGTGAAATTTGTTAAGAAAATAGGACTTAAATGTTCTTACAAAAAAAAAGAAATCTAAAAAATTAGAAGTTTGTGTTTGAACATTTATAAATTATTTCTCCTGTGGTAATATGATATACATCATATTCATAATTCCCACATCCAATGTCTTCTTAATAAAATGTTTTTTATTAAAACTGTTCAACATTTGGTCATATTTTCCTCTATAAACTACAAGGACAGGGAAAATAAGTCATAAATGTACTTTTTCACTGATGTGTTTTATGTACTTACTTTATATGTTTATATGTTTACTTACTTTAATAAGTAATGCTTCATTTGTAGCTTCAATTACTTCATTCCTATCTTGGACTTGCTGATGCAAATTGCTTACAGTGTCCTGAGCTTCTTCTAATTCCAGTTTTGCCTTCTCTAACTGTTCATTTAGTTGCTGAACAGAAGTCTTTTGAGAATCAGCAGAAATCTTCCACTTTGCATGGTTCTCTTGATGTGAAATCATCTATACAGCCCAAAAATTGACAAAGAAAAAAAACTGAGTGGAGTTGATTTCAAAAACATTCTAATACTTTTCACTTCCATTTATACTAAAGTTTTTTTTTTTTTTTTAAGATTTATTTATTCATGAGAGACACAGAAAGAGAGGCAGAGACACAGGCAGAGAGAGAACAGTCTCCCTGCGGGGAGCTGGACGCGGGACTCGATCCCAGGACTCTGGGATCACAATGTGAGCCAAAGGCAGACGCTCAACCACTGAGCCACCCAGGTGCCTCTATACTAAAGTAAATTCTGTTTATAGGTATAGACATCTGACGTCTCAACAAATAACCAATTAGAGGATAAAAAGGGAAGAAGAAACCAATAGTCTTAAATTTACCGAATAACAGTTAACCAAATATAATGGGCTGTTTTTTGATCCTGATTTGAACCACTGAATTGTACAGATATTTTTGTGACATTTGGGAATATGTGAACAAATAATGGGTATTTGATAATATTAAGGAATTACTGTCAAATTTTAAGTGTGATAATAATGTGGTTATGTTTTTTAAAAATAGCCCTTATCTTTTAGAGATACTTATTGAACTGTTTACTGATAAAATAATGATGTCTGGGATTTGCTTCAAAATAGAATGAGGGCACCTGGGTGGCTCAGTTGGTTAAGTGTCTGCCTTTGGCTCAGGTCATGATCTCTGGGTCCTGGGATCAACTCCTACATCAAGCTCCCTGCTCAGCGGAGAGTCTGCTTCTCCCTCTGCCCCTCCCCCTGCTGTGTTCTCTCTTTATCTCTCTCAAATAAATAAAATCTTTAAAGAAACCCCACACAAAATAGAATGAGGTATGTGGGGGAAGGGAAGTGAGTGAGGTTAAAGATATGGTTATCATACTTCCCAGTTTGCTTAAGATGGATCAGGTTTTATGTCTGGTGTTCTGGTGTAGTTATAAACAGCCCTCCTTTTTCATTCTCAAAAGTATTCTCTTTTAAAAAGAAACAGTCAATATACTTATAGTGAAATCACATTAGTTGACAATTATTAAAGTTGAATAGTATAGGAGGATTTATACCATTCTTTTAAAATTTTCCATAATGAAAACTTAAAAAAACCTAATTCTTATTAAAAATATCAATGGTTTTGCAATTACTATTAAGTTATTTTTCTGACAATTCTGAAACCTGTAATTTTTAAAATGCTGTTAAAAATTGTTGAACCTTTTTTTACTAACTCTGTTGCTTTAATGCCATATTCCTTCATTTTTATATTCAAACATATATGCTTTAAAAATAATTTTTTGTCAAGCACCAAAGAGGATAAAAAAATTACAAATTTTTATATCATACGTATATAAGACATTTGTAACAAATATTAAACAGCAGTAGTAAAACCTATTTTTACAATTCATTTCATGTACTACCTGCTTATGAATCATTTCAGAGGGCTTATAAAACTTAAAGTAAAAAAACTGAGTCAGAACAGAGTCTACATAATAAAACTCCAAAGAATACTTGCTGGTAAACACTTGAGCTGGACTAGTATTACTGATGGTCACTTGATTGAGTAGCTAATATTTATTAAATAATTATGTTGAATCCAATAGCATTCCACTTGTCTCTAAAGACCAAGGATTGAAATCGCTTAGCCTACTATTTGGATTCAGCTTGCGAATGTGTTTTATTTGGCAGACACAACATTTTCAAAGATATCTGAATCTAAATGCATTTAAGCAAGACAAGGTGGACTACAGGCCCTGCCAATCCCTCACAAAGATAGTCCCAAACTCCTTTGAAAGGAGTTCAATATAAATGTATTTGTAATCCTTGAAACAGAGAGAAATGCTTTATTAGAACTCCATAAGTAATTGATTTAGGTTTAATACATACATTTTAGATATCTTTAAATGTAGTTTTTAAAAAAGACAAGAAATGCTATTCTAATTGCTAACACTGCTCATTTCTATAAAGGCTCAGGACATACTAGTAGATAAAAAGCACCAAGTTCTAATATTGCCTAATTCACTATCAGAACAAATGTTGGAAATTGCAAAGCATTATAGATTCATGTCACACGAAACTGCTTATGCTGTTTACTGAGTATCTCCAGTTTTGTCAGGTGCTATTTTATAACTGATGATGGTGATGGATGATGATGATGAGCCAGCCTCTTGTCTAAGAACTTTAACTCTATTCATTTAATCCTCAACACATTTCTATGAGGTACATATGATTATTACCCATTTTAAAGATGTTAATTGTTCAAGGTCACATAAGTGCTAAATGATAAGGTGAAATTTAGACTACCTGCCTCAAGAATTTAGGCTCTTAACCCCACAGTATATTATCTCACTGGATATGAAGTGAAAGTTATATTAAGCTACCAGAAATGAGGACCACAATGAGTTATTCTATGATGAACATTTAGAAGCTAGATTTATACTTTTGTCCAGATAGGTCAATCCTCTTTAGCAGGGAATACTAGAACAAATTACATCTTTCTTTACCTCCAGATGATAAGCTTCTTTGAGAGATTCTACTTCTGCTGACAATTTCTTGATTTCTGCTTGCATTCTTGCTTCTAAATGAGCTTCACGTACTTGAGAAGCCCCCAACTCTTCAGCTAAATGGTGTCCATGAGCTTCCTTAAAAATAACATATTAAGGAAAGGTTATTTATTTGGTTACTATAGCTAAACCAATCATGTGCATTTATGGAAGTACTTTAATCTTTTATAATACTATATAAGCACTCATACACAGAGTTAACTTATTAAATGATGTACTTTAAAATCTAGACATTGAAGGAACTATGAATGGGATTGTATTGTAATGGTATATTGTTTATAAAATAATGGAAGTTCACTAACCAATGCATTCTGTAAAACAAATGAATAACCAAAGCATGTTGAACTTCGGCAGGTAAGTCTACTCTAAGGTTTCCCTGTGCATTTTGTTCACCAGATGCACTGTTTGCTTATCAAGGGTCAGTTGTGGGGCATCTGGGTGGCTCAGTCAGTTAAGCATCTGCCTTTCACTTGGGTTGTGATCAGTGAGGAGTCAGCTTCTCCCTATGTCCCTTCCCCCCACTGGTGTGCTCTCTCTCAAATAAAAAAAGTATTTTTAAAAAGTTAGTTGTGTATTTACCCAAACCTATTTATACTAGTTGTGCTTGTGACTGTAAGTATGCAATTCTAATATACATTATGTATGAACATTGAGGAAATACACATGCAAAAAAGAAAGTTTTTATATGAAAAGAAAGTTATATGCTTTGAAGCAGCTCAATGAATGAGTCACAAACATTTTTTACCCAATTAAAGCAGTGAAATTAGTTGTAAAATACTGTGAGAAGCCCCATGTAAAACAAAAGACGTTATATTCTGATTGATTTACAAATGTCTTTTTAATCCTCCTTTTACTTTAAAATGAAAATTGGAAACAACAGATGATGGAATAGGAGTATGGAATGCAAAAAGTGGGTGGAATTCTAATCAAAGGCCCTACCCATACTCACAAAAAATAAGGTTTAGTCCTAAATTAAATGATTTACATATGAACATATACTCTGAGTTTTGAGTTGAAATATTTTATCTTAAACTGTCCTTTTAACAGATCAAAACTACAATGAAATATCACCTCAAAATGGCCAAAAACAACAACACAAACAACAGGTGTTGCCAAGGATGCAAAGAAAGGGGAACCTTCTTACACTGTCAGTCGGAATGCAAACTGATGCAGCTACTCTGGAAAACAGTATGGAGGTTCCTCAAAAAGGTCAAAATAGAACTACCTTAGTATCTAGCAATGTATTACTAGGCATTTATCTATCCAAAGGATACAAAAACACTGATTTGAAAGGATACGTGCACCCTGATATTTATAGCATCAACAATAGCTAAATTATGGAAAAAGCCCAAATATCCATCAATTGATGAATGGATAAAGAAGAGGTGGTATAGGGTCACCTGGGTGGCTCAGTGGTTGAGCGTCTGCCTTTGGCTCAGGTTGTGATCCCGGAGTCCTGGGATCAAGTCCTGCATCAGGGTCCCAAGAGGGAGCCTGCTTCTCCCTCTGCCTATGTCTCTGTCTCTCTCTCTGTGTTTCTCATGAATAAATAAATAAGATGGTTAAAAAAAAAAAAAAAGAAGAGGTGGTATACACACACATACACACACACACACACACACAATGGAATATTACTCAGCCATACAAAAAAGAATGAAATCTTGCCATTTGTAATGACATGGATACAGCTAGAGAGAATTATGCTAAGTGAAGTAAATCAGAGAAAGACAAAATACCGTATGATTTCACACATATGTGGAATTTAAGAAACAAAATAAACATTCAGGGATGAGGGAGAACAGAGGCAAATCAAGAAACAGACTCTTAACTATAGAGAACAAACTGATGGTCACAAGAGGGGAGGTAGATAGGAGGAAGGGTTAAACAGGTGATGGAGATTAAGGAGGGCACTTGTGATGAGCACCGGATGTTGTATGTAAGTGCTGAATCACTAAATTCTACACCTGAAACTAGTTTGAATTTAAATAAAACTTGAAAAAAAATAAACTCACTTTAAATAAGTCCTTACTTTCACTCACTTTTTGATTAATTAAGCTTACCTTATCCACATAAAATCAATTGTACTATACTTCGATACTACTGATAAGGACAGAGATGAAAGTAGATAGCTTCTCAGGAGCTTTTCCTAGGAGACTTCCAAATGCCTAATATATTCTAATAAAAATTCCTTATATATTCCTTATTAGTCTAACTAATCAGAAATGTGAATAAAAAGCATTAAGTTTACCAAAATTAAATGTAAAGTTACTTTAGCACATTCTTATATCAGTAACCATAATAAAAAGCAGAAATCCACAGGCACTTTCCTGAAACACCAATAAATACATTTTTCTCAAAGTCTAGGTAATTAACTTAACCATATCAATCCAAGCATTTTTTAAGCAGAGTTGTTAATCTTCTAACAAATACTGAGGGAAAATAATTTATATTATTGTTCTTGCAAAAGAGAAATAAAAGCAATTTCTCTTCCTAAGGGTTCTGGACTACAGGCTTCATAACAGCTATAACTTTAGATTGTCAGTTTCACTTATAACAGTAGCTACAAATGTAAAAATTTTACTCAAAAAAGATTAACTTTTTTTTCCCCTCAAATGATAGGTTAAATTCATTTCAAAGTCTAAAAGTACTTTATAATGCAATTTACTGAAGACTAATTAGTTTGGCTAAAGCTCAGTTCTGCAGGATTTCCTAGTTGTATTACTAAGCTATGCTAAATACAACATTTTTCTTCTTAAAATTTCAATAAAATATCTGTAACATAAAGTTTACCACTTTAACCACTTTTAAGTGTAAATTCAGTGGCATTAAATAAATTTAGTATAACACAGTTAATACAATCTACGATTTGAAAACATAAATGCTAAAATTTTAAAGATTTTTAGTAAGGTAAAATTATTTAGAATAGGGATTACTTTTTCTTTAGAGAGTTGCTTTATTTCCTCCAGTTCACTAGAGAGCCTTTCTATTTCTCTCTGTGCTTGAACTTGTTGACAACGAGCTTCCATCAGTTCTGTATGAGAGTTCTGCATCTGCTCCCGAGTCAGCCTCAATTCTTGATCCATATCTATGGCTTCCTTGTACTGAGTTGCAATGTACTGTTCCTGTTCTTTCATAACCTGAGATACACAAAATATTTGTAGGTTTCAAAATTAAATAATATAGATAACTTATTTCTTATTCTGATTTCTCTTTTAATAAGTGATTTCCCCCATCCCAACTTGATCTCTATAAAATTGAACATAAAATGCATATCATCCACACTGTGAAACTGATACTTAGAAACAAATAGAGAATGTATTGGCATGAATACCTGAAACTAACCATTAATCCACATGTTTGTGTTAAGGTCATGACCTTATTCTCTGTAAAAGTAAAATTTGTCATTGGGACTGCTACTCCTTCCTAAACACTTCCACATTACTAAACTAAATCCCTAGTATTATCTTCTTAGAGGAAAAAAAATCAGTGAAAAGTAAGTTAGTTCTAAATTAGCTTAGTGAGGGAGATTAGAAGGTAGGTAATGACACTTGACTTTAGGGCTGATAAGAAGGAAAGAAATGAGTACAAATCATTAGGATCCTGATGTATGGAATGGAACCTTGGGTCTAACTGTATTACATATCAATATAAATTTCATGTAACTATTTTTAGCCAGCCTTTGTTAAGGAACATGAAATGATTGGGCCAATAATCATTTTGTTTTCCCTGGGGTCCAAACTTGTTCTCACAGATCCTGCTTAATTTGTGTATATAATTCAACAAATATTGGGACGCCTGGGTGGCTCAGTGGTTGAGAGTCTGCCTTTGGCTCAGGGTATGATCCCAGGTCTGGGGATCAAGTGCCACTTTGGGCTCCCTGCGAGGAGCCTGCTTCTCCCTCTGCCTATATCTCTGCCTCTCTTTCTGTGTCTCTCATGAATAAATAAATAAAATCTTAAAAAAAAAAGAATTTAACAAATATTTATTCATGCTTACTATGTGATATGTGCTGTTTTAGGTACTGAGGATTTATAAGTGAAAAGAGACAAAATGGCTAACCTTATGGATTCTACATTCTACTGGAGCAATCAGATAATCAAACACAATAAAGAGCTTATATGAAGTTTTAAAGTTGAGTACAGTATTTAAAAACAAAAAGAAATTACATCTATGAGAGCTCTTAGAAGCAAATTCACTTTTTAAAAAGGCAAGTGGGGGCAGCCTGGGCGGCTCAGCGGTTTAGTGCTGCCTTCAGCCTGGGTTGTGATCCTGGAGACCCAGGATCGAGTCCCACATCAGGCTCCCTATGGGGAGCCTGCTTCTCCCTCTGCCTGTGTCTCTGCCTCTCTCTCTCATGCTCTGTGTCTCTCATGAATAAATAAATAAATAATATTAAAAAAAATAAAAATAAAAAGGCAAGTCGGTAGAATGGGTTCACCAGTCAACACACAGACAAACTGATGATACGAAGTCATCAAACTTCATATGTACAATTGTCATCTGTTCATTCATTCTCTGGATGGAGTTCCTCAAGGACAAATGAGTATATCTTATCAATATCTGTATCTCCAGCTCTATCACACAGTAGGTTCTCAATAAATATTTGTTGACCAAGTGAGCACATATTGTGCATTTACTATGTGAGAGATATCACGCCGATGCCTGCAGGCAATATAAAGAGAAGTATGATGATGCCCTTGCCTATGACTGGAACATCAGAGTAAAATACTTAAAAAGAACAAAGAAACTAATAATTATCTGACACAAATAATTAGCCTAAAAATATTTATGGCACAGTTTCTATATATTGAAACCAACTGGTTTAAAACAAAGATTTATATCACTTTTTATATAATTTTACTTTGTTCCTTAGGCAGAAAATAGTTTGCTTACACTTTCCATTTCTTTCATCTTTTGTTGTGTTCGTTCATTTTCCTTTCTCAGTTGGCTTATCTCCTGTTCATTTTGTAGTGTTACAAATTCTTTTTCTCGAAGCTGTTCTTTGGAATTTTGCAATTTTTCATTCAAACTTTCTATCTGAAATTTAAACAGAGCAATATTAATGTAGCTAAGAAAAAATTCTCTCTTTTTTTTTTTTTTAAAGATTTTATTTATTTATTCATGAGAGACAGACAGAGGGAGAAGCAGGCTCCATGCAGGGAGCCCAATCTGGGACTCGATCTTGGGTCTCCAGGATCACGCCCTGGGCCAAAGGTGGTGCTAAACCGCTGAGCCACCAGAGCTGCCCGGAAAAATTCTTTAATCATAACTGCAGTCCAAGTAAGTCAAGTGTCAAATACATATATATCAAGTAGTAAAATATAAAAATGTGTTTTTAGGACCACCATAACTTAGACATTAACATCAGAATTCTTGTATACCTACAATATACCAAAAGAAATGAAAGTCTCAATCACATTTGTGTAAGAAAGGAAAATTGGGGTCAAGAAAACAAATGTTACATGGCCTTACAAGTTGTTTTATAGGTAATATGTGCAAGGGGAGACAAATATTGTTAATGAAAACAAAGTTCCCTTTCCATTGTGTTCTTTCCTTAGTGGCAACCGCATTAGTTAAGAGAATTAGAAATCCTTCCAGAGATATTTTATACATATTCAAACATGTACACATGATGGTAAATAGGTAGACACACTGAGACAAGAAAAACTACATTTAAAATAACATTAAGAGGGTAATTACCAGGGGCTGAGGAGTGAGGAAAATGAGGAAATGCTGGTCAAGGTATGTAAGGTTTCAGTTGAAAAAGATAATTCTGGAAATTTAATGTATGGCACATGACTATAGTTAGTAATAAATGTATGCTTGAAGTTTGCTAAGAAAATAGATCTTAAAAAAATAAAAATAAAAAAAAGAAAATAGATCTTAAGCATCCTCAGCAAAAATAAATAATTAAAATAATTGAGGTGGATATGTTAATTAGCTTGATTGTGATAATTATTTCAGTGTACATCAAAACATTGTACACCTCAAATATACGCAATTTCTGTCATTATAGGTCAATAAAACTGGGGGAAAAGTTAAGAGAAAAATGAATTTAAAGTAGCATGCACAAGGTGATTAAAATTATGTAGTATTTTTATTGTATGTATTTTATAAAAAAGCCACATTATGTGAATGTCATTTTAAAAATAACAAATTTTTAAATGTTGTTTTTAAAAACAATATAAAACATGTAATTTAAAATAATTTACCTGTTTGTTGCATTCTTTAAGTTCCAATTCTGATTTCTCCAGAGTACCCTCTAATTTAATTATTTTCTGTTCCATTTCTCCCCTGTGCTCACGAATAGTCATATCCAAATGTGTAACCTCAATACAAAAGTAACATTAAACTATTACTCAACTTTATTGTAACACAAAAAATTGCATGCTTGGAATGTGTTTTAAAATTGTTTACAGTAGATAATACTGAAACATAAACTCACCTCAAATTATTTTAAAAAGTCAGAAAAATATTAATTGCTTATTAATACTAAATCTTAAGCCTTGTATTATAGAATCTTAAAGCTATAACTATGTTCATAAATGACAAATAAATGATTTCTCATTTTATGCTAGATAAAAGCTGCTAAATACAATGTAGCATAGCAAAAATTGTGGAATGTAGCAAAAGCAGTGTTTGGAGGAAAATGTACAGCATTAAATGCATATATTAGAAAAGAAGAAAAGATCTGAAATCAATCATTTAAGCTTCCACTCTCGGAAGCTAGAAAAAGAAGATGAAATTAAATCTAAAGTAAACAAAAAAGAAAAAAATAAAACAGCACAAATCAGTTAAACTAAAATTAGGAAATAAAGAGAGAAAATCAACAAAACCCAAAAGCTGATTCTTGAAAAGATCAATAAAATCAATATGCCCCTACCTAGGCTAAGAAAAACGGAGTGGACATGAATTAGTAATCAGAAATGAAAGAGAAGATATTAATAAAACTCTCAAAGACATTAAAAGGATAAGGAATACTGTAACAACTTTCTGATTACAAATTTAATAAAATTAGATGAAATACACAAATTACTTGAAAGACAGAATCTGCCATAACTCATCCAAGAAAAGACAACCTAAATAAGCTTATATTTATTAAAGAAATTAAATTAATGATTTTAATTAATTAAATTCCCAAATAGATTTTAATTAATTCCCAAATAGAAAGCAGCAGGTCCAAATGGCTTCACTGAGAGAAATTATACCAATTCTCTACAATCCAATTCAGAAGACAAAAGCAGAGGAAATACTTTCTAATTCATTCTATGAGGCCAGTACTACCCTAATACCCAAACCAAAGACATTTCAACACCCATTCACGATAAAAACTCTCAGTAGACAAGGAATAGAGTGGAACTTCTCCAACTCTATAAAGAATATCTACAGAAAAACAACAGCTAGTTTCATACTTAATGGTGAGAAACTCAAAGCATTCCCACTAAGATCAGATACAAGGCAAGGATATTCTTTCTCACTATTGTTTTTCAACACTGTCCTAGCAGTCCTAGCTACTGCAGTAGGACAAGTAAAAGAAATAAAAGATATATGTATTAGGAAGGAATACAAAACTATGTTTACAAATGACATAATCATCTAGGGAGAAAATCCAAAAAATTTGCCAAAATAATTCCTAGAGCTAGTAAATGATTATAGCAGGGTTGTAAGATACAAGGAATACACATTAGTCACTTTCCTGTGTACCAGCAATAAACAAGAATTTGAAATTAAAAACATAATATGACTTACATTAGCACCTCCCAAAACAAAATACTTAGTTATAACTCTAACCAAATATATATAAGATCTATAAAGAGAAACTATAAAACTCCAATGAAAGAAATCAAAGAAAACAAATAGAGAGTCCATGTTCATGGAAGACTCAGTATCATCAAGATTCAAGATGTCAGTTCTTCCTAACTAAATCTATACATTCAAGGCAATTCCAATCAAAATTCCAGCAAGTTAATTTGTGGATATTGACAAACTGATTCTGAAGCTTACATGGAGAGTAAAACATCCAGAATATCCAACATGATACTAAAGAATTACAAAGTTGGAAAAGTGACATTATCTGACTTCAAGACACTAAACAGTTACAGTAAACAGACTGTGGTACTGGCAAAAACAAACAAACAAAAAAACAAAACCCAAACCAAAACAGGTGAATAAATAATTGTACAGAATAGAACCTAGAAACTATGTTAACTAACCTTTGACAGAGGAGCAAAGGCAATACAATGGAGAAAAAAGTCTTTTCAACAAATGGTGCTAGAATAAGTGGACAACATGCAAAAAAATAAATCTAGACCACATCCTTTTGCAAAAATTAACTCAAAGTGGATCACAGACCTAGATATAGCTTGGCTTGCAAAACTATAAAACTTCTAGAAGATAACAGAGGAATATCTTGGATGACCATGGGTGGACTCTTTAGATAGAAAGCCAAAGGTACAATTCACGAAAGGAATACTTAATAAGCTGGACATCATTAAAATTAAAAACTTCTGCTCTGTAAAAGCTAGTGTCAAAAGACTATGAATAAAAGCCACAAACTGGAAGAAAATATTTGTAAAAAACACCTCTGAAAAAGCACTTGTATCCAAAATATACAAAGAACTCTTAAAATCCAACAATAAGAAAACAACTCAATTAAAAAATGAGCCAAACACTGTAACACACCTCACCAAAGAAGATATGCAGATAGAAAAATAAGCACAGGAGGGATCCCTGGGTGGCGCAGCGGTTTGGCGCCTGCCTTTGGCCCAGGGCGCGATCCTGGAGACTCAGGATCGAATCCCACGTCAGGCTCCCGGTGCATGGAGCCTGCTTCTCCCTCTGCCTGTGTCTCTGCCTCTCTCTCTCTCACTGTGTGCCTATCATAAATAAATAAAATAAAAATTAAAAAAAAAAAAGAAAAAGAAAAATAAGCACAGGAAAATACCCCCTATGTCATATGTCATCTGAGAAGTGCAAATTAACAAGGAGATACCACTATACCCCTATTAGAACGGCCAAAATCCAAAACATTGACAACATCAAATGCTACCCAGAAAGTGGAGCAACAGGAATTCAAATTCATTGCTGGTAAGAATGCAAAAATGGTACAAGCCACTTGGGAACACAATTTGGAAGTGTTTTTAAAAACTAAACATAATCTTACCATATGATCCAGCAACCTTGGCCCTTGGTAATTAAAAGGAGTTGAACACTTATATCTACACAAAAACCTGTACACAGATGTTGACAGCAGCTTTATTTATAAATGTCAAACTTAGAAGCAACCAAGATGTCCTTCAGTAGGTAAGTAAACTCTAGTAAACCTAGACAATGGAATATTATTCAGTGCTAAAAGAAATAAGGTATTAAGCAATGAAAAGATGTAGAGAAAACTTAAATGAATATTACTGAGATAACTCAATATGAAAAGACTATGTACTATATGATTTCAACTATATGACATTCTGGAAAAGGGAAAATGAGACAATAAAAAAATCAGTGGTTATTAGGATTGGGGAAGAGGAAGAAGGATGACTAGGTGGAGCATTGTGGATTTTTAGGGCAGTGAAAATACCCTGGATGATACCATAAGATGGATACATGTCATTAAACATTTGTCCAAACTCAGAGAATATACACACCAAGAGTGAACTGTAATGTAAATTATGGGGTTTGGGTGATTATGTGTGTGCTCATCAACTATTAACAAATGTACCACTCAGGTGGGGAATGTTGATAATGGGGAAGGCTGGGTGTTTATGGCAACAAGGAGTATATGGGAAATCTCTGTACCGTCTGCTCTATGTCACTGTGAACCTAAAATTGGTCTAAGAAATAAAGACTTTAAAAAAGATGCTGCTAAATAATGCCTTTTGAATATTTTTGTTCCTCCAACAAACACACTATTTAAAGGAGTTAGAGTAACTCTTCTAATCCTATTGTCTCCTGATATGCAGTAATGTAAGAGATAAAAAGGTTCAAACACTAAGCTAACCTTCATTCTCAAAAATCCACTTGCTATAAAAATAGCAGGATGAAGATATATTTCTAATTTTTAAAATATTAATGTGCAGGATCCCTGGGTGGCTCAGCAGTTAGTGCCTGCCTTTGGCCCAGGGCGCGATCCTGGAGTCCCGGGATCGAGTTCCGCGTCGGGCTCCCGGCATGGAGCCTGCTTCTCCCTCCTCCTGTGTCTCTGCCTCTCTCTCTCTGTGTCTATCATAAATCAATCAATCAATCAATCAATCTTTAAAAAAAAATATTAATGTGCACAGAAAAACATATATGCTTTAAAAATGTCCATTTTGCCAAAAAAGTGGTGACCTCTGAAACCCTGAATGACTGCACTGTAACAGAAAATTTCATTAAATTATAAGTAAGAAAACTAACTTGAGCTGCTCTTTGCTTTAGTTCCCAATTTCTCTCCTTAAGTGCCTGATCCATTTCAAGGAGTTCTTGCTTCTTATCTTCATTCTCCATTTTGCATTCTCTGTAATTCACCAAAAGAAAAAGAACAAAGCAAATAGTAGGAATATTACGTTTTTTAAAAATTAAGTCAACTGGGTTACCTTCCTTTAAGTGATAAGACATATGCAATTATTTCTGGTTGAAAGGGCTCAAATTAAAGAAATAATGTATAAAGAAAATGATTGATATTAATACAGTTACTTTAATAGAGTATTCGCAAAAGGCAAAAGTTAACTCTAACACTACTACTATAGACAATTTAAGCTAAATGTTAAAGCACTCCCAAGGTATAAGGCTGAATTAGTGTAAGAGTTTTTAAAATATGTACAAATTTTTCATTTACAGGTCAAGGAAGCATTTGAAAGTCTTTTCTGTATCATCGCTGTAAGTTTATTGCAAATGAATGAGGCATTTATCTCATGGTTGGTATCTCTGATATCCATAGCTCAGTAAATGACCACTGTGTTTCTCATGGGAATTTTACTCAAATGACACCTTACATATAGTGAAGTATTGGAGTCTAATACAGAAATTTTTTAAATAAATTCTAGCTCTCCTAAATCCTTTATTTATAATTTTATACTATAAAAATGCTTAATACTGACACAACTTTATGACTACTACCACGCAGATCAGAAAATGCAATAAAAGAATTTTAATTTGGAACTCTATGTTCTGATACGACAAAGGCTAAAAATGTTGTTGGGACACCTGGGTGGCTCAGCGGTTGAGCATCTGTCTTCGGCTCAGGGAATGATCCTAGAGTCCTGGGATTGAGTCCCCTATCAGGCTCCTTGCATGGAGCCAGCTTCTCCTGTCTCTGCCTCTCTCTCTGCCTCTCTCTGTGTCTCTCATGAATAAGTAAATAAAATACTTAAAAAGATAAAAAATAAAAATGTTGACCTTTAAAATCTTCATGTGGTTTTCCAGTCTTAAATATGAACAATACTGAACAAAGGTACTGGTTTTAAAAAGCAGATTCTGAAATTCTTTTATAAACTATTTACTATTCTCTTAAGAGTCTTAGCAATTAGGGGCGCTTGGGTGGCTAAGTCAGTTGAGTGACCAACTCTTGATTTCAGCTCAGGTCATGATCTCTGGGTCATGGGATCAAGCCCCACATCAGGCTCTATAATCAGCACAGAGTCTGTCTGTCCCTTTCCCTCTGCTCCTTCCCTCACTCACATGCTGCTCTTCTCTCTCTCTTTCTCAAATCAATCAGTCAAATCTTTTTAAAAAGATGATTCTTTTTTTAAAAATCTTTTTTTTAAAGATTCCTTTCTAAAAAATCTTTTTTAAAAAGATTCTTTTTTAAAAGAATCTTTTTAAAAGGCTTTTTTTAATCTTTTTTTTTTAAAGGTTCTTTTTCAAAAAATCTTTTAAAAAAAGATTTTCAGTACTTATAAAAAGATCTCAGCAGTTGGGACGCCTGGGTGGCTTAGTGGCTAAGTGTCTGTCTTCGGCTCAGGTCACAATCTTGGGGTCCTGGGATGGAGTCCCACATTGGTCTCCCCTCAGGGAGCCTGCTTCTCCCACTGCCCATGTCTCTGCCTCTCTGTGTCTCTCATGAATAAACAAAATCTTAAAAAAAAAAGATCTCAGCAGTTATAAAATACAAGGCTACACTAATAAGTTATTATTAAATGAATTCTAAAGATAATCATTGTATAAGTGAATAGCTGAGCTTCCAAAAATTCAGCCATTAGCTAGAATTTAAGATTTCATTTTTACTTCTTTCATCCATTCATTCACTTAACCATTTAGCAAATATTTACTGGATGCTTCCTATATATCAGGATTCTATGTACTTTGAATTTAATAGTCAACAAAACAGATGTCCTTCATCACATGGAGCATACATATGAATAGGTCCAGTAAAGAAGACAGACTATAAATAAGAAACAAGAAAAATATAAAGTGCTATGTTAGAGCATTAAATACAGTGATGAGATAGTGCCTGGGTAGCTACTTGAGAGTAGGTGGTCAGAAAAGGGCCTTCTGAAGTAACATGAAGGGCAAGAAGTTGACCATTGAACCATTATTTCAGGCCAAAGAAACAGCTACCGCAAAGTCAAAAGGTAGGAAAAATTTATCAAGTTTTAAGTACCAACAAAAAGGTCAGGAAAAAGGGGAACAGTATGAAATAAGGCCAGAGAAACAGGCAGGAACCCTATCATGTAGGGCTTTATATTCTATGCTAAGGAGCTTGGCTTTTTTTTTTAATTGTGGTAACATACATACAAGATTTACCATTTTAACCATTTATCATTTTGATCACTTAAAAGTGTATACACAATTCAGTTACATTAAGTAAATTCACAATGTTGTGTAACCATCACCACTATTTCCAGTACTTGTTCATCACTCCAAATGAAAATTTCATATCCATCTGCAATTATTTTCCATTGTCCCAGCCTGGTTCCCAGCAATCATTAAGATGCTTTCTATCTTTATGGATTTGCTAATTCTGAATATTTCACATAAATGGAATTATACACACATATCTGGTTTATTTTATTTAACTTAATGTTTTCAAGGTTCATCTATGTTACAGCAGATATTAGTACTTTATTCCTTTTCATGACTGAATAATATTCCCTGTATGTATATATCACATTGTATTTATCAACTACTGATAGATATTTGGGTTGTTTCTGCTTAGTGACTATTGTTAATAGAGCTGCTATGAACATTTGTGCAATTTTTTTTGAACATCTGTTTTTAACTCTTTTGGGTAAATAACTTATGAGTTACATGGTAATTCTATGTTTAACTTATTGAGGAACTGCCAAACACTCTTCCATAGTCAACTGTATCATTTTAGTTTCTCAACGTCAATGTATGAGGGTTACAATTTCTCTACACACTTGCTAACACTTGTCATTTTCAGTTTTGGGTTTTTTTATTTTTATCATGGTCATCTGAGTGGGTGTGAAGCAGTATCTTATTATAGTTTTGATTTACATTTCCCAAGGAGCTTGGATTTTATTCTGAATATTTTGGGAAGCAATTGGAAGGCTTAAGCAGGGATGAAACTATAATCTAATTTATGTTTTAAATAATAAACTTAAATCCATTTCTGTTTTAAATCATAAACTTAACTCCATAAACTGAAATGGACTGTGGAGAGGGTCAGGAATTTAACTGGAGAGACCGTTAGGGAAACCACAGCAACAGGCCAGGTAAGATATGATGATGGCTTATGCTAAAGTGGTAAGAGAAAAGAGGTCAAGAAATCAACAGATTTCAGAATATGTTTGGAAATAGAGTTCACATGAATTCCTTAAAGACTGGATGAAAAAAAAAACAGAGAGGAAAAGAGATACAACAGATTTCTGGTTTGAGCAATTGCCTGATTCTGAGATGGATGAAGGGTAGAGTTATAAAGAAAAAAAAAGAGTTCTGTTTTGGCCAAGTTTAAGATGCCTCTTAAAAATACCTGAGGGAGGAAAAAAAAAAAAAACTTGAGTGAGGGATGTCTGGGTGGCTCAGCAGTTGAGCATCTGCCTTTGGCTCAGGATGTGATCCTGGGGTTCCAGGATCAAGTCCCACATAGGGCTCCCTGCAGGTACCCTGCTTCTTCTTCTGCCTAGGTCTCTGCCTCTCTCTCTCATGAATAAATAAATAAAATCTTAAAAAGAATACCTGAGTGAAGGTAACAAGTAAATCATTAGATATTTGAGTCTGCAGTTTGGGGAAGAGATCATTACTAGAGATGTGAGTCTGGAAGTGTGACACACAGTATGTATGTATGTATGTATGTATGTATGTATGTATTTATTTATTTATTTTTAAAGATTTTATTTATTTATTTATTCATGAGAGGCAAACAGAGAAAGAGAGAGAGAGAGAGAGAGAGGCAGAGACACAGGCAGAGGGAGAAGCAGGCTCCATGCAGTTAGCCTGACGTGGGACTCAATCCCAGGACACCAGGATCATGTCCTGGACTGAAGGCGGCGCTAAACCGCTGAGCCACCTGGGCTGCCCCTGACACGCGGTATTTAAAGCTATATGAAATTTACTATGAATGAGTTTGTGGGTAGAAAAGAGATGGGAGTCCTTCACTGAGTCATGGGATGATATCTAATCTAAGTTCCTGGGTCTTCTTGCTGCTCTCTCTCTCCTGTCATCCCACATTTCACATTCTGGTTTGTAATTCTGCTTTCCTTCTCAGAATCTATTTCCTACATCTTAGTTCTGGTCTGGCTCTCTACCCGCACTGACCAAAGATGTGTGCTGGAACAGCATTTTATGTTATCACTGGTAATCTAAGAACCCAGATTTTAGAGTTGGTCAGACTTGTGTTTAACATCCTTCTCTGGACCTTATTATCTAAGTTTGAGTATTTTACTTAATTTTCTCAAGCCCCAGTTTTCTCAAGTGTAAAAAGGTGCTCATATGTATACGATAGGTTTATTGTAAAGAAATGAGTAAGATCATATAGGGAGCCCCTGGCATAATCCTGGCACAAAATAAAGGCTTAATATAAAGAAAACATGTTATTATTAATATCATTTGGCTATTAACCACTGCTGTATACTGCCCTAATTATTCTTTACCACTATATAATATAGGAGAGGGTCAGAATAAAATGGTCTAAAGACCAAGGATAGAAATATTAGTTACAAGTAATGGCTGAACTAGTTAGATGGAGTATAAAGACAGGCTGACTAGGATGAACAGTGAGCCAAAGGCAGTTGAGAAATTTAGACATCCAGAATTAAGCAAAAAACTTTACTATATGACCCAAGGAGTCAGAGTAATAAAGTGAAATATCTGTGATTGTGATATCATTTCTTATTATTTAACGCACCTAAGTTCAGCTGTAAGATCCTTTATAGTAGTGTATTTTTCCTCTAATGATAATTGAGCCTTCTGTAGTACATCTCTCAATTCCTGAAGTTGTCTTAAAGTACTTTTTAATTCTCCATGAGCATTCTGGAGTTCAGATTCTAATGCTTCCCGTTTCTGCAAAGCTTCTGTTAGTTCAGTTTCAGTGTGGTGTTGTAATTTTTCTAATTCCTTCACTGTTGAAAGCAAAGAATAATTTTAGTTTTAAAAACATTTTATTTAACCTCAATGTGCCGGAGAGAATAATTTTAGAACTATATAAAAACCATTTATTAAAAATTTGTAAATAATTATAATTAAGAATATCGAATTCTATTCATCTACAAGAGGCTATAAAATACATATTGTCCTTTCCAATCCTACTAACCCAAATTCTCACTTTATTCTACTTTTTAAATATAAATAAACAGGCAGCTAAGCTCAGCTAACCTGTTAGCTTACCAGAATTTGTCTTCTTATCTAGTTCTGTCTTTGTCTGTTCTAAGATCATGTCTAACTGAGAGAGATGCATTACTTTATTTTCTCCATCTCGTTTTAGGTACATTATTTCTTTTTCCATTTTAGATAGGTCTTCTTTGTACTGATCCATCTCAAGTTTCACTTGCCTAATTAAAAACAAAAAATAAAACCATAAATGATAATTTGGAAACCTAAAGCCAATTGACTTTTAGTCTCTGACTAAAAAAATCTGCAAATTATATAAGGGCAAATACCAGCAAAACATCATCAGAATCTTGGGTCACCCTTGGGTCCTATTATTAAAAATGCTAAAAAATTCTAATTCTGCGCCAATTATGTACCACTAAATAGTACTGTACTACCTGGTAATATTTAACAAGGTTAGCCTTCTTTTCAATCTAACTACAGTTAGCTTGTATAAAGCTTTGTACACTGAGAACATCCATGGATAGTTGTCTGATTCATCTGGAATTTTTGTTATCTGCCACACAGAAAATAAGGAAGCCAAGCAATCAAAATATTCACCATAATGACCATACTGCTTATAGGAGAACCAAGTCAGTTCTTTGTATTCAGACCTTTATTATTTATGTTATCTTTTTTAGCTTTACAAGGAACTAGAGATTCCCAGACTAGTGCAACTTTCTTGCTTTGCAGATGAGGAAAGTGGAAGGTTTGTGAATTGTCTGGCATAAGACAAAGAAGTTAACAGTGAGAGAATCAGGTTTACTAACTTTCAGTCAGCCCTGAACTTATTCCAACATGGAAGATCCTTTATCTATAGATAACTAACACAGTGAAAGTTTTAAGTTCATTTATTGGTAATTCCAAAGTGATATTCACTAATTAAATAAGTAGTTAATGTCATCCTCAATGGTCGGTAGAATTGATGCTTCCTGAATCAACATTTTTTGTCACTGTTGTTCTTTATGTCTTTGATATTTTCTAAATTGAGTTTGCAAGCAGGAACACTGCTTTTATAAATGCAACTTAGACAAATGTGAATTTGTTCAAGAGGTTTTTAATCTGATGTCCATGAGAGAACTTGAGGAAAACTATAAAACTCCTGAAACAATATGCAAAATTATGTATACATATGTTCCATGTATTGAAAATAATCCATAACTCTTTATCATGCCCTCAAATATGTTCAGTCTAAAAAGGTAAGAAGCTTATTTGATAAATGATAATTACCCTTTTACAGTTCTAAAATTCCAGATAAGTGATTTTTAGCTTGACTAATTCATTTCTTACATTACAGCAGATATAAAACATAATTAGAAAATAATACATGAAAGAGGTTGGCTTACAGTACCAAGAGACGAAAGCTTGTCAGCAAGGAAGTTGGGGGAAAATTATATTAAAAATATACAATAATTGGAAAAGGACAGTAATCTACAAACAGTAAAAAACTCCAATGTTTTGTTGAGGTGCTATTATATATCTCAGCATGGTATAATAACTGATGTATTTGTAATGAAAACCCTGAGACGACCAGAAAAATTAAAAATGACAAGAAAATATATATTTTAGAAAATTTCTACCAAAAAGGATATTTTTTGTTGTAATACAGTTTCAGTACTCGATAAATTCCACACTTACTTATCAGCAATTACTCATTCTTTCTTGATGCTAGGTGAATGAGGCATTAGTATAATAAATATTTAAGGGTTTAAAAATTTTTAATTATTATATAAATAATCCAATACCAGAGATTTCCCCTTAACTTTCAAAATTTTACAACAGGCTTTAAACTCGTCAGTTTTACCAGAAATATTTCACCCTCTTATTGCAGGGTTACTGAGAGCAATCAAGTCTCAGATTGGAAATAAAGCCAAAGGAAGGATCATACAAACATACTAAACTTTTAGATGTGACAGCTGAGACTCTCTGGCCTCTTCCAATGTAAAAAAAAAAAAAAAAAATTACAATGGTAATGGAGGCAGTCTGAGAAATCTAAAAAGTGCTATAGGAGCCTCAGCACTGAGAAGCCAGGATCAGGATCGTTTACATGAAGTGACATTTACATGTAGTACCAGAAGCACCTTGTAGTTGGTTGCTTTAAAGCATATCTAAACTATGCATTTCATAACCTAACTTCTTTGAATTTCACTCTCTTACTTTAAAAATAGGGAAAATAAATAAATAAATAAATAAATAAACAAACAAACAAACCCATATTGTAGGGCTGTTTTGAAGAATGAGTTAATGTGTCTACCTGGCACACAAAAAGGCATTCAATAAATTAGTCTCCTTTCTTTCTATTACGAAGATATTTTAATTCTAAAACAGATCCAAGGAGATATTTTAACTGTAATACCTTTTGAGAGAGGAAAAAAGAGTTTTATAAATTGTAGTTCCAGAAGTGAAAGAAGCAATAATGGGACCAGAGAAACTGAAGATCAGAGAAAACCCTGCTTCCTGAGGAGAAGATATCATGGAACTAGAGTATTCCTTTCTTACGAGGCTTAACTGTTTTGCTGATAGGCTTCTTATTAGCATTTGGGACACTTTTCCTATTATATGTGCCTATTAGCTATAATCAAGAAGAGGTTTCGTCTAGAAGTCAAAGGGTAAAGGTAAGAAGAGGAATAAGCAATTGCTTCAATTTTCTCATTGAAACAGAAAGCAAGGGATGCCTGGGTGGCTCAGTGGTTGAGCACCTGCCTTCAGCTCAGGGCATGATCCCGGAGTCCCAGGATCAAGTCCTGCATTGGGCTCCCTGCATGGAGCCTGCTTCTCCCTCTGCTTGTGTCTCTGCCTCTCTCTCTGTGTCTCTCATGAATAAATAAATTAAATATTTCAAAAAAAAAAAAACAGAAAGCAAGTTCATCAGTGAGAGCAAAGATTGGGAAGGAGCTGTTGGGAGTTTTGAAAGAAAAGGGCTAAGTATAAGAGTCTTCTACAAGTCAGTAAGGTTGTGATTGCCAGGCAGCAGGTCCCTTAAAGGGAGTCCCTTAAGGTTGAAATTATGAATTTTTATATTTTTAAAAAGACTTTGAGAGACAGATAACAAGAGAGTGATCAGGGGTGAAAGGGAGAAGGAGCCTCCCTGCCCCAGGTCCTGGGATCATGACCAGAGCTGAAGGCAGATGTCTAACTAACTGGCTGAGCCACCCAGGCACCCCTGAAATTACAAATTTAAAGCAAGACTGGTCAGCATGCTCATATTTTCCTCCAGCTTCTCTAGAGATACTAGCATGGAGTAGTGTTGAGTTGGATTTTTAGTACTGTATAGAAAAAGTGAGAGAGAGGTAACAGAGTTGCAACTAGATGTAAATAATTGATTTTAATATTTGACTAGAATTTAAGCTCAGTAAAGAAATGAGATGAGGACATCAAGGAATAAGACAATGGTGGAACTGATGAATTAGAGGTCTTGGTGAGATCAAAGAATTGCTGAATTTGGGGAATTAAAGGGTATCAGGTGATAACAGAGATATAGATGCCTAATATTCAGATTACAGAAAAACTGAAGATGTTTTGAAATGACAAGGTCTAGAGCAAATCATGAGATATGATAGAACCCAAGAGGAGAGGAATTTTTAAAATAAGAAGCTAACATCTCAGAACAATCAGCTAACAGATATTGAAATCTTCAATAATAATGACAGGAGTGGTGTTGCAGGGAATAACAATACATCACGTGGCCTGTAGGTGTCACAACAGTGAAGGATGATATGGTCTGAAGACCAGAAGTTCAGAGTATGGTGTACTACTCCATATCTCAACCCTGTGGTACAAGACCCGTGGGAAAGGGACGCCTGGGTGGCTCAGTGGTTGAGCGTCTGCCTTTGCCTCAGGGCATGATCCTGGGGTCTGGGATCGAGTGCCGCACAGGGCTCCTTGCAAGGAACCTGCTTCTCCCTCTGCTTATGTTTCTGCCTCTCTCTGTATGAGAGAGAATGAATGAATGAATGAATGAATGAACAAATAAAATCTTTAAAAAAAAGAACTGTGGGAAAAATTTTTTACTTTAGAGGGCTACAGGACAAGAAGCAAGGTTCTCAGGGAAGAGTAAGGTTTCTGTTAAAGCAAGAAAAAAGAAGTAAAGAATATAGATAATGTCTCTCAGGATAGACTGTGAATTCCAGAGGACAAGTGGAAGTCTCTCAGAAGTTGGGATAAGCTGAGAGAAGGAAACAGTATATGTGGTGAGGTTTTGGGGAATTAGTATGAGAGATGACTGTTGACCTGGAAGTACACAGCTTCTTGTGGTGTCTGGCATATAAGCAAGGATAACATTATTATGTAACTATTCAATTAGACACTGGTGGTGAGGCTGTTGTGTGGGTAGACATCAGTCAATGGAAGGAAGGAGGTGTGAAGAACTGTGCGTGATCTTAAACACAGGGCAATCCTCTTGACCCAGTTGAAAGTTGAATCTAGAAAAGCAAGTTGCTACTCAATGCACAAAGCCCTGATCTTTACTCTTGTCAGTGGGAGAGAGGGAACCTGAGGACATGGGGTTTTAGTTCAATGCCTAAGTTAATTCTTGACTCCTGTTGGTAGCATTGTAGTTAATTATGAGTGTATAATTTCCTTTAGAGGTTTTATGTATTTATTTGAGAAAGAGGGACAGAGATAGCGACAGAGCACAAGCAGGGAGGAGAGGGAAAAGCAGGATCCCCACAGAGCAGAAAGCCCGATGCAGGGCTCAATCCCAAGATGGTGGGATCATGACCTGAGCCAAAGGAAGATGCTCAGCCAACTGAGCCACACACGTGGCCCCCCCTTTGAGTGTATTAATTATGTTAGCTCTTGCTGACAAAGCAAGAGGTCTGGGGAAGCTGGGGAATGCTTTCACCTTATGGGTCCTTTCTTAACCAATTAACTAATGATTCCTGGTTTGGGCTCAACCAAATTAAGTCAGAATCCTTGGAGGTGAGACCTAGGCATCAGTACTTTTTAAAGCTCCTCAGGTAATTTTAATGTTCAGCCAAGGTTCAAAATCACTGTTGTATTCTGTTAAGCTAATCTCCTCCATAAACAATTAGACACCATGAAAGTTTTCAATGAGTACATCTTTGCCTACAACTTTTAATAGTATTCACAATTTAATATAATAGTTGCTGGGTGCCTATGAAGTGTAGGGAACTATGCTAATTGTTGTGGGAGGATCCTAAAGTAAACTAGAAATTATTTTGGCCTTAAGGAACTTTTAATACAATAGGAGGATAAAGGATGTTAACTATAATACAAAAAAAGCATAAAGGAGGATATAAAGGTATAAACAAAATGCTGTAAAAACACAGGCTGTGAAAAAATTAAATCTTTAAACAAATGCTTTACTTAACATTATATGATATTGAAATTCAGGTTACTACTGATGTTGAAATAGGAAGAAAAAGAAAAACTAACATATTCATTTTACCTGGCAGAACCAGTAAGCTCAATAACTTTTTGCCTTTTCAAATCAGCTTCACGTGTGGCTGCTTCACATTTCTCCTCCATTTTTCTCAACTTTTCAGCTGAACTTTCCCTTTGTTTTTGAAGCTCTTGTTCCAGTTTTGATACCTTATAAAACAATTTTCATTAAGTATTTTAAGTTTAGTCACAGTATAACATTCTTTGGAATAAAAATATTTATATAAATTTTAGCCTATCATTCAGTTTCCAGATTCCAGTTTCCAGTATTATAAAACTCAAAGTACAGAGTAGGAAGTAAATGTTTTGGAAATAAAAAGGCAAAACTTAACTTTGTATAAGATATTTCATTCAAAAAATAAAAAAATAAAAAAAAAGATATTTCATTCATATACATATTTAGAAGTAGCCACATCATAACACTAAGATAAGATTTACAAGAATTGAACAAAATAATGATTAATGTTCCCCTTTTCATTATCCAAATCCATTTGAAATGTTTTCTTCTCTTGTCAAACTATGTTGCTTTCCTTCTTCACAAATTCATTTATTCATGAAGACTTCTAAATTCCTAACTGCTCTCAAACATTACCACTTGTATTTGCTCCTATTATTTCGTCTGTTCTCCTACAGTGAAAGACGTATTTTTTTCCTACCATATAAGTCAAATTGCTCCTATCACTGCTCTCTCTTCTTGGCTTCTTTATATTAGCATTTAAAATATTCAAGACATTCCCATTATGAAAAACTATCCTCCATACCTCTACCTCTCTCCAACTACCACCACCCTTTCTTTCCTCCTCTTCAAAGCCCAATTTCCCAGTTTCCTATTCTTGTTGTATCATCTTCTCACTTCTCATTCACTCCCCAAACCAAAGCAATTTAGCCATTCTACAAAACTGAGCAATGTCACTAATGACCTCCATGTTGCTAATTCCAGTGGACATTTCTCAGCCCTCATTTTACTTGATCCTGATTTCAGCAGCCCATGGCACCAATTATCATTCCTTATTTCATGAAATACTTACTTTGGCTTCTATATACCATATCTCATAGAGATCTGTCCAAGTTAATCTTCTCACCTCTTATTCTGTATTTTCTCCCTAGTTAACTCAGACACTCCATGTTTTCAATGAACATCTACATGACTGTGCTCTTCAAGTTAATTCTGGCTAATGGCTTTAATATCCTCTCTGCTCTTCTAAAACCTCTCACTAAAGAACTGAATACAGATTATAAATTATTAATATCCACACTTCTAATCAAGTTCTAAGAATAAAATTAAAATAGAACCCAGGTAAACACTAAAGAGAACCATCTGCGTTTTAAAATAGCACACTCATAAAGCAGAAAGAATCTAAAAATGAGTAATAATCTGAAAGGATCTAACATGGAATCTATGCATACTGGGAAATAAATGAAAGGCAGAAAGAGAATTCTGTATACACTGGAATATTTACTCCAAATACTAGAGAAATTTTGAGATAGAAACTTCTTGGGCAGCCCAGGTGGCTCGGCGGTTTAGCGCTGCCTTCAGCCCAGGACCTGATACTGGAGACCCGGGATCAAGTCCCACATTAGGCTCCCGCATGGAGCCTGCTTCTCCTTCTGCCTGTGTCTCTGCCTCTTTCTCTCTCTTGTGTCTCTTGTGAATAAATAAAATTTAAAAAATAAACAAAAACTTCTTTAGACCCTCGAAGAAATTAAAGAACATACAAAAATCTCTTAAAGATCACAAAGAAAAAAAATTATCAAATGAGTATACAAATGAATAGGTAGATTTATGGGGGGAAAAAAGAGACGAAAACCATAATATCATTACTGAAATGAAAACAACTTCAGAAGGAACAAGAATTTTAATCAATTCTGAAAACCAGAGTCAACAACAAGGGACTTAGGAAGTGGGAATCAAGTGCAGAAGAGATGAAGAAATGCTTTTGGATGAAGCTGAACAGTAGGCATAGCAAACAATAGGTCTAGACTTTAACAAAGGGATGGAATGCCACAGAACAGCTGTCTCTTAAAAAAAGAAAACAGGGAACACCTGCTTCATATTTCTGAATGTATTGAGAGATTCTTTAGTTCCACTGGAGAGGCTGAAGATGAATTTAGAATATATAAATAAAAAGCCATCCAAATTACAAAAAGGTAAGGTGTTGTGAGATTATAGGGGATGTTTTTTAATTTTATACATTTTTATAAAGTTTGAAAAAGAAAAAACAAAACAAAAAATATGAAATAGCTGTCCAAAGAATTCAGATGAACTGGTAATGAATGAAAGAGAAAAGATTCAACTCTAGTATAAAATTCCTAAGATTCTTTCATTGTAGTTATAATTTAGTTTTAGAAATAGTTTCCTCGGCAGCCCTGGTGGCTCAGCGGTTTAGCACCTGCCTTCGGCCTAGGGTCTGATCCTGGAGACCTGGGATCGAGTCCCATGTCCGGCTCCCTGCATGGAGCCTGGTTCTCCTTCTGCCTGTGTCTCTGCCTCTCTCTCTCTTTCTGTGTCTCTCATGAATAAATAAATTAAATATTAAAAAAAAGAAATAGTTTCCTTTGGAATTTTTCTTGTAGTACACTGCTTTAGCATTTCTTTGGGGTTATCACACATCCTGATCCAAAAACATGATTGAATGAAGAAGTCTAAATTATAACTAAGTTCCATAGATGATAAAAATGTGCCCATAGCATTAGAGATGTAGGTTAGAATACACAAAAATAGAATTTCACCTATTTTTCAATGTTAAAATAGAATATTTCTTAGACTAGGAAATCTTTTCAGGTAAACAGCAATTAATAACAAAATATTTATTACTGATTTTTAAAATTTCTATTTCATACAAGTGAAACTATTTTGACCAATAATATATACCTGTTTTTCAAGTTTAGTTTGAATGTCTTCTAGCTCTCCATTTCTAATTGTTTCTTGTTGTAACATTTGCTGCTGTTGCTGAAGAGTATGCTGTAGAATAACATTCTGCTCAGCAGTCTCTTGAAGACTGTGATTTTTTATCTTTAGTTCTTTCTGTAAGCAGTATACCTAACAAATATATAAATTTCTCATTAAAATGACATTTCAAATAAAAAGCCGTAAAATGTCAAAGCAGTCTTCCTTCTTACCTTCACATGTCATGTGGGATAATTGTATTTATGGCTATAGTTTGTTACATGGAAGGGCAGGTTCATTTTTCTGATGGGAGGATACGTTAGAAGGGTCTGTTTATACGACTGACTCTTGGATGGTGTCTGGGAATGTGGCTTCTGAAACATTCCCTAAGTGATGAGATTGTTTTGGCTTATGGCACTGAATCACACTTTCCTTCTGGGAGTTTCTAATTTTGATACTTGTCCTAGGTGACTAGCCCCCAGTAAAAATCCTGAACTTTGAGTCATAAACAAACTTCTTTGGGTAGAAACACTGCACACACGTTGCCACATTTCACTGCTAGAGAAAGAAGCATGTTTTATGTGACTCCTCTCAGAGAAGGGAGAGAACCCAGGAAGCCATGGATTTCTCCACGCTACATATAATGAAACTTTCTCCTTACTGAAAATAAACTATAGGCATATAAGCACTGCATAAATGTTAGGTGCTATTTATTATATTATTGTTGTAACTATTGCTGCTGTTTATAAAATGGTATCTCAGTAAATCATGCAAATATTCACGATCCAAAAAACACACAAAGGAGGGGCACCTGGCTAGCTCAATGGTTGAATGTCTGCCTTTGGTTCAGGTCATGACCCCAGGGATCAAGTCCCACATTGGGCTCCCTGCAGGGAACCTGCTTCTCCCTCTGCCTATGTCTCCGCCTCTCTCTCTGTATCGCTTATGAATAAATAAAACCTTAAAAACAAAAACAAAACACATAAAGGAATGACAATATCAACTAAGAAACTGTATTCATTCACTCCACATATTTAAGGCTTGAATATGCTGGTCCTCAAAATTGCTTTAAAAGATACCTTTAAAATTATCTGGAAGTATCTACTAAGAAGGAAAAAAATTCCCTTTGTCCTAATAATCCAAATCCAATAAATCTGCCAAAAGAAATTATGTTAAAATTAAATTAATAATGCAGCATAATTTAATATTTATTTTTTAATATTCTTTACCTGCTCCCAAAAGAGGAAAAGTTTAATAAATGATGATATATCAATCTGATTTAAAATGATGCAACCACTTAAAATCATAATTTAAAAGACAGGAGCAAATACAATATTTACAAAATGAAATTAAGGGGGAAAACCCCCCAGAATTACATTTCACTAACATAATTATGAAAAACAGGCAGGCACATAGACTACTGAAAACTTAAGTATTAGAAAGTGGATTGTAGGTAAATCTTTAAAAAATTTCTTATTTTTGCTTACATAACAATTTTTAACATGAAGGAAAATAAAAGCTTTTCTTTTAAACCAAAAAAAATCTTTCCCATAAGTATTCCAGAAGAAAGAATTTTTAAACTGCTAGAAAATAGTAGAAGAGAACTCTGACTTGGTCCTTTCTTCTAATTATCCAGTATCTCAATAATTCATCTCAATAGAGAAAGTTGAATTTCTAAATCTAATTCTCAATCCTTTAGACAACCAGAAGGAGCAAAAACAAAATGAAAAAACTTGAGGCATTTTATACTTCTAAATCTAAAACAATATTCTAAGTGTTAATCATTTTATATTAGAATTACTCTCTAAATAATTTCATCTTCTGATTCCCTAGAAATAGATAAAAGAATCAGAATTTAAGGTGTCATATTTTGTGTTGCACTGAATTAATGTTTGTTATAAACAAAGAATATGGGGCACCTAGGTGGCTCAGTGGTTGAGCGTCTGCCTTTGGCTCAGGGCATGATCCCACAGTCCTGGGATTGAGTCCCACATCGGGCTCTGTGCATGGAGCCTGCTGCTCCCTCTGCCTGTGTCTGCCTCTCTCTGTTTCTTTCATGAATAAATAAATAAAACCTTAAAAAAAAAACAAAGAATATAAAATTAGAATTTATATTTTAATGTACAGATTTTATATATTTATCTGACAGACAGATTACAAGTGGGAGGGAGGGGCAGAGGGAGAAGCAGACTCTCCTCTGAGCAGGGAGCCACTATGGGGTTCCATCCCAGGACCCGGCCGGGGATCATGACCTGAGCCAAAGGCAGACATTAACTGACTGAGTCACCCACATGCCCCTTAATGGAAAGGTTTTTTGTTTTTTTATTAGCTACATTAAGATGTACTTTTAAAGAATATTTAAAAAAAAAAATCTCAAAAAGAAATCATGTGAAAAATATGCTATTTACAAAAGTGCTAATTTACCTCTTCAGATTTCTTCTTTAGCTGCTTTTCAAACTTTTCCTTATTTCCTTCTAATTGATTCAAATGCAAGGCAAGTTCTTCCTTACAAATTTCCAGTGCTGAATCTAGTTGTCTGACCTAAGCAGGAAAAAAGTAAAAAAAGAAAAATCAATTCATAGTAATGAGTGCTTATTATATATTCAATATTTTACAGGTTTATGTTACCTAAATGCTTCAAACAGTGAATACTCAGCCCAACTTAGGGTACAAAATGGTATTATAGAAAAGATTTATTTAGAAAACAAATTTTTCATTGCAAATTAGGAGATCAGAGATTGAAGTCCTGAAGAATAAACAGAACATGAACAAGTGAAGAAGGGCATTCTGGGGAGAGGGAGTAAGTCCAGAGACAAGACAATGTGAAAAGGAATGGTGTGAAGTTGGCAATTTAGGGTATGAAGAATATCAGTTTATAGGAGATGGGTATTTGGGAGATTAGATTGGAAAGACATACTAGGGCCAACTGTCAAGAACCTGTAGACCAAATGCCCTAAAACATTTACCTAAAATGGTAAGCAATATATAAGCCTATTCCTTAAGTTCCCTTGATCAAGGAAAAAAGCACTGGTGTACTATGCTAATAATTCTATGGAGTAAATATTCTAAGTATGATGAAGTCACTAAGAAAATGAAAATGTTTCTGTAAGCTGGAAAAAAAACTTAGGAGGCTGCATTTGTTTTGAATCAATGAAAACATTTTCAGAAAGGCAGCACTGTAACTTGGTTCATAGCTGCAAATGCTTTACACTGTAACCTTAATATTAAAGAGCAAATGAGCAAAGAGCAACCCAAATTCAGTAGCTTTTTTTTCCACAAAAATTAGTTCAAGGGCCAAAATTTGCACATGTGATCCATATCCCACCTGTCAATAAGATGCCTGTCTTGCTCCTTTCTTACTATAATTTTGAGCTTTTCGGGAGTGTTTTTTCCCCCCTTAAAGCAAGCATTCTTTTACATCTTGAAGGTGTAAAAGAAATCTCAAGATGAGAAAAAGAGAAAAATGCTCCCTCTTGCAGATACTATTTATTCTATATCATAAAATTATTCTTGCAACTCATTTCTAAATAGACAATCTTGAAAGACAATTTTTGAAGACAGTCCCTCTAGCCTGTGAGTATAACCATTAACAGCTAAAGAGTTGGTAATTTTGAATTACTATCCTTGCTAATAAATTATTGCCCTAGTATAATAATTTTTAAATTAATGTTTGTTTTATGAAAGGTATAAATACTTAAGAGTTTTCTTTCTTTTTTCTGAGATTTTTGTTGTTTTGAGTTTCCTTTGTGAAGCGTGAGAATGAGCACTGGCACTTGTATCATCCCCGCACACAGAGAAGAAATAAAATCTGGGGACTGTCAGAATACCACACCTGATAATTAATAATATAAAGACTAATTCAGGCAATATTTATCACTAGTTATTAAAATTACTGGTTATAGGTTGTTGAGGAGTGGGGCATTCACATGGCCTGAAAGAATCACTGCACATTTTATTAATTATAAAGGAAAAAAATGTGCCCTTCACATGGTGAGATCTGGAAGCAATCAGCTTAAATAAAGTGCCAATACTGGCAATGCCAGTAATGGGGTGGTTTGACATGTGCTTCCTGATGGGAAGCAGAAGAACACAGTATAACTCATGGGATGTTCTAGTTGACCCAGACTTTTCAGAAGATTCAAGAAGAATAGGAGAATAGAGAGTGAGCTTAGGGAAACCTAAAGTGCCAAAATCAACATGTAAGTATAACTGAATCCTAGGCTGGAAAAAGAACAAGAAAAATCTAAAGTAGTGTTTTTAAAGGTTTTAATGAGCATACAAGTCAGCTGGGCACCCTACTGAAATATAGATTGTGAATCAGTTAGAAGGACAAGGAATAGGATGATATAAGACAGGAGACATGGGCTCAAAATATAAGGAGACACTCACTCTCAGGGTCATGCCAAGTGCCAACATTACACTTATATGACCCTGAGAGTAAGTATCTCCCTAAATTTTGCATCAGAAGTAATTCACTTCCTTTGCCTTAGTCCCAATTCTGGTAGCCCTGGGTTACAACCGAAATTCCACAAGTCAAACAAGTTCCTAAGTGATGTTGATGTTGCTAGTCCACAGATAATGCTTTGAGTAACAAGGCTACAGAACGACTTTAAATAATTGGAAAAATTTCAGTATGGACTGTGTGTTGAATGATGTCACTGAATTAATTTTTACTTTCTCAGGTATGTAGAGTGGTATAGTCACATAGGAGAAAGTTTCTGTCCCCAGGAGATGCAAGTTTAAATATTGAAGGTATAGGGGCAGCCCCGGTGGTTCAGTGGTGCTGCGCCGCCTTCAGCCCAGGGCCTGATCCTGGAGTCCTGGGATCGAGTCCCACGTCAGGCTCCCTGCATGGAGCCTGCTTCTGCCTCTGCCTGTGTCTCTGCCTCTCTCTCTCTCTCTCTCTCTCTCTCTCTTTCTCTCTCTCTCTCTGTCTCAAATAAATAAATAATTAATCTTTAAAAACAAAAAATAAAAGTCCCTTTAAAAAAATATTGAAGGTGTAAAGGGTTATGACATCTGCAACCCTCTCTCAGGTGGTCTGGCAAAAAGGAAATGTGTTTATATGAGACTGGGTAGAAGCCTGCAAAGTGGGTATGTGCATACATGTGTATAGGGAGATATGAAATGAATGTAGCCACAGTTTAACAGCAAATCTAGTAAAGGGTACACAAATGTTCTCTATACTTTCTATTTTTTTGTAGGTTTGGAATTTTTCAAAATAAAATTTAAGTAAAATTAATAAACCAATTTAAAAAATAGTAAAAACCATTTACTACTCTGTTGAATTTATTATTTGAACAAGGGGTTTGAGAGTCTATATCTCATATGGATAAGCATCATTCACCTCATACCATTATAAATATACATGTATACATATGGACATGAATGAATAGAAATGAAAATAAAGACATTGCTTTGTTGAACCAAAGAATTTCCTCAGAAGTATAGTATGGGGGTAACCAGGTGTGGGCTCTAACCTACCTACCTTCAACAAAAGCAGCTAGGTTCTTTTTAAATTTTTTTCCACTTACAACTTTCTTTGGGAAAAGAAAAAAAATCCAGAGTGGAACATAAAAACAAAACAAAACAAAAGAAAATAAGTAAACAAAACTCTAAATCTAATAAGCTACTTTCTCAATATTCTATTTAACAACATGTAACATAACTGCTTTAATTTATTAGTTTCTTGTTCAGAATTTTCCCATCAATCTTCTACTTCTCATTAATCATACTTTCATAAGTGATACAACTTTAAATTGATTCTTAGAAATCTTTTTTTTTAATTTTTTTATTTATTTATGATAGTCACACAAAGAGAGAGAGGGAGGCAGAGACATAGGCAGAGGGAGAAGCAGGCTCCATGCACCGGGAGCCCGACGTGGGACTCGATCCCGGGTCTCCAGGATCGCGCCCTGGGCCAAAGGCAGGCGCTAAACCGCTGCGCCACCCAGGGATCCCAGAAATCTCTTGCAGATAGAAAATTAATAATTTTTGTGACTTCATTAGTTTTATTTGTACTTCCTTTGTTAATGGTTGGATTGACTGCATTTTTCAAGAATTTGTCGATTGTGGGATGCCTGGATGGCTCAGCGGTTGAGCATCTGCCTGTGGCTCGGGGCGTGATCTTGGAGTCCCGGGATGGAATCCTACTTCAGGCTTCCTGCATGGAGCCTGCTTCTCCCCCTGCCTATGTCTCTGCCTCTCTCATGAATAAATAAATAAAATCTTAAAAAAAAAAAAAAGAATTTGTCGATTGTAAGAATATACCAATTTTTTAAAGACTTTATTCATGAGAGACACGGGGGGGCGGGGGGGGTGCAGAGACACAGGCAGAGGGAGAAGCAGGCTCCATGCAGAGAGCCCAATATGGGACTCGATCCCAAGTCTCCAGGATCATGCCCTGGGCTGAAGGCAGCACTAAATCGCTGAGCCACCAGGCTGCCCTTTGGTTATTTTTAAAGAATTCATTACTTTTAAGGCAAAGAACAAACAGAGGTACGTAGAGGGACATAGCCAAAAGTCAACAAGGGAAAGTGGTAATCACATAATCAAGAAGAAACTAGATTTGAAACTTCCAATTTTGTTGCTATAAATATCCAGTATGTTAAGTTTAATATAGCTTGAGTCATAGGAATGTTGCTTCTATATTTCTTCCTCATTTTGGTATTTGCCCCAGTATTAGAGCTATTAAGGGAATAAAATCCAATAACATAATTTATTCTTACTGATATTAATATCTGGTTATTAATATATAAAAATAAACTACTAGATGGATTATATAATTTAATAAAAAACAGGAGTTAAATAGCAACATTGATTTTATTTAATGAAATTATTTTATGCCTACAACTTTTATGATTTTTTCATGTTAATGATCTTAGAGACTATTTTTACATGAGGAAATGAATTGACATGGCGTTAAATGTTAAGTTTTGGAGAGTACTATACAAAGTTATGGATAAAGATATAATTGTGTTTCCACAGCCATATTTGGTAACAAAATGGATTAAATACAGAGTACTAGGCAAAAATAACACTGAATTTTTAAAATATTCTTTATATTCAATCCATATATCACAGAATAAAGATAACAGCAACTTTGGACCTGTTTTTAACACTAAAAATACAAGGAAGAAATATCAAATATAAATACTTATTAAACTCTCAGTAACTGAGTATGTGCTGAGCATTACATGTATCTCATTTCATCTATTATTCCCACTGACCCTTCTCCAGAGTATTATAATCTGTATTTTAGAGATGAAAAGTTGAAATTCAGAGAGCTTAAATAACCTAGCCATTGTTAACTAATAAGCACTGTGAAGTCAGAACGGAAACCCAAGGCAACTTAGCTCCAAAACCCATTTTTTAAACCACTAAGACAGAGTAATTACAAAACTGTATTTTATCTGGAAATTTTTATTTCATCCCCTAATTAATCTTATAGCAGAACTGGTAAAAAGAAGCAAAACTCGACTGCTTATATATTCCTCTCCCTTCACTTCCTCTGTTAATTCTTTACTGATAAGTAGCTACGCTTAAAAACACATTTTTTGTTAAAAAAGAAACCTTTCTTAAGGCAAAAAACAAAAAAACAAAAAATAGGGTAAACAATCAACAAACCAGATTACCAAAAATCAAATAATTAAGATCATAATTCACATTGAAGAAAATATATTTACAGAAACTAAATTCACTCACTCAGGTAAAATCTTTACCTGTAAATTGTTATCTAAATAATTTTTACAATTTATAGAGAAAAGTATAAAAGCTACAGAATGTCCCTATTAAGAAAAAAGTTTTTAAAAATTAGCGTACTAGCCTTGATTGTTTCTTCAGATACTTGGTTCTGTAATGTTCTCAAAGCTTCATCTTTTTTCATGTTTTCCTTTTCCATCTCCTAAAAACACACAGATTGGTAGCAAAACTATGAGTATATGTATAAATATTCTAATTTTAGCATTACTAATGGGCTGCTAAACAATTGATTTAATTAGAATTGAAGGTAGGTTACAGAAACATAAATGATTAGTCAGCTTTAAACAGCAGTTTTACAAAAGTGATTTTACCCCTTTGTTTTCTGTCAAGAGTCGGTCTAGTGATTCAAGATGATGCTGTTTACATATTATATCTTGCTGCAAAATGGACATAGTCTTTTCTTGTTCTTTAAACTGTTGGTCTTTCTTCTCTAGTTGAGATTCAAGCTAAACATATAAACACAATTTATTAACTTTCATATAATTTTTTAAAAATCATGAAACATTTTAAATAGAAGATAAAAACACATGATCCAACTACAGTTGACTCTTGAGCAATGCAGAGTTTAGGAGGGGCTGACCCTTTTGCAGTTGAAAATCTGTGTACAACTTTTGACTACACAAAAATTTAACTCCTGAGAGCCTACTCTTGACCAAAGCCTTACCAATAACAGAAACACATACTGATTGTGTGTGTTAACACATATTTTGTATGTTACATGTATCATATTCTTATAATAAGCTAGATGAAAAGATGTTATTAATAAAATCATAAGGAAAATACATTTATAGTACTGCTGCAAAAAATCCACAAATAAGTGGATCCATGCAGTTCAAATTCAAGTTGTTCAAGAGGCAACTATATATGCTGTCTACAAGAGACTCACCTGAGATCCAAAGACACAAACATGTTGAAAGTGAAAGAAGAGAAAAAGATATTCCATGCAAATAGTAACCAAAAGAGAGCAGGGATACCTACACAAATATCAGATAAAACACTTTAAATCAAAAAAGGTGGTAAAGACAAGGAGGACATTATTTACTAAAAAATTCTAAATAATAGTGAGATATAATAATTATAAAATTTATTCATGTAATGACAATCAAAATATACAAGGCAAAAACTGACAGAATTAAAGGGAAAAATAGTTTTACAAAAATAGTTGGAAACATCAGTACCCCACTTATAATAATGGACAGAAGACCAGACAGAAAATAAGGAAGCAGATGACTTAATATAATAAACCAACTAGATCTAACAGACATATACAGAACACTCTACTCAACAGAATACACATTCTTCTCAAGTGTAAAGGGGACATTTTGCAGGATAGACCATGTTAGGCCACAAATGGAAGACTCAACACATTTAAAAGGACAGATACCATTCAAAGTACCTTCTCTAACTACAACCAGATGAAATTAGAAATGACAAATGAAAGGAAAATTTTAAATTTTTTAAAGATTTTATTTATTTTTTTGACCGAGAGTGAGCGTACAAGTAGGCAGAGCAGCAGGCAGAGGGAAAGGGAGCAGCAGGCTCCCCACTGATCAGAGAGCCTGGTGCAGGGCTCGATCTCAGGCCCTGAGATCATGACCTGAGCTGAAGGCAGATACTTAACTGACTGAAGCATCCAGGTGCCCCATGAAAGGAAAATTTAAAAATTCACAAGATTGTGGCATTAATTAAACAACAGATTTTTAAACAACCAATGAATCAAAGAAGAATTCAAAGGGAAATCAGAAGATAATTAGGAGACAAATGAAAACAAAAACACAACTTACAAAAACTTAAAAAGGACACAACCAAAGTGGTGCTAAAGGGTAAATTTACAGCTATAAATGCTTACATTAAAAAACAAAAAAGATCTCGTCAATAATTTAACTTCAAAATACAAGGAACTAGAAAAAGAACAAACCAAACCCAAAGCTAGTTGAGGGAACAAAATAATAAAGATCAACAAAATGGAGAACAGAAAATAAAGAATATCAATGAAACAAAAAATTGGCTCTTAGAAAAAAATAAGTAAAATTGACAAATATTTAGCTGAGTAGATTAAAAAACACAGAACTCAAATTACCAAAATCAGAAATGAAAGTGGGGATTATACAAAAGAGAGTACTATGAATAATTGTATGCCCGGAAATTGAATAGCCTAGATGAAATGGACAAATTCCTAGAAATATAAAACCTACAAAGACTGTATGATGAAGAAATAGATCATCTGAATGACCTATGGCTGGTAAGATTTTAAATCAGGAATCAAAAATCTCCCAACAAAGAAAAGCCCTGAACCTGACAGCTTTGCTAGTGAATTCTACCAAACATTTAAAGAATACCAATCGTTAGGGATGCCTGGGTGGCTCAGTCAGTTGAGTGTCTGACTTGTGATTTCTGTTCAGGTCATGATCTCATGAGTCATGGGATCAAGTCCGGCATTGGGCTCTGTGCTCAGGAAGGAGTCTGCTTGAGAGTCTCTACTTCTGCCACTCCCCCCATCCCTGTCCTCTCTCTCTCAAATAGTAAAATATAAAAAACAACAACAAAACTCTTTCTCAAGCTTTTCCAAAATAAGTTAAGAGAGATCACTTCTTAACTAATTCTGAGACCAGTTTTAACCTGATACCAAAACCAGACAAAGACACTAATGGAAAACTATAGATCAATATCCCTTATGAACATTAATGCCAAATGAATATAATATTGATAATTCAAACTTAGCAGCATGGTAAAAGGATTGTACACTATGATCAAGTAGGATTTATTCCTGGAATGCAAGGGTGGTTCAATATGTAAAAATCAATCAATGTAATATGCCATATCAACAGAATGAAAGAAAAAAAAAAACACATGATCATCTCAATTGAAGAAAACCTGACAAAATTCAACACCTTTTCATGATAAAAAACACTCAACAAACTAGGAATAAAAGAAAATTACCTTAACATAATAAAAGCCATATATGGAAAACCCACAGCTAACATCCTACTCAAAATGGTGGAAGACTGAAAGCTCCTCCTCTAAGATCAAGCACAAAACAAGGATGCTTCCTCTCACTTCTATTCAGTACTAGAAGTTCTAGCCAGAGCAATCAGTGTCCATCAACAGATAAATGGATAAGCAAAACGTGGAATATACAGACAACAGAATATCGCTCATTCTTATAAAGGAAGTAAATACTGCAATATTTCATAATATGGATGAACTTCGAGGACATTATGCTAACTGAATTAAGCCAGTCACAAAAAGACAAATACTATATGATTCCACTTACATGAGGTACTTAAGGTAGTCAAAATCATACAGACAGAAATAAGTAGAATGATGGTAGCTAGGGGATGGGGGGAGGAGATAATAGGAGGTATTGTTTAACAGGTACAGAGTTTCAGTTCTGATATATATTCCACAGGTCCCTAGGCTCTGTTCTTTTTGCCAAATCTTTTTTCTCTCTGTTGCTCACATTGAGTAATGTTATTGCTCTATATTTCAAGCTCATAGTTTTTTTCTCTTATTAGTTCCATTCTATATTAAATCCACCCAAATAATCTGTTTTTTACTTAGTCTTATGTTTTTGGTCTCACACGTTCTTCATTACCTTGTTTTTACTCTTTTAAACAAAAAACACTTCTACTCTCAATCCTCAAGCAATTAATATCTCTAGTGGAAAAGAGTCTACAAAATCACTCTTACTTTTTTTTTAAATCTTTTTTTTAAAATTTTTTTTATTTTTTATGATAGTCACAGAGAGAGAGAGAGAGAGAGGCAGAGACATAGGCAGAGGGAGAAGCAGGCTCCAAGCACCGGGAGCCCGATGTGGGATTCGATCCCAGGTCTCCAGGATCGCGCCCTGGGCCAAAGGCAGGCACCAAACCACTGCGCCACCCAGGGATCCCTCACTCTTACTTTAATAATGTCAAAAATAATTATTAAACTGAAAGGGCAAGAGTCAAAAAAAAAAAAGAAGAAGAAGAAGAAATGGCAAGAGTATTATTTAAGAAAGCATTGTAAAATGATCCAGAAGTAATGGGATGCTAATTATAGTACTGGCTACTTTTCTATGTCTTTGTTTCCTTCTTATCTATTAAAAAAAGAAAGCGAGCTAGTAATGTTTAAGGTTCTTTTCAGCATTCATATTCTAAATATACATTGTATCTACTTGGAGAAACACAGTATCTTTTCTGCTATATACTTAACTCTTTATTTTGTTTCAAGTTTTTATTTAAATTCTAGTTAGTTATAGTGTAATATTGGTTTCAGGAATAGAATTTAGTGACTCCTCACTTACATATAACATCCAATGCTTATCACAACAAGTGTTCTCCTTAATAGCCATCACCTATTTAGCCTAGCCCCCACCTACTACCCTCCATTAACCCTCAATTTGTTCTCTATAGTTAATAGTCTCTTATGATTTGCCTCCCTCTTCCTCCCCTTCCTTATGTTCATCTATTTTGTTTCTTACATTCCACATATTAGTGAAATCATATGGTATTTGTTTTTCTCTGACTTATTTCTCTTAGCATAATATACTTTACTAGCTATTTGCAACAGCCACTCTGGGAAATAGTATAGAGGTTCCTCAAAAAGTTAAAAATAGTACTACCCTATGACCCAGGAATTGCACTAATAATTTATTTACCTAAAGGATACAAAAATACTGATTTAAAAGGGCAAATACACCTCGATATTTATAGCAGTACTTAACAAAAGTCAAATTCTGTAAAGGGCCCAAATGTCCATCAACTGATGGATACACACACACACACACACACACACACACACACACACAATGGAGTATTATTCAGCCACAGAAAAGAAAAACATAATATCTTACTCTTTCAATCTGCTTTTCCATTTCTTTATGCTGTTCAAGATGAATTTTCTTGGCCTTTTCAAAAGCTAAACAAATTTTCTCATGTTCTGTATTGATATTAGTTTCTAGACTTCTTATCTTTTCATTCTTTTCCTAGAAATACAAAAACACTTTAATGTCTCTGCCTCTCCCTCTTTGTGTCTCTCATGAATAAATAAAATAAATAAAACAAAACAAAACAAAAAACAAATAAAATAAAATAAAATAAAATAAAATAAAATAAAATAAAATAAAAGGGACATCTGGGTGGCTCAGCACTTGAGCACCTGCCTTCAGCTCAGGGCATGATCCTGGAGTCTCAGGATCGAGTCCCACATCGGGCTCCCTGCATGGAGCCTGCTTCTCCCTCTGCTTGTGTCCCTCTCTGCCTCTCCCTCTCTGTGTCTCTCATGAATAAATAAACAAAATCTTAAAAAAAAAAAAAACACTTTAAAAGAATATAATTAAGAACTAGTTTTACATAAAAGAATATAAGTAAAGCATTAAATTTGTCATATTCTATTTTTTGAAGACTCACAGTAGTGTATAAAACTTCAAAAATATTTAAACATTTATTGAAAAGATAAAATGATTATTTTTAAAAACTGTATCAAAATGAAAAAAATTTAACTATTTTAATAAGTGGCTGGGGTGCCTGAGTGGCTCAGTGAGTTAAGTGTCTGCCTTAGGCTCAGGTTATGATCTCAGGATCCTGGGATTGAGCCCTGTATTGGGCTCCCTGCTCAGCAGAGAGTCCATTCTCCCTCTCCTTCTGCCCCTTACCTTGCCAGTATTCTTTCTCTCTCTGAAATAAATAAATAAAACCTTAAAAAAAAAGATTTACTATTTTAAAATACAAGCATATCAAAGAAATATACTATTTCCTTCAATTCTACTAGAATAAAAACAAGAAATTACAGGTAACAACTTGCCATATAAGCCTATAAACTTAAAAATGCTGAAACAAGAAAATGAATTCAAAAAAGTTTAGTAGAATTTATAGTTTTCTATTTGGTATAATGTATGACAATGATTATAAAACATGCTGTCACAAATCAAGTGCCTTAAAGTCACAGTGAATTTGTAGCCAAACAGTAATTTTTACCATAAGCTCCTGTTCTAGCTCTGCGTTTTTTGCAGCAATAGAGGAATAAGCAACAATTTTTTCTTCCAGCTGTTTTTCGAGAGTTAAAAGTTGAGAACATTTCTTTGTCATCTGAAAACACATTGTAATAAATAATCAGTTTTTAAAAATAAATGACAATTTAGAAGAAAAATAGTGAGTGAAGACTGGGTATATGACAGATTGTTCTAGCTATGTAATACATAAATAGTTTAATTCTGACCCCATGTCCAAATAGGACTTCATCCTAACTCATTTCTTAACAGTAGCTGTTAAAGACTGACATTAGTATAATAATATGTTAACAATAGCTATTTCTAGTATAATTATTAATAGATTTTGTTCTTTGTCCTTTCTGTATTTTCAACAAAACTGTGCTAATTTTGTATTTAAAAAGTTATTAATCTCAGTACTAGATTATTTTTAAGTAAGCTATTGCCTATAATTTAGATTTAGACTAAATCTCTTTTTCTAGTACTTACATAATGTAAGTAATCCCACAGATCTTTTCCTCAGTCTAGGCTACAGATTTTACAATGAGAAATCAGACATTTTAAAAGTATTCCCATAGATGGCATCAGCCTCAGTTTAAAGTGTGAGTATAACATATACACAAGTGGTCCTGGTCTATAATTACCTGAAAAGGTGTCCTTGTTCTGTTCTCAATAGAAATGAGAATCAGATATTCACAAAACACACATTATGCAATTTTCAAAATGTAATCCAAGCATATCAAATTTATATGGAGTTGTTCACAAATTCAGATTCCTGAACATGACTCCATACCTACTGAATCAGAATCACTAGAACAGTACCCAGAAATCCACATTATTTAATAGGCTTCTCAGCTGGTTCTGCTGTTAGCTAACATTCAAAATCCTCTATTATCACTCCTTTTTTTTCCCAATGACATAATCCAAATTCTTTACTTGTAAATGTTTTTTTTTTGTAAATGTGTTTTAGCCATATTAACTTATACTTAGAAGAAATAATAGACCACAATACATTACAAGTTCTATCATATATGAGACCTGTTAGCCACTAGAGAGTAATTTCTTACTTTTAACATAGATTACAACCCAAAGGTTTCCAAATATAATTTTAAGAGAATTTATAAATGATGTGGTACCATTAATTTTTTTTAATGTATAAATCTGGACTTAACACATACAACTTTTACAAAACTCTATAATATCTTTTTTGTCTCCAAAGTTAGTACATATGAACAGCTCATTCAAGCTTACTTCACTTTCCAGTTTGCTAGAGCTTGAAGCTTTCTCTAGCAGCTCCTCTTGTATCAGCTGAAACTGACTAGTTCTGTGAGCCATATTAACCTTCAAATCAGAATTCTCAGCTTCTATTTGTATCAACTTAGTACGTAGTTCTTCTATTCCAGAAGCAAGTCTTTGCCTTTCTTTTTCATATTGCTTGCTCACAGTATGTTGACGGTCTTTTATTCTTTCTGCTAACAAACATAAAAGGAAAATTAGTCTGTATAAAAACTTAAAGAATAAAAACCTATTCAATGTTGAAAGATTTAATCATAAATAATTTCTCATCTGAAGAATTCTAAAAGAAATGGAGAATGAGACATACATTAAGGAAAATATAATGAAGGAACATGGTAAAGAAGGTATTTCTATTACTAAGTACATCACAAAGTAGGAATAAATTCCTCAAAATCACTCACTTTTCTGGACTATTCCTTCATACCAGAAAAAGCCTTTCTCTACCTATAAAAGTTCCCATTTATTGGATAGAAAACGTAAAACAAAGCATTATTTGAAAGAAAGTTGTCCTGTTTCCTTAAACTGAAGTTAACCATAAAATTTCTTAGATAACCTGGCATCATTAAGAACATTTTGATGAAGTGTATATAGCTGCAAGTTCACAAGCCAAAGGCAAGGGAATCCTTTCTAAACAAAGGTAGTTGTTCAAATACATCCTTTTTTCACTACAAACATATAAATCTACTCCCACCTAAAAGTGATTGAGCTTTCAGGAGTGCTTTAAAGAGGCATAATGTATACATAGGTACAGAAATTAGTAGAGATGCACCATGCCTTCAAGGGTTGCATAAGTGCTATTTCCTATCAATTTTCCATATCCCTAATATTTCACTTACTAGACTATCATTAGCTCTATACTCTTTGATGTAAGATAATTTATGACATATTCATCAACACCTCTACTAACTAGCATTCATTTTGCTAATAATCTCATTACTCATCCCTATTCTAATTACTTAGATATCTAATTCTCTCTGCTGTCATTTTTCCTGCCACCAGCCAATCATATTTGAAGACAGACAATGATAAGTTGAAGATACATATGTTAACCTCTAGGGCAACCATTAAGAAAATAAAGAGGTATAGTTAACTAATCAACAGTAGAGACAAAAAAAAAATGGAATATTAAAATATAATTGATCCAATAGAATGCAGGAAAGATGAATAAAGGCCATTAGAATAAACAGCAAATGGGATGCCTGGGTGGCTCAGCAGTTGAATGCCTGTCTTCGGCCTAGGGTGTAATCCTGGAGTCCCAGGATCGAGTCCCACATCGGGCTCCCTACATGGAGCCTGCTTCTCCCTCTGCCTATGTCTCTGCCTTTCTTTCTCTCTCTCTCTCTCTCTCTCTCTCAAATAAATAAAATCTTTAAGAAAAAATAAATAGCAAACAAATATCAAGATGATAGTTTCGCTCTCCCTCTGCCCCTCTCCCTCCATGCTCTCTCTCTCTCAAAAAATAAATCTTTTAAAAAAATAATAAATAGGGATGCCTGGGTGGCTCAGCGGTTGAGCATCTGCCTTTTGCTCAGGGTATGATCCCAGGGTCTGGGATCGAGTCCCACACTGTGCTCCCTGCAGGGAGCCTGCTTCTCCCTCTGCCTGTGTCTCAGTCTCTCTGTCTCTCATGAATAAATAAATAAATCTTTAAAAAATAATAATAAATAAAAATGTACTTTACTGAAGTAATACTTATAGTAAGACACACCCATTTAAAATATAAAATTTGATATTTTGTCAAATGTTTCCCTTGTAATCATCACCACAACCAAGACATCTAATATTTCCATCAAAAGACATACAAATGGGGGGGATCCCTGAATGGCTCAGTGGCTTGGAGCCTGCCTTCAGCCCAGGGAGTGACCCTGGAGACCCGGGATCGAGTCCCACGTCGGTCTCCCTGCATGGAGCCTGCTTCTCCCTCTGCCTGTGTCTCTGCCTCTCTCTCTCTCTCTCTGTGACTATCATAAATAAATAAAAATTATTTTTAAAAAAAGACATACAAATGGCAATAGACACATGAGAAAATGTTCAGCATCATTAATTATCAGGGAAATGCAAATCAAAACCGCAGTCAGATATCACTTCACACCTGTCATAATAGCTAAAATCAAAAACACAATGAACAACAAACAAATGTTGTTGAGGATGTAGAGGAAAAAGCAATACTCACACACTGTTTGTGGGAATGCAAACTGGTGCAGGCCCTTAAAAAACAGGATAGAAGTTCCAAAAAAAATTAAAAGCAGAATTACCATATGATCCAGTAATTCCATTACTGAGTATATATCCAAAGAAAATAAAAACACTAATTCAAAAAGATATACTCATCCCTATAGTTACTGCACAATTATTTATAACAGCCAAGATATAGAAGCAACCCAAATGTCCATCAATAAATGAATGGACAAAGATGATGGGGTGTGTGTTTGTGTGTATAATATGTGGAAAATGGAATATTACTCAGCCATAAAAAAGAATGAGATCTTTCCATTTACAACATGAATGGCCCACGAGAATACCATGATAAGTGAAATAAGTCAGAGAAAGACAAATACTGCATGATTTCACTCATCTGTGGAATTTAGGAAACAAATGAACAAAGAAAACAAAGACAAAAAACCTATTCTTAAATATGAAGAACAAATTGATGGTTGCCAAAGGGTGGGGGAAAGAGTTAAATAGGTAAAAGGGATTAAGAGTACACTTCTCATGATGAACACTGAGTAATGTATAGAAACGTTGAATTACTATATTGTACACCTGAAGCCAACGTAACACATTAATTATACTTCAATTAAAAAAAAAAAACACAACAATGTTTCCTTCAGGATTCCTTATACTCCTCAGTTTTCTTTGGGTTTAATTCTGTCTTTAATTATTCTTATGGTGAAATGTTAGATTATAAACACTTTTTTCTTTTCTAAAATGTAAGTATTTAAAGGTATAAACTCATCTTTAGGCAATATTGTAGTTGCATCCCACCAATTTTTATATGTTATATTTTCATTTTATTCATTTCAAAATATCATGATATCTCCTGTGTTTATTTCCAAGTATTTAGAATTTTCCAGGTATCTTTTTGTTACCAATAGTGGACATCAATTCATGAAGGAACCTGAGTTCAGTTTTTAAAAATGTTTTAAGACTTAGTTTATTGGCCAGCATATGGACTATCTTGATGAATATTTTAAATGCACTTGAGAAAATTGTGTATTCTGGTGATTATTGGGTTGAGTGACTGTCAATCGTATTAAACTTGTTTATAGTACTTAAGTCTTCTTTCCCCCTAATGATTTTCTGTGTACTTGTTCTTTTTTTTTTTAAGATTTTATTCATTTTTTTTTATGAGAGACACAGAGAGAGAGAGAAAAAGAAAGAAAGAAAGAAAGAAAGAAAGAAAGAAAGAAAGAAAGAAAGAGAAAGAGAGAGGCAGAGACACAGGCAGAGGGAGAAGCAGACTCCATGCAAGGAGCCTGATGTGGGTCTCGATCCCAGGACTCCAGGATCACGCCCGGGCTGAAGGCAGGCGCCAAACTGCTGAGCCACCCAGGGATCCCCCTGTGTACTTGTTCTAAGAGCAACTGAGAAAGTAGTTTTGAAATCTTCAATATATATGTGGGTTTGTTAATTTATCCTTCTAGTTCTGTCAGTCTCAACTCTGCTTTGTTTGAAATTAGTATAGTTATTCCAGCTGATTTTTTTACATATAATTGACATATATATAATGTTGTATTAGATTCAGGTATACCACATGATGATATACGTATATATTTTGAAATGATTACCACAATAAGTCTACTTAACATCCATCATCACATATAGTTACAAAGTTTGGGGACACAGGAGAGCTTTTAAAATTTACTCTCTCAACAATTTTTTTTTTCTCTCAACAATTTTCAAATATACAATATGGTATTATTAAGTATAGTCACCATTCTATACATTATATGTCCAGGTTTTGTTTATCTTATAACTTAAAGTTTGTACCTTTTGACGACATTTTCCCATTTTCCCCACCCCTAATGCTTCCCTCCGGCAAACACCAATTTGTTCTGAGTTTGTTTTGTTATTTTGCTTTGACATTTTATACATAAGTGAGATCATCCAGTATTTGTCTCTTTGCCTAACTTCTCATTTAACCTAATGTCCTCAAGGTTCATCCATGTTGTCACAAGTGGTAGGGTATCTTTTTTATAGCTGAATAATATTTCATTGTATATATACCACATTTTCTCTACCCATTCATCTGTTGATGGATGTTTAGGTTGTATCCATATCTTGGCTATTGTAAACAATGCTGCAATGAACACAGAGCGCAGATATCTTTTCAAGACAGTGATTTCAGATGTCAGGTAAATACTCATCTCAGTTAAGTACATTTTTTTAAAATAATGCAAAGTTCAACAATTTTGAAATTTTTGTTGTCTTACCAACCCACAACTAGTACTACCAGATTATCAATAATTGAAACTAAACTTCTGGTAATCCATTTCTCTAAAACACTATCATAAAAGACTTAGAATTAAGGAATTCAATTTAATACACTCACCTAGTTGATTACCTCCTAGTTTTACTGGTTCTGTCTCTAAACTATTTAATTTGCCACTTTCTTGTTTGTTGTTATAACCAATAAGACTCTGAGATAATTGATTTGCAGCCAAGTTTGCCTGAAGCTTTTGAATTTCTGCCTCCTTAATTGCCAGCTTAATCCTGGAACAAAATAAAATACACCAAAATTAGAAATATCCTATATAAATATCTCATACCATTTTTACCTTTCAAGTTAGCAAAAATTTTAGAACTCTGATATTTATTAACTACTGGGCAAGATGTGGAAATTCTTATATACCATTGAGTGGAATGTAAACTAGTTCACCTACTTTAAAAACTTGATAGTACATAGTAAAACTAAAAATGTACACGTACCATTACCCAGCAATTTCACTTTTAGGAATATATACTGGAGAAACTCTGGCATATTATAAAAGGAAACATGTAAAGGTATATATTTTGCAGCACTATTTCTAATAGAAGAAAACCAGAAACAAGGTAACTATCAATAAATAGTGATACCGTTATAGGATAGACTAACCATACTAATCCACCCATTGATCAGTCACTCTTAACTACCTACCTCAAATGTATGAACTTAAAAAATACTGCTGAGTGAAAAAGCAAAATTACAAACAATATAAGCACATAGTGTATTTTGCATATGTGGATATAAACATATACAAAATGGACTGAAGAATATATACCCAATTCAGGACGGTGTATACTTAGAAGGAGAATTCTCGAGATAGTGGGAAGGGAAACCTCATAATGTCTTTAGTTCTTACTTAAACACATTTGAAAAAACTATCACAGAATGTTAAGAATCAATTCTTAGTTGTGGAAACACAGATATTTGTTATATTTGTAGAACTTTTTGTATATTTTTCATCTCAAAGATTTTAATTACCAATTAAAAAAAAACCATTGTATTTGCTACAACTTAAGCATCTGAAAACCATACCTCAATTCTGAAATCACCATTTTATTTGCCTCACAGCAGCCAATGTCTTCCTTGTTTGACAAACTACTCATCTGGTGTTTAGAAAGAGATGATTTATAACCAAACATTTCTCTTTTTAACTGAAAATTTAAAAACAAACATATATAAACTTACAATATCTATGATGCAATTGTTTTATTATTCAGAACACCAATTGAAAACTTTTGTGATAGGAGAAATGTATAAATACATTATAAAATGTTAACAGGAAAACCACAAGAGTTCAAATAAACCTGCATTATATAAATCATTTGGAGACATCATATAACATAGCATTAAGTGAAAACAACAAAGGCACATGTAGTATTTTCTAAAATAGATTAGCTATATATGTTTTTCTAGAGCATTCATATGTGGCAATATTTAAAATATGGATAAGAAGGATATACATGAGTTTTGGAATAATGCCTACCTCGGAGAAGAGGTGGGAAGGATTGGGATCTAACACAGTACATAAAGAGGCTTTATTTATCTGTAAAATTTTATTCTAAAAAATCTGAAGTGAATATCCTAATATGTTACTCAGATTTAGCAAATGGTATGCTGCATTGGTCTCTGCTTTTCTGTATGTTTGAACAATAGAGAATTTTTAAAATTAGTTGTGAAAAGGGGCAAGATAAGCACTTAATGACTACAACCAAACAGGCTTTCTAGAAATGAAAAAAATTCACATTTCCAAACCATGTTATTATTAGCACTGCATAAAACATCAAATCAGGGCAGCCTGGGTGGCTCAGCAGTTTAGTGCCTGCTTTCGGCCCGGGGCATGATCCTGGAGACCCGGGATCGAGTCCCACGACAGGCTCCCTGCATGGAGCCTGCTTCTCCCTCTGCCTCTGTCTCTGCGTCTCTCTCTCTCTCTCTCTCTCTCTCTCTCTCTCTGTGTCTTTCTTGAATGGATGAATAAAGCTTTAAAAAAAAAAATCGAAACAAGCATATATTACCACACCAATTTCAGAATCACATACAAAGTAATTCCTGATGTTGAGTCAAATGAGAATATCAATTTTAAATGAATGTTATCTGCATCTAATTACTATCAAATTTCAAAAGCAGTACATTAAAAACCTAAACAAATAATTAGAATCCTTGAACAGTAGATATAGCAGAGGGCTGGGAACCAAGAATCATACATTCTAGTTTTAATTCTATTAGCTAATTTAAAAGCTACTTACTTCCTTGGTGCTATGTTTCTTCATAAATAAAATGACGGCATTGAATCAGATGAGTTCTCAGGTCCCCGTAGCTTGTTAATTCCATTACAGTTTAAAATTCATAAGAGTCTAGCACCCATCCAAATGTATTTGAAACCAGCCGACACATTTATATATGTTTATATATAGTCTCCTGATCTCACTTTTATTTTATACCTATCAATAATGGATTTCTTTTAATAAATGCTTCAATAATGATTTCTGACCCAGTTATATTTACCTTCTTCCTAATCTCATTTATACATATGGTTATATATAACTGAAAGAAAAATGGTGGTCAGCACTATCATAAAGACATTTTAATGTTCTGTGCATTCTAATAAGTACATGAAAAGCTGCTCAACATTATTAGTCATTAGAAAAATGCAAATTAAAACCACAATGTGATACTACTTCATACCCATTAAGGTTGCTATAATCTAAGAGATAGATAATAAAAAATGTTGGTTAGATTGAGGAAAAACAGGAACCCTCACACATTCCTGGTGAGAACATAAAATGATACAGCAGGGATGCTTGGGTGGTTCAGCAGTTGAGTGTCTGCCTTTGGCTCAGGTAGTAATCCTGGGGTCCTGGGATGGAGCCCCACATTGGGCTCCCTGCATAGAGCCTGTTTCTCCCTCTGCCTATGTCTCTGCCTCTCTCTGTGTCTCTCATGAATAAATAAATAAAATCTTTTTTAAAAATGGTACAGCCACTTTGGAAAACAATTTAGCATAACTTTATCATATGATCCAGAAGTTCCACTACTAGGTATCTAACTCAAGAGAAATGAAAGTACATCCACACAAAAAGTTGTACACAAATGTTCATAGCAGTATTGTTCTTAATAGTCCAAAAGTGGAAGCAATCCAAATGTCCATCTATTGGTGAATAGATAAATAAAATGTGGTATATCCATACAATGGAATAATATTCAACAGTAAAAGGAAATGAGTACTGATATATATCACAAATGATCTTCCAAAATATTTAGGATGCAAAAGACTTTATACTGTATAGTTTTATTTATATAAAATGCTCAGAAAAGACAAATCTCTAGAGGCAGAAAAGTAGATTGATGGTTCCCTAGGGGTGGGTGTGCATACAGGGACTAATTATAAATAGGTACAAGGGGGATCCCTGGGTGGCGCAGTCGTTTGGCGCCTGCCTTTGGCCCAGGGCGCGATCCTGGAGACCCGGGATCGAATCCCACATCAGGCTCCCGGTGCATGGAGCCTGCTTCTCCCTCCGCCTGTGTCTCTGCCTCTCTCTCTCTCTCTGTGACTATCATAAATAAATAAAAAATTTAAAAAAAAATTTATAAATAGGTACAAGGGATCTTTTGGGGATGATAAAAATGTTTGAAAGCTAGATTGTGGGATTATTCCAAAACCTGTAAGTTTACTAAATATAACTGAAGAGTACAATTAAAATGAGTGAATTCTGTATTATGTCAATGTTACTCAAAGCTATTTTTAAAAAATCCTGAGTCGTTCTTACACAAGGCACCACAAGTCTAAGAAAGAGTGGAAGAGTAGAAAGGTTAAATGCAGAAAAAGAAAAGAGAGTACAAAAGAAATTCATGATTGAAAGTAGAGATATGTAAAAATAAATCAATCAGTAAAAGCTAATAAAGCAACCATAAGATGATGACTTCTTGATAAAGCATTTCAGTAAAATTTTCTTCTTCACCCATACTTACTGGCAACTGGGACATAACTTTTTCCAAACTTCTCAGTTCCACCCTTGAACTTTCTATTTCTTGCTGACACAAATCCAGTCGCTCATTCTGTGCTGCAACACGGAGTTTTAATTCTCGGTTTTCATTCATTAGAGAAAATTTTTCTCTAAGTACTTCTTTTTTGTCTTCTAACTCATTCTCTAACTTCAGAATACTTTGTCTAGATTCAGTTAGTTGTGCCATAACTTCTGAATTTTTCACTGCCATGATCCTTAATTTTTCCTTACCACTGTTATTTTCTTCTTTTAACTGCCTACAAAGAAAAAAAAGCACAATAATGAAAATAAAATATACATTCATTTTCAGTAGTCACATTTAGTTAATATCACTTTTAAAATATTTTAAAGCATTATTCTGGAATAATAATACCTGCTCACATGTACTGAGTGCCTACTTTCACCAGGTGCTCACAACTTTATGTGGGTAGCAGCACTATTATCACTCTCTGTTTATAGATAAGAAAATCAAGGTATAGAAAGGTTATAGAAACTTTGCCAGTGTCTCACAGTAAGTAGGAGGGCAAGATAACTCCATTATCTTCAAAGTACTTCTGCTCCCTTTTCAAAAGTATAAGACAGGAGATATAACTCAAAATCCTAATTCAACATATCACAACATCAAGAAAGTTTTAGATTACATAAGGAAAAGTCATGAACTATTAGCCATAACTCCAAAAAACAGTAATTAACCATTAACAGATTACTAGGCAGTATTATTTTCAAATACACACACACACACACACACACATACACACACACACACACGCCTATAAAAAAAAATGTCAAGGGAAGCCCGGGTGGCTCAGCAGTTTAGCGCCACCTTCAGCCCAGGGCGTGATCCCGGGGACCCAGGATAGAGTCCCACGTCAAGCTTCCTGCATAGAGCCTGCTTCTTCCTCTGCCTGTGTCTCTGCTTCTCTCTCTCTCTCTCTCTCTCTCTCTCTGTGTGTGTGTGTGTGTGTCTCATGAATAAATAAATAAAATCTTTTTTAAAAAAAACATGTCAAACATTAGAACAATCCAATCTTTAGAACTGTTGGTGAATGGATAAATAAAATGTGGTACATCCATACAGCAGAATAATATTTAACAAAAATGAGGTTCTGATATACATCGCAGTACATTCAGTTTCCTTTATCAGACTGTTAATATCTCTGAAATGAGAAGGCTGGACTAGGTGATTCTTCATGATTTGAAGAACACATACTTTACTTACCAGTTAATGTTGTCACACTATAGGGATATGATATGTGTGTGTATTTAGAAGTATATTAATATTAACATGTTTTATTCATTAAAAATCTTAATGTTGTACCTAGAAAAGAATTTCAGTCATGAAATCTATCTTTCTATGAAATTTAAGGCCATAATTACAATAAATATACAAAATAATCTGTTTTAAAATGTTTCAGTTCTTTTTTCCATTTCCAGACAAAAATCCTTTTTCCACAACAGGATACTGTACCTTAATTTCTCTTTCAGAATTTCAAGGTCACTTTTATATAGACCACACTTTTCCTGTAGCCTTTTATTTTCTTTTTCACAGCTAATTAGATTTTTCTCTAATATTTCTTCTTCAACTTGAACCTAAAACAATAATTTGTTTTAAGTGGACATACTACTGTGGTCATAAATTTTAGGTGTTTCAAACTAAAAAGTAGTGATTTCAGAAATAAGCAGGAAAGTAGAGTAAGTACTTCACAAGTTTAAGTCCCTAGCCTTGTAGTGAAAGAAGCTAAGTAAACTTCCTGGGCAGTAACAAAGGACAGGGAGGGGAACTCGACCACCTGTTCAGAGATGGTTAAGAGCCTGTAGCAGAAGGGCAATGGTACTATCATCTGAAAGCGAATGTTCTGGCCTCACAGGAGTAAGGCAAGCAACTCATGTAGGGATGCTGCATCATGTTACTAAAGGCTAACTATACTGCAATATTTTTGAAGTAATTTTTGAAATTTTAGCCACTGAATACCCCCACTGAAATAACAGTCCAAGTCTAAGGTAAAAGTCAAGCACGCAGGTTGGAGTGGTGGGAGTGAAGGGCTCTGAAGATCTGCCCCACTTCCTCTGTTACATCTATGTAACTATAGGGCTCTGCTGAGCATGGTTTGAAACTGATAATCTTAAGTGAAAAAAAATCATCTTACCTTTTCTTTTCTTTCCTGTATAAAATCCTCACTCTCCTGAGGACATCTCCCACACACACACTGAGCATTCTACCTCCCGCTACAGATTACCTTATTAAAAATCCCTTTTGTGGTATTTCATTCCCACAGGGACCTTCTCCAAGGCTTTCAAAACAGTGGTTTAATTTACACTTAAGACCAGTACCAAATGGGATCCCGATTTAAAAATTTTTTTTATTGAAATATAGTTAACATACAATGTTAGTTTCAGGTGTATAACACAGTAACCCAACAACTCTATGCATTATGCTACACTCACCACAAGTGTAGCTACCATCTGACACCATATAACACTATTACAATACCATTGGCTATATTTCCCATGCTGCATCTTTCATTCCTGTGACGTATTCATTCCATAACTGGAAGTCTGTATCTCCTACTCCCTTTTACCTATTTTGCCCTCCCCCTCACTCCCTTACTCTATGAACCATCAGTTTGTTTTCTTGATTTACAAGTCTGATTCTGCTTTTTGTTTGTCTGGGTTTTAGATTCCACATATAAGTAAAATCATATGGTATTTGTCTTATTATATTTTTAATAATATTTCTTTTACCCTTCTACCTTTCTTTGAACAGAATCATTAACTTCCTCTCTTTCAATTATTATCTCAAGACAAAAAGAAGTCTCTTGTGTCAGTATCCATTGACCAGACCTTTCTTCTGAGCTCAACATCTGAATATTCAGCATGTGGCCTTCCTCCAAACAGGTTTTATTATCCATCTGGTATTACTTGAAAATATTAAATGAATGTGAAAAAGCTACTATACTACTATGCAGAATCTGTTCAAGGAATCTTCCCTCTGAGAGGCAAAAGACAGACCCTCTCAGGGTGGTAGGTCCAGGGAGACCACCTGAAGGCTATACAGTCTATCCTGCCTTCATTTTCATTGAGGTGATGGGAATAAATTTTCTGCTTCTATGTCTACAGCTCCAACCTCTGCTCAATCACCTCATCCTTCTCTGCAGTATTTTTTCCTTTCTCTATATGTTGTTCTTCCCCTTGTCTCCTTTCTTTTTCCACTTTGGATAAAAAAGTTTCTGCTTATTGTAAGAAGATTATAAACACCAGCCTTAACCAATATTTATAAATTTTTTATTTCAACTATTTTATTATGAGGTCATAAAAATTATTCTCTGTTTTACTTATAAACAAATATATTCTATTTATGTCTATTTTTAGATTTAGAATATAGACAGTAACATAAAACACTGAATTGGCATATCTCCTTCTTACCTTTTCCAGTTTTTCAGCCACTTTTTCTTTATAATGTTGGAAAGCTTTACTCAGCTCTTCGGCATTATATAGTGCTTCATTCCTTTGTCGTTCAGCTCTAAAATTTAAAAAGGTATAATTAATAAAAGTAAAGAATGCTCTGCATTTGACTAGTCAAATTCCAAAGTAATCTATATTTTAAGGAAAAATGGATATAAGAAGTACTAAAAAAGAGCAGTACTAAAAAGGCTTAAACTACAAAATGAAGCCCAGAGACTACAAAAATTTCTTCACTATTATCAGTATGAAAAATGAAATATAAAACACTTAATAAGCTTTGAAACATATATACATTTTTATGTGTTGGCAATTTTGTTCTCTATCTGGAAAAGACAGATTAAGAGAAGTGGCCTAAGCTGTATAAATTTTCAAAGATCGGTTATTACAGAATCAGTCCACTGTCTAATATATTAAAAATACACAGTAAATCCTGTAACCGTTGCAAAGGGCAAGTAAATTCTCAAAAACATATTTCAGAAGATATATCTAAAAGATACAAAAATCTGAACAACAAAATCCAATCACTACTAAGCACTTAGTTGTTTTTTATTTTTAAAAAGATTTATTTATTTATTTACTCCTGAGAGACACAGAGAGAGAGAGGCAGAGGCACAGGAGGAGAAGCAGGCTCCATGCAAGGAGCCTGATGCGGAACTCGATCCCAGGAATCCAGGGATCACACCCTGACCCAAAGGCAAATGCTCAACCGCTGAGCCACCCCGGCATCCCAACGCAGTCTTAGTTGACCCTGACCTTTCCTCATACTTTTCACGTTGAATTGATACTGGGCTGAAATGTGGTTAATATCATACCCACACTGAAAAGTTTTTCTATATTTAAACCTCTTCTCATCATATTCTTTCTAGTGTAAGGAAAGTTAGTGAACCTCCTCTTGTCAAGGTTGAATTCCTCTCTACTCTAGATCTCCAGTCTTCCCTTTCAGGGACATAACCTACCTTCCATACTTCCAGCCTTCTATCTACTGACTTTTAGATTCAGTGGAAGTATCTCTTACTTTCTAAATCTATGTGGTTAAGTTTGGATAGCAACTGATGACAGCAGAAGTGAAGTGTCTATTTGATTCCTAAGTTTCAGGTAAATGGGAACAATAAGGCATTTATCTGAAAATCTAAGAGAATATATTCCATTACTTAGTCTGAGTAGCTAGAATTAAGAAAGCATAGGATATCTGTATTTCGCACTGAAACGAACAAAACCCTCCATTTGCTTTCTTCTCTCATCATCCTTCCTTTCAAGCCAAACTTATCTACCTTTACTTTTATCTTTTCTTCATCACCAATTTAAAAAAAAGTTAAGACATATTTCAACCACAGAGAAAAGTATAAATACACCTATGTACTCCCAAACCAGCTTCAAAGAATCTTCTCTATTTTTGCCTTACATGGCATTTTTCTATATTAAGCAAAGAAAATGTTATAGACATTACAGAGTTGACATCTCTGTGTGTCCCTTCCAAATCCCATTCCCTTGATTAGGATTACAGAGTTAACCTTAGTTTTTTGGGTTCTTTTTTTTTTACAATACATTTTGTATATTCCCATGTTAACCTAAACCCACAAATAATACATCACAGTTCATTTATTCCAAGAGGCACATTGTTTTCAAATTTTTAACATCTCTATAATTGGTATGTATTTTATAATTAATGGTACATAATAGTTTCATGGTGATATTTTTTCTTGGTGACTACCTAAATAATGGTGCACCTTAAAATCTGTGTAATCTTACATTAAATAGAACATCATAGTTTCTTCCATGTTTTTATACTTTATGTGATCACACTATATATGTTTATAGCATTGCACTATATATATCCTTCTGCAGATTGCTTTTACTCAGTATTGTTCAAGAACTATGATCATCTTTATGACTATAAATCATTTTTTAAAACCTAGGGCATGCTATTCTATTAAATGAAAATACTGTAATTTATTCCTTTTTCATTTGATAGACATTGGGGTTGTTTCCACTTATACCAACACAATGCAATGAGCATCCCAGTGTACAGCTTCTCAGCAATATGTGGAAGAGTTTAAGATAATTAGGAGCTGAACTGCTTGATATTTTCCAAAGTATTTCAAAGTTGAAAGTACTATGTAGGAGCACTTCAACTTTATTAAATCTTTTTTAAAAATTAGTACAGCATTTGTATCAACTTATACTCCCAACCAAAAATGTGTATGAGTTTCTCTTGTACTAAACTTTTACCCATGCTTAGAGAAGCAGTATATAATAATAAAATACCTACATAAGCCTCTCAACAATCTATAATGAAGGTAAGTGCCAAAAGCAAGACACTCACAGCTTATGTAACTTGTCCAAGACCTCACAGCTTACAGTGAATATAACCTATTTCCAAAATCTCCTTACTTAACCATTTTGCACTACTACCTCTGGTACGCTATTCAATCCAGTGGGCCCTAGAGCTATTGGGTTTATTCTTATTTATTTATTTTTTGAGCTATTGGGTTTAAATTCTAACTCTACCACTGTTTGTTCTCAATCTCTCTCTAATTGAGTTTCCTCATTTGTAAAATGAGGATGTTATCAATCTCATGTGGATATTTAAGGAGCAAATGAGTCAAACACTAAAAGCACTTAGAAAAGTGTTTACACATAATGAATGCTGAGTAGGTTATTATAATCGTCACCAAATTAAAAACTTTTGCCAATATAATAGTGTTAAGTGACTATACTCTTACAACCTCATTGTAGTTTTTTTTTTTCTCATTGTAGTTTTAATCTGCATTTTTGATCAAGTTGAGCAATCTTCCAAGCTCCATTTGCCATTTGGATTTCTTGTCCTTTACCTGTTCAGATTCTTTGTCTTTATTACTAGATTTTTCCCCTCCCTTTTCTTCCTGATTTTTGAGAGGTCTTATAAATTCTGGATACGAATCTTTGTGAATTAAATTATTTGCAAATACTTCCCTGAGTATCTGTCTTGTCTTTTTCATTTTTTAAGTGATGTGTTTTATAGAACAGGAAGTTGTTATTTTAATGCATTTTAAATTTAGCCATCTTTTCCTATAGTACTTATGCTTTCTGGATCTCACTTATTTAAATTCAATTAATTAACATATATCTGGATCTCATTTTAAAACATTCTGCCTCCTTCCATGAGACATCATGGAAACCATTCCTCTGTATTTTCTCTAAAAGTTTTACGTTTCACAATTGGGTCTTAAACCCATCTGGAATAGTTTTTTGTATACAGGTAGGAGGTAGGGGAGGGACAGTAAAGCATCCCCCAAACTGAGAAAGTACTTTGAGACCAGAAAACAAAGCACACCACTCCGTATAGGTCACACACAGTTTTATTCAAGGTAACTTAATGGAGGGTGGGGGAGTATGGAGATATCGGTTAGCAAAAATCCATGTAGAACCATGGCTATTCTCCACAAAGTCCAGACATTAATCTATAGATTTTATAAAGCAAGAGGACACATGGGGGCAGGGGGAGAAGACACTGTGGTGAGATCGAAGGGTTTGCATGCATCTAACTGACAGCAAACCTTTAATTAGGTCTTGTGGCACTTAACCTGTGCATCCAAAAGGGGAAAGACAATGTTATTTCTAACAGATTCCTGAGAGGCCAAAGCAAGCCTTCCCCTATCCCTACACCTTGATAAGCATTTCTAAGGTATGTATGTATATTTTTCTCCAAGGGTCCTGGAACACGTAGCCGGAGAGGTAATCCAGTGAACATGAACAAGACAGAGGGCCAAAAATAGAGTCAGTTTTGTCAGCACTCCTAAAGCAGGGATCTAATTTGATTTTTTTATATTAATAATCAATTCTCCCAGAACATTGACTTTTTTGTTTTTTAAATTTCAAATTGGTACCCTTTAATGCAGATTCACTGATTTTTGATATCTTACAGTTGGTTTTTTCTCTTGAGATTTTTTTGTACTGAACTACATTCTATTGAAATTAGAATTCACTCTTAAATAGCATGTATCCTAAGAAAACAGACACTGCCTCACATAACCACAACTATCAAATTCAAGAAATCTAAAATTGTTACAATACTATTATCTAACACAAATTCATATGTAAGTTTTATCAGTTATTCCAATAATGTTCTTTATAGATCTTTTTTTTTTTTTTCCTTCTGATCCAGGATCACATACTGCTTTTAGTTATATCTTTAGTTCATTTAATCTGGAATATCTCAGCTTTCTGTAAGTCAGGACAACTTTCTTTCTTTTTTTTTTACAACAATAGCTTGAATTTATTGAACATTTATTATGTCCCACAGAAAGTTTTACCTGCTTTATATACCTAATCAAATGGTTACAATTCAGTAAATCAAGGATTATCCTTATTCTGTAACTAACACCCAGAAAGATTCAACAGTATGCTTAAGGTATGTCCTCACAAATACTAAGTAGTAAACACAATGTATGAATCTAAGAAGAAGGTGGGGTCTTGCTCTGAACCATCTGGGTACACAGACTACTGATACAAAATTAAATGTCAAATAAGGCACACAAAAAAACGTGCTTTTAGAATCATGCCATGCAAAATAATTTTCTCTTAAATAGGGAAATATGAGCATTCTCTGTTTAGTATGTAGAAAAAACATTTCATATATATATGTATTTGTGTGTGTGTGTGTGTCTGTATACACACACACACACACACACACACACACACAAAGGTTACTCAAAGGTCTATTCTGACATTGGTATTGAAAAGTCACACAGATGAGATCTTCAAATGCCAGAAGCTGATGGTCAATTCTGTGTTTACTGTGATTCAATGATTCTTCCTTCTTTTACTTCCTAATGTGATGATATATAAAGTTAAACGACCTATGACCAATGCTAACATAATGTGCAGCAGCTACTTAAGCTATTTGGAAGTAAATTATCACTACAACATGTTTTTCTCATCCTGCTTCCCTCTTTTTCTCAACTATCTACTATTTCTTAAGACTTTGTGCTTCACCATGAGAGAAACACATCAAACTAGGGTTTTCTTCTGTTCTCTAGATTGTTAATGTGTACCAAGTGAGAAATTCAGTAAATCAGTGAATGCATGCTGCTAAATATCTGCTTAACCTTGCCGGTTTCCTCATGAGGAGATTTAGGGTTCTCATTCTTGGGAGCACACTACATAAATGACATTGTACCCTTCTCACTATACCACAGATGAAACACACAATGTCAGTCTGTCCAACGTCTTAACTTTTTGATTCTTCTACTCTTTCCCCTGATTTGCAATGTCACCTATTAACATATCAAGTTTCCATTGTCTGTGTTTGGTAAAAAGGGTCTGTTCTATACAACTGATTTTTGTTTGTTTGTTTGTTTATTCCTATACCAACATCATATTAACTTAATTTCATATAACTTCAGAAGTCCTGGTATCTTCAGGCGTATTCTCCACTTTGATCTACAACTTCAAAACTGCCTCACTTATTCTTGGACCTTGGTTCTTCCATATGATTTCTGGGTCAGTTTAATACATTTTACCAAAAATCTGTTGGGATATTGATTGGAATTGTATTGACTATATCAATTATTTTGGGAAAAACTGATACTTTATTAGGTTTCCTTTTGGAGAAATAGTATATACTTCATTTTATTATACGTGCTGTTGAAGCAAGCACTGGTATATACTTTGTAAGTTAGATCTTATTTTAAGACTTTCAATAAAATTTTATAATTTTCTCCATTAAATTAAGCATTTCCTTTTATTCTGATGTTTTGACATCTGGGGCCTTACAGATCCTAGGAAGACTGACCTTCCCAGGGTTAGCCAATTCTTAGAGACAGTAAACTACTCACCTGGAAGTCTACCTTTCATAAGCAATCTAATCAGGAGCCTGCTCCTCACTCCTCTCTTTGGCTCTTACACTCAGGGCCAATAATGCCCTGTCCTAATTACCTCAGGACCAGGTACTAGACAACTCAGGACAGCCTTACACTCCAGTCCACTGAGATTATTCACACTACCCAATCCTAAACCTGTTTCTTCCTTAACTGTTCTTTCCTGCAGAAACCACAATAACATCTCTCGCTCACTTTTTTTTTTCCCCAACTCTCTGTCTCCTGACTGACCCTGATGTTTCCCTGCATGGCCCCCTGCATGGCCTGTCATGTCTCCTGTTTAGAGATTTGTGAGTATAACTTCCTTCTTCATGACAGTCATTTCCATGTCTGTGTGTCTAACTATACCCGATTAATACAAATCCTGAGCACATTTTAAAACATTAAGATTGTGGGCAGCCCGGGTGGCTCAGCGGTCTAGCGCTGCCTTCAGCTCAGGGCCTGATCCTGGAGACCCAGGATGGGAGTCCCACGTCAGGCCCCCTGCATGGAGCCTGCTTCTCCCTCTGCCTGTGTCTCTGCCATTCTCTCTCTCTCTCTCTGTATGTCTCTCATGAATGAATAAAGAAATAAAATCTCTTTTAAAAAAATAAAACATTAAGATTGTACATATTTTCATTAAGATTGTAGATATTTTATTTAACTTAGTTTTTAATTTTTTACTGAGTAAAATGTAGAAGTGAATGAACTTCTGTATATGTATACATCCACATAACTACTATCCAGATCAAATACAGAATATTTCAAGAACTGAAAAGGCTCCCTGGTGTACCCACTCAGTCAATATTCTTTACTCAAAAAGGTAAGCACTTTTTTGGACTTTTAACATCATCAATTTTGCCTACTATTGATTTCTTATGGAAATGTACTATACTCTTTTACATCTGGCTTTTCTGCTTAACATTATATCTGTGATATCCATTCATGTTAAATAGCTATAGTTGCTCTTTTTCACTGATGCATATATTCCTTAATTTATAACACAACTGATGGATTTTATTTTTGATTAACATTTAGCAATTATGAATGAAGCCACTTTGAATATTCTTGCACCTATCTTTTGATAGACACATGCACTCATTTTTGTTGCCACGAATGCTGGATCTCAGGGTGACTTACATTAATGTTAGCACATAATGGCGAAATTTTCCAAAGTGTTTCTACCAATTTGCTCTCCTACTAGAAATATATGAGAATTCCAGGGGCTCCACAACTTTGCCAAAACTTGATATTGTGAATCATTTTCATTTTAGCCACTGTAGACCATAACGGGCCTATTTCCTTTTGTCATCCCCATTGTTTTGTTTGGTTTCTTTCTTGTAGGCAGAACTTTAACTATTGATTCAATATCTCTAATGGCTATATATCTATTCAGGTTTTCAATTTATTCTTAAGTTCTGTTAAATTATTTTTGTTGAAAAATCATTTATTCAGTCTAAGTTTTCATATTTACCATCCTAAAATGGTTCATAGTATTTGGCCTTATTTCTTAAATCATAGCTAAATCTGTAATTTGAATTCCCTTTTCAATCCCAATATTCCTTTTGTGCCTTGTCTCCTTGATTAATCTAATATGATACCCATTAGTTTGGTCATTATGAAAAGAATCAGATTTAGGTTTTAGTGATTCTGTTTTCTATTCAACCATTTCATCTTTTATTATTTCAATATTCCTAATTTCTATTTTTCTTTTGATGCTTTTTCTTCTACTGTCCTTCTCTTGACTACATAAATTAGATGTTTTAGTTCATTTTTTCCACTCATACATTAATTTTAACATATGCATAGGAGGCTAAAAATTTTCCTTAGAATATCTTTGGCTGCAGCCCATGAGCTGTGATATTTTTAATATCACTCTGTTCTAAAAGTTTTCTAATCTTTATCCTAATTTCTTCAATGGTCGATAAGTAGCAAGAAGGCTGGCTTTAAATTGCTGAATATACATGATTTGGGGGGATTACATTCTAACCTAATTGTACTAGAGTCTGAGAAGGTAATATGTACAACATCAATCGTTTGGTGTTTATTGAAACTCATACTTTCTGGCACAGTGATGTAAAAGATTACAAATGTTCTAGAAGTGCTTGAAAGAATATGAATTTTCAAATTGTTGGGTACAGGATTCCATATATACATACATTAGACCAAGATTATCAATTATCATTCAACTCTTCAACTTCTTGCTTTCTTGTTACTAGTCTAACAATTCCTAGTAAATGTGTAAAAATGTTCCTGTATTACAGACTTGTTCATTTCCATTTGAAATTTTACTATTAAATTCATACAACTTTAGAATCTTTAGGGCTCTTGCTTAAGTATTACTTAAACAATATACAAAGGTTTTGTTTTTGTTTTTAAAGAGGGAGAGACATGGGGAGCAGGAAGGAGGAGAGACAGAAGGAGAATATTAAGCACGCTCCATGCCCAGCACAGGGCTCAATCTCACAACCATGAATGAGATCATGACCTGAGCCGAAATCAAGAGTCAGATGCTTAACCAACTGAGCCACCTAGGCACCCCTATAAGAGTCCTTTTTAACTCTAGTAATGCTTGTTGCACTTAAATCTATTCTGTGTGATATTAAGATAGCTATATCTACTTTATTTTAGTGATTATTTGCCTGAAATATTTCTTTCAATTCCTTTGCTTTCAATTTTTGTGTCCTTATACTTTTGGTATGTCTCATAACCAGCATAAAGATAAACAATCTCTTCCTTTACACTAGCTTTCTAATCTATTATGATTATGATTAATCTGCACCCCCAAAAAAATGTCCTTGCAAAGGTTTCAATTTCAGAATGCCAATAGCCATTCTACTTCCTTAAAAAGCTCCAGATACTTAGATGTCACATCTCTACCTAAAAACCTCAATTGCCTATTTATGCTCTCCAGATTAAAATATAAGTCCTTTGGCATTACAAAAAAGGCATTTATAGTCTAGATCAAGCCTGTATTTCTTGCCTCACTTCCTACTACATCTATCCATTTATAAGTACACAAAATTACATATTCTTCAGCAGTGATGCTCTTTTATACTTCTATGCCTTTGCACATGTCCAGAATGTGTCCACCCACATTTATTCACTTTGTGAAAACAAAGTCAATACTCTACCATAAAAATTATCCTAAGTTTTACAGAGACAACTAGTTACTCTTCCGCACTTTTTCTTAGCTATATTATGAAGCTAGTCTTTGTGTATTACCATCTCACTATTTCAAATAACCATGTACAACACATTTATCTAAATAAATAGGGCAGCCCAGGTGGCTCAGCAGTTTAGTGCTGTCTTCAGTCCAGGGCCTGATCCTGGAGACCTGGGATCGAGTCCCACATCAGGCTCCCCACATGGAGCCTGCTTCTTCCTCTCTGTCTCTCCCTCTCTCTCTCTCTCTGTCTCTCATGAATAAATAAATAAAATCTTTTTAAAAATTTAAATAAATAAAAATTTATCTGAATAAGTCTTAATTTCAGAACATTTAACCCCACGGTTTAAACTTAAAATAGCCACATTAAGAAGCATCTCACATTTCTTTTTTCATTAAATCCTTGTATAGAAATATCATCTTGATTTAACAGATGAACTGAGGCTCAAGAAGATTAAATAATCTGCCTAATAATTATATTATTTATAATTATTTTTAATTATATATTACTTATAATTATATTATAAATAAAACAGAGCCACTGAGAAATAAATCTAGCTGACTCCAAAGCCTAAATATTTCCATAAAGTAATAGTATCTTCCAAACATATACTGAAATTTGAACTAGACTAACCAAATGTTGCTGAGAAAATATTCTTCCAAATTCATTTTAATAAAAAATGACTTATGGATTTTGAGCAGTTTTTGAAACTTAAATGTGCATGCAAACAAATATTTAACCTATATATGACAACTTTCCAAAAAATATTTTCTTAAAAAAAAACTTTCTTCATAACCTTATTTCATCATAGTATGGTTTTTGAAGATAAAAAACTCTTTTGCATTCCCACCAACAGTGTTTTTTTTGTTTTGTTTTTAATTTTTATTTATGATAGTCACAGAGAGAGAAAGAGAGAGAGAGAGAGAGGCAGAGACACAGGCAGAGGGAGAAGCAGGCTCCATGCACCGGGAGCCCGACGTGGGATTTGATCCCGGGTCTCCAGGATCGCGCCCTGGGCCAAAGGCAGGCGCCAAACCGCTGCGCCACCCAGGGATCCCCCCACCAACAGTGTTATGAGGGTTCCCCTTTCTCTCCACCCTTGTCAACTGATGCAGCCACTCTGGAAAACAGGATGGTGCTACCACAAAAAGTTAAAAATAGAGTTTACTTTTAAAAAAATTAAAAATGGAACTATCTTATGACCCAGCAATTGCACTACAAGGTATTTATCCAAAGGATACAAAAATATCGATTTGAAGGTATCCATGCACCCCAATGGTTAGCAGCATTATCAACAATAGTCAAATTATGAAAAAAAAAAAAAACCAACTATCCATCAGTTAGTAAATGGATAAAGAAGATGTGGTATGTATATACAATGGAATATTATTCATTCATCAAAAAGAATAAAATCTTGCCAGTTGCAATGATGCAGATGGAGCTAAAGTATATTATTCTAAATGAAATAAGTCAGAGAAAGACAAACACTGTATGATTTCACTCATACGTGGAATTTAAGAAACAAAACAGATGAACACGGGGGAGGAAAAAAGAGGCAAACCATAGACTCTTAACTATTGATAACAAACAAGGTTGGTGGAGGGGAGGTGAGTGAGGGTGGGTTAAATACGTGATGGGTATTAAAGAGGACACTTAATTGTGATGAGCACTAGGGGTTTGTGTAAGTGATAAAGCACTAAATTCATCACACTTGAAGCTAGTATTCCCAAACTGTCTGTTAACTAACTGGAATTTTTTAAAAATCTTGAAAAAAAAGTTTTTTTTTTTAAGATTAAAATGCAGATTATTATTTTACCCTGTGTGAAAGCTGCTATAGGGATCCCTGGGTGGCGCAGTGGTTTGGCGCCTGCCTTTGGCCCAGGGCGCGATCCTGGAGACCCGGGATCGAATCCCACGTCAGGCTCCCAGTGCATGGAGCCTGCTTCTCCCTCTGCCTGTGTCTCTGTCTCTCTCTCTCTCTCTCTCTCTCTCTCTCTGCGACTATCATAAATAAATAAAAATTTTAAAAAAAAATAAAAGCTGCTATATTTATATTATGGTACTAGAAAATATTACTACACAAAAAAATTTTAAATATTAGTTTTCTATTCAATTGACATTCAGAGTTAATGGTTCCTTAGTCAAGGCTACCTACAAAACTTTATCTTAAAACATGCTTTTGCATTACTTATGTATTTCTAAAGGAAGACCCAAGTATACTTCCTCATGAATTTTATGTAGGTATACAACTTAATTTCAGAAATAAGCAAATATTACATTGATAATCATTATCAGGCTTCTAATCCCAATCCAGAATGCCAATAACATGAAATTTTTAATGAAAAATAAAAAAATTAATAGACAAAAAGAACATTAAAATTATTCTGCTATATTTCTGAAATTTTTTTCATTTTAAAAATCAGCTATAATTTTTTTAAAGATTTTATTTAAAAAAAAGATTTTATTTATTTATTCATGAGAGACACAGAAAGAGAAGCAGAGACACAGGCAGAGGGAGGAGAAGCAGGCTCCATGCAAGGAGCCTGAGGTGGGACTCAATCCTAGGACTCCAGGATCACACCCTGAGCCAAAGGCAGATGCTTGACCAGTGAGCTACCCAGGCATCCCTTTTGGTTTTTTTTTTAAGATTTTATTTATTTGTTCATGAGAGACATAAAGAGAGGCAGAGACACAGGCAGAAGAAAGAGAAAAATCAGCTATAATTTTAAATAGGTAATATATTCTTTTTCCCTCTACAAAAACAATTTGCTTTAAAAAGACATACCTCTTTCCTTGTTTACTTTGTTCAAGTAAGTCCACCTTTAACTTTATACATTCATCTTGAGACTTTTGCAAACTTTGTTCCTTTTCAATCACCATTTTCTGGCTCTGCTCTAATTTATCTTCTGCCTCTCTATAAAATAAAGTATATATATATATTTTAAGATTTATTCATTTGAGAGAGTGTGTGTGCACATATGTGCGTGCCAGTGGAGGGAGAGAACCATCACACAGAACCCCGCAGAGCCTGATGAGGTGGGGAATGCGGAGGGTGTTCATCTCACAACCCATGAAATCATGACCTGAGCAGAAACCAAGAGTCGGACACTCAACCAACTGAGCCACCCAGACACCCCAATAAACGATATTTTTTAAAGGCTATTCAAGAGATTATTCCAGGTATACAGGAATAGCTCGACATTAGAAATTGTATCACTTTAAATCACTGAGATAAGAGAAACCAATATTTAATAGACAAAATTCATCGCTTGTCTACTAAGAGTCTTTAGAAGGAATGAAATAATGTATATATCTGAAATAACAGCTTATATTCTGTTTCATAGTCACGTATTGGCAGCATAACCATATAGTTCAGAAACTAGGTAAGAATTATCAGCACTATAACTAATGATTTCTCTGACAGTTACATAAAGAAAAATTAAAAAATAGTAAGTATAAATTTTGAAAAGGAAAGATGGTATTTTCTTTTTGCTGATAATATCATTAGCTGCCTGGAAAATCAAAGAGAACCAAAATGAAAAATTATTAGAATAAAAGAGTATGACAAATAGTCTAATTACAAAGTAATTATACATTACATAAAAAGCAACAGCCTTCTTAAATACCATCAAAGAACAAATTCACAACAACCAAAAATATAAAATACCTAGGAATAAAATTATAAAGTACCTGCTTCCTTTTTATCTTATTTCTTGAACTCCCAACTTAAGCACCAGTATATACTACTATGTAGGAAAACAAATGAAAAAATTCATATCCAATTAAAGCATCTCAAATAAGCATCTCAGCTGAGCTTTAGTTTTTTTAGTCCCCTTAAACTGCATGCATCCTGGAGCCAAGAGGAGGTATAATGGATTGTGGAACAGGTTCCATTAGTTCTAAGACAGTCTATAGGATGCTAAAAATTGGGGTGGGGAACAAGATTTCACAAGATATATCAAAAAGCAAAAGCAGGAAATAAAAATTTTAAAGCCATAAAAAGTATACTCACCTCAAAACTTTATCTTGCGCTGAAACTTCTGCTTCCAAATTTATAATCTGTTCTTCTAAGATTGGCACACTGGCTGCCTGTTGTTGAATAGACTCAAGCATAGAAACCTAAAACAAAACCGATAACTCTAAGAGTAATTCTTTTCGAAGACATTCATCTACTTGGTCCTTGTTTTTTTCCCTGTTCTGATGAGGGTGTCAATATAACTTCCCAATCACTGGTCAAATGTGAAGCTCACCCTATCTATTCCTTTGATCAACATTTACATGGGTGTGTCATCATCACAAACCAGTGTCAGCATGTAAGTTCTTGCCATTATCCTCAACTTAATATTCAAGACAATCGATTAGCTATTTTGGCGGGGATAAAAGAATCCCTACTGACATCATCCAGGAAGATAAATTTCACATAAATCAGAAAATTAAATATACAAAGGATTAAATCATTTTTAAAAGTGAATAAAATATACCAATTGAATCTTTCTACAATTTAAAACCTAATTTTAGAATACATGCTTACTAGAGAAAACCTAGAAAATACAGAAAAGCATAGGGCCAGGAAAGAAAACCTGGAATATAGCTCAAAATCTCTGTTGGAGGGACGTTTGGGTGGCTCAGCAGTTGGGTGTCTGCCTTTGGCCCAGGGAGAGGTCCTAGAGGCCTGGGATTGAGTCCCACACAAGGCTCCCTGCATGGAGCCTGCTTCTCCCTCCGCCTGTGTCTCTGCCTCTCTCTCTTTTTCTCTCTCTCTCTCTCTCTCTGTGTCTCTCTGATGAATGAATAAATTAAAAAAATCTTTAAATTAAAAAAAAATCTCTGTTAGTAAGTCAACCCTTTTTCTCATTCCCCAAATACCAACAGTTAAATTATGGCCTACTACGAAGAAAGAAAATTTATTATCTAGAAAAACTGAATGGGAAAGGTTTAGGACTCTGGGACACTACATAGAATCATGAGCAGGGATGAGGTAGTTATAAACAAATTAAATATAAAACAGTTTCCAACTACTTACTTCATCTCATTTAGAGTTATCCCACAGGTGGGAAATCAAAGGATTCTTTGCTGGAAAAATTCAACAGCCTCAAAGAAAAAGGCAGAGTATCTCCCTACAAAAGAGCCATCTCCCCAGGCATCACCAACATATGAAACTCACTGGACAACGAACTTTACCTTCATACACAGAGCTCCCAAACAGCATGTAAGTGCCTTTCTCTTAAATATAAATAGCTAAAACACTAACATCTGAAAAAAAGCTTCTAACCTAAAAATCAGAGGCAAAAACAAAGAGGCAACTGGCAGCAAGCAAAGCAAATATGCACAAACATATCATTAAATCTTCAGAAAGCTATGTGAGGATAACACATCAGGATATTATTCAATACAAAACAAAGAACCAGAGAATGTGAAAAAGCTCTGGAAGATGAAAAAATATGACAGCTAAAATAAGATTCAACAGAGGTGTGGATGACAGTGTTGAGGAAATCTAAAAAGTATCGTGGGAAGACAAGGAGATGGAAAACATGAGGAAAAAAAAAAACAACCTTAAAAGATTAAAAGGTTAAAGAGTTAGAAGGACCAATTAAGATGATCCAATATTCACCTAATAGGAAAAACAGAAGAAAACAGAGGGAAAATTTATTAAAAAGAAAAACAAAAACAAAAAAATAGAGGGAAGAAAACTATCCAAGAAATTGCATAAGAAAAATTTCCAGGACCAAAGAACACAAGATTAAAGCCTGAAAGGGTCTTCATTTATCTACTACATTGAATAAAAGTCTATTCAAAGCCATATCATTCTGAAATTTTAAAACACCAAGAAAAGAGGAAAGATCCTTAAAACTATCATGAAAGGAAAAACAAATGGAAAAAACAAATTCTACTAAGACAACTGATTCACAATGGCAACAGACACTTTTTTTCAGAGAAGCAGCAGAAGACAAAGTAATGTCCTAGAAATTCTGAGGTAAAGTAATTTTCAACCTAGAATCAAATGTGAGGGAGAAATTAGGACATTTCAGACATGCAATGGGGTTACTAGAAAATATGTTCCAATTAAAGAAAGACTAAAGTAAGAAAGAATAAGACACAGGATCCAGAAAACAGTAGATCCAACCTAAAATATCAAGGCAACTCCCAGAAGAGCAGTTGGACAACAGGCCTTGGAGGGCAGTAAGTTCGGAAAGAGCAGGATGCCTGCTTTGTAAGTGTAACTGCTGACATTGAAAAAGATAAATTATTATTATATTGGTTGGTACAATGAGGAATTTCAGCACAAAATTTTCAGTAGTAGTAAATACACAACATTAAAAGCTGAGACCTGCCCTAGAAAAGGGAGTCTCCCTAAAAAATACTCTGTTAGGCAATGTAGAAAATGCTAAAGTGGGAAGCAAAATATAAACAACTATCCTACTACTTGGAATAAATAACCACTGATGTATCTATATATTAAAGGAAAGGAAGAAAATGCTATTATCAGTTCTGTGATTATTAGTAAAATTCTCTTAATATCTTTTTGTTTTTAAATAAACTATTATGACTTACGGAAAAACTCTATAATTATGGTAGAAAAATTAAAACAATTGATAAACAGAAAAGGTGAACAAATTATAAAGAAATATACATGGCAAACAAATATACCAAAAAGGTAAACCTTATGAGAAATCAAGAAAACCAATATATTTTTCCCTCAAAAAAATTAAATATAGAAATTAAAAAAAAAAAAAAACCTCAGTAGAATACTACATGCAGAGTACAGTAAATCCTGGAAAAAAAAGTTTTCCCTGTGATTTGGTCATTGTAAAATTCCATCCTATTTAAAAAATACAAAAGAAAAATAAAGATCTCCCATAATCCTACTACTTAAAACAACACATCTATAAAAGTAAATAGTGAAAGCTTCATTGCACGACATTCCAATCCCTCAAAGTTATCAACAGTAATGTGGAGCACAGTCTTTATGTTCTTATATACATCATAAATATCTATACATATACACACGAACATATAAACACATTTACTCTTTTAATAAAAAGCATAACGGATCACTGCCTACGGGTATGGTTCTATAATGATTCTCTACCATTAAATATGTTAGTAACATTTTTTTAAGATTTTATTTATTTATTCATGAGAGACACAGAGAAAGAGAGAGACAGGCAGAGTGAGAAACAGGCTTCCCACTAGGAGCCTGATGTGGGACTTGATCCCGGATCCCATGATCACGCCCTGAGCCAAAGGCAGACACTCAACCGCTGAGCCACCCAGGTGTCCCATTAGTAACAGTTTTTTGAGTGCTATATGCAGACACTGGTGCCTTTTCATATATTATTATCATTTAATCTTCATAATGTTTCATAAAAGTCAAATAACTTTGTATCATAGAACTCATATTTACCTCAAAAAAAAGTTTTGTACAATTCATTATATGGATATATCATAATTTTCCATCCCTCTATTACTGGACATTTTCGTTTCTAATTTTTTGTATAATATCAATCATACAGCATAAAATTGGAAACCACTAGGGATGGCTGACTGGCTCAGTCTGAAGAGCATGCAACTCTTCATCTTGGAGTTATGAGTTCGAGCTCCATACTAGGTGTAGAGATTACTTTAAAAGAATAAAATAAAAATAGAAAGCCATGTAAAGAGGGGAGTTATTAATTAAATCATGGTATAAGTACATAAGGAAACAATGGTACCATAAAAAAATGATCATTGGAAAAGCCAAGTAATGGGCAGCCCAGGTGGCTCAGCAGTTAAGCACCACCTTCAGCCCGGGGTGTGGTCCTGGAGACCCGGGATCAAGTCCCACGTCAGGATCCCTGCATGGAGCCTGCTTCTCCCTCTGCCTGTGTCTCTGCCTCTCTCTCTGGGTCTCTCATGAATAAATAAATATTAAAAAAAGAAAAGAAAAACCAAGTAAACGTATCAGAAAATGCTTAGACAAAGTAAAAAATACAGGAAAAAAGAAAACTATTCCAATAGTCTGGATTCAATATGTAATAAACCAATAAATTAGTTTCTCATTCGTGGAAACTGGGTGATCTTTCTCCCTTTCCTTTTTTTCTATGTTTAAAGTTTTCAACAATGAGAATGTACTACTTTAAAAAGGAAGATAAATAAGGTACATTTTTGGGGCACCTGGGTGGCTTAGTCAGTTGAGCATTTGCCTTCTACTCAGGTCATGATCAGGGTCCTGGGATTGAGCCCTGAGTCAGGCTCCCTGCTCTGTGGTGAGTCTGCTTCTCCCTCACCTCACTGCTTGTGCTCATTCTCTCTCAAATAAATAAAAAATAAAAAAAAAAAAGGAATAAAAAAATAAGCTGTATTTCCTTTGTATAAGAAATAAAACCACATAAATCAGTAATCTTAAGATTTTAAGAAACTAGGACTTCTGTAAATGCACACACTATACAAGTTCTCCTAAATCAGATACTAAACTCATGTAAAATTGATTCCATAACATGTTGATCCCATATCATAATAAATATTATAAACAACACATTAAGGCAGTACATGGAATATGTTTCCAATTATAAATGTAAAAATGATTCCAATTACTTTCTATTAGCATAGTCACCACTTGAAGAAACATACTTTTGCTCTTGACTGTGTTAATTCAAAATGGACAGATTCCATTTTAGTCATTAAAGAATGATTCTGTGAGACCAAACAAGCATTCTGTTGTCTGAGTTTGTTAAGTTTCTCTCGAAGACTTCTGATCTCCTGATCCATGGGGGTAGATGAAAAAGACATCTAAAAAATGAAAAAAAGAGTAAGCTATTTTGGAATATTTCATTAAGCATTATATGTAATTAATGAAAAAATGATGAACAATTATTAGTAAAATGACTAAGTAGCTGAGAAAATGAGTTAAGATATTTAGTGGGTATTGGTGAGGAATGTGTGGGACAATCAACACTCTCCTCCACTGCTGGCGGAGGAGTACATAAATAGTACAGCTTCAGAAACAATGCACTCTGGGAAAGTTCTGGTATTATCCAGTAAAGTTGAACATGCTAAGACTCAACAATATTACTCTTGGGTATAAATCTAAAACTTTTGCACCTGAAAATATAAAAATATTCACAACTATTTTGTCTGTAAAAGACAATAAATGGAAAGAATCCAAATGACCATCAACAACAAAATGGATAACAGATAAATTTATTATACTTTTGAATATATATTTTATAATAAATCACTTTAGTTATCTTGAGGGTTGAGGTTTTAAGACATGATTTTTTTTTAAAAAAACATGCAATTCAAGTCAAAACTACATAAAAGAAAAAGTACACATAGAAGCCTCATTCTCAAAAAAAAAAAAAAGCCTCATTCTCATTTTTAGTAGGTAAGTAATCAAAATAAGTTTTGTTTTTTTTTTTTTTAAAGATTTTGAGAGAGAGAGAGACAGTAAGCACAAGTTGGGGGAGGGGCAGAGGAAGAGGGAGAAGGAGAAGCAGACTCCCTGCGGAGTATGGAACCCAACTGGAGTTCTGACCCCAGGACCTAGAGATCATGACCTGCAATGAAGTCAGACACTTAACTAAGCCACCCAGGCACCTTTTTAAGTTTCTTATTTATAAATTTTTATAGATACCAGTCATACAGCAAAAAAATAGGGAACTGCCTATACAAAAGAGTTAAATTATGGTCTTATTTAAACCTAGTCTTTCATGTTTCCACCTTCATTTGCAAGCAATACAAATTAACCACCCCCACACTGACTTATGCAAAAACTAGGGTACTATATATGTCATTTTGTACCTTGCATTTTTCCTTAAATATATCTTGTCAATCTCTCTACAATCAATATAGTTAAAAACTCCTATTCTTTCATCCCCCCACCTCAGCTGCAATTTCCATTGCATGTTTATTCAACCAATCTCTTATACTAGGCACTTGAAGTATTTCTAATCTATTATGGCAACAAAAGCCTCATTTTGTACTTATGCAGGCATACTTGTCACATATTTTTCTAGAAATGCGATTTCCATGTCAAGGGTAAACACATCTGTGATTTGGGGAAACATTATCAAATGCACCTCCATAGAGGTTGTATCATTTTGCATTGCTACCAGCAATGTTAATGAGAATGCCTATCTTCTCTTAATTTCACCAGCAAAACACAGTATCAAATGTCTGATAGATATAAACTGGTGCCTAAGAATACTTTGTGAATTTCTCTTATTATGAATGAGAGTGAACACCTTTTTATTTGTTTGAAGATCATTTTAATTTCCTTTTTCACACGTGTTTTGTCCAGTTTTCTATTAGGTTGTTGATCTTTTCTTTCTAGAAGCTCAACCCATATTAAAGAGATTAGCTCTTTATCTTTAATAGGCATTACCAATATTTTCCCCCTCCAATTTGTCATTAGTCTTTTGATTTTGCTTACGGTAAAACACAATGATTTCAGTTAAAGCATATATGTAACAAAAATGATCAGCAATTTGAGTTAGGGTAGAGGTCAAAATACCCAGAATTACACAATCCTTGTACACATGGAATTTGAATTCATTTTCTATATTGCAGGTTCACATAGCTTCATTAAGGAGCTTCCTCACAAAAAGAAAACCTCCCACTTGATAGTTTTCTGAAGTGTGAAGAGCACATTTTTATGAAAAATGTAATGATGTGCATATGCAACCATATGCATGTATACCTGGCAGTGAGCTGATAGAGAATAGGAAGAAAAAAGTGGAAAGGGAAATTGAAGGGTTGAATAAGGAAAAGAAGTAATCGCAAGGACGTGGACAATAGGACTGAATAGGAAAAACAGAGGGAGAGAGTTCCACGCCAGTAAAGATGTCTCAGATAATCTACAAAATTTAGGGATAATGAAAAGAGAACAGAGCCATGCTATCATATGACACCCGATCCAGACTAAATATATATATATATATATATATATATATATATATATATAGTGTGTGTGTGTGTATTTACTATATATTTTAACCACTTAATAAAGTATATTTTTTACTATAGACTTTAGCCACTTAGTAAATAATTATCTACTATGTAGAGTGCCAAAAATCAGAGGTTACAATTTACTTAAGAAAACAAAACATTTAATTGCAAAAAGGCAATAAATATAGAAGTTTAAAAATAATATACATTAAAGCAACTTCTTTCTTGTTAGGACACAAGAACCATAATATTTAAATTCAAGAGTCTTGAGCATAATGGTAAAAAGACTATGGAAAACATAAATAAGGCATTTAGAGAAAAAAACTCAAAGAAAAAGTATTTTAAGTAGACAGATCTACAACTAAAGCTACTTTTAAGTAGACAGGTCTAAAAACAATAACCTTATCTCTTGGCTTTTTTTGAAAATCAGTACTGCCAGTGGACATTTTACAAACTCTTTTATAAGGTGAGTGATTCAAAAGTCCAAGCGGGTTAGGCTGAGAAAGATCTTCCAGAATGAATTTTTCAGACCTTGAGAGATTAGAGGCATAATCAGAATTTTCACTTGGACTAACACTAGAGAAAAAAGAAAAATACATTTTAGTTCCTAATTTAGGTATTCACTTCAAATTTCTACACATTAAATAAGAAAACAGAAAGAAAAGCACCTGAAGTTCTGCTAGAAATCACATTCAGTTATGAACTTAAGGCAATGTTTCAAGTAAATTTCTTAATAAATTTTAATGAGTTTTTTTTTTGCTAATGAGTTTTTTTTTTAAGAATTTATTTATTTATTCATGATAGACATGGGGGGGGGGGAGGGTGGCAGAGACACAGGAGGAGGGAGAAGCAGGCTCCATGATGGAAGTCTGATGCGGGACCTGATCCCGGGACTCCAGGATCACGCCCTGGGCCAAAGGCAGGTGCTAAACCGCTGAGCCACCCAGGGATCCCCGGTAATGAGTTTTAAGCTAACAATCTGCATAGTCCAGAGACTGTATGCTAGGATTACTTAAGATTCAAAAAAAATCATAATAATAAATGATTAATTAAGCCCAGGACAGATATTTTATTCTCTGAGTCCTAATATAGTAAAGGTGTTTACTTCATGTATAAATGCTTCTCTAATATTTCTATTTTTTCCTAAACCAATAATTACATTAAAAATCACAGAACATTATTTCCTATTCTAAATACATATTAGAAATACAATATATAATAATTTCATACATTTTACATTCATAAATTAAAGTCATATTCTGAAGTTCATATGTGATTTTACTTTCTTACCTGGATAACTCTTCCCCTAAACTCTGCAAACTCCATTCTGTTATCTTCAGTTCATGTCTTAAGGAAGCAACATTTGCAAGCAAACTTTCTTCTTCATTGTCTTTATTACAGTAGTCTGATGAACTAGATTCCATTTCTTTAAAAAAAGAAGTGAATTTCTTGCACCTTGCAAGAAAGAATCTGTGGTATCAGTCAAAACACTCTCACACCAGTAGAATTTAACTCATTAATTTTCTATTTATCACAAATGTTGTGCAATCTTTCACAGTAATTTTAAACAAAATAAAACCCCAGAAACAATGAATTTCTCTGCAGTATAAAGCCACGGAAATAGAAAGTTTCCCTTTTCTAAGCACATTTAATCTTTCTATCAATACTGTGCATGCATTAAGTATTTTTATTCTATGTTAAAGATGAAGAAACTAAGAATAAGGCAAATTAAATAATTTGCTCAAGGTCACATAAACTCTAAATGTTGGAAACAAGATTTGAACTTAAGTCATCAGGATCCAAAGACCTTTTAATTATGTCACACTGCAATTTCTAACTTATTATAGATTAATTTCAAGATGAGCTGCTTGAACTTACATAATCAAGTTACAAGCTCTAGAAATCTGATAAAATTGGTATCATTATAGTCTCTTGTATTTTCTTAATGGCAATTTACTACCAAATAAAGGTTATCTCCTTCTCCCATTCACAAGTTATAAAATTTTAAAAACACATTCACATCACAACCATAGAAATCAAAATGGCATGACAAGTTAATGCATAGAAATACATGAGGTTTTTCTTTCTTCAAGTATCTCTAGATTGTGAAATTCTCTACTAGCCTTTGCACATAGAAGTCATGATAAAGGGCCACATTATTAATAATAAAAACATATAATCATTATGTATTAAAATACATATTAATATGTGATATAATAAAAATTAAGGCTTTAAAATCTCTACTGCTCCTGTATAGATCTTTCTGTATCTTAAAATTATCCTTTTTCAGATCGTATTTACCTTTGTCATTGTAGCATCTCTCTTTCATCACCCTTCTAGAATTCTGACCACATCTCAAGCTCCAAAAGGTTAGGAGTCTCAATGTACTATGTTCTGGGCTGGAAAGCACTTCCAGCAGCTCAATATGTTCAGTGAATAAATGATTGCTTAATTGCCCTTTCTTCCCCTCATCCAGCTAAAATAGCATGGTAAATTTATTCTCCACTCAAAATTCCTCAGGTGTAAGGAGGAAGATTAAAAGCCCTCACTTTATTGTAAGAAACTGTGGCAGGAAATTAAATGAGACGCTATGTAATCGCAGAGAAAATGTTTTTGTTTTTTTTCCCCTTTCGTTTGCACAAATTTGCTTCTGCTTTAGTGAGAAGACCGTCCCGTACAAAACTCAGTGGATCAGGTCCCCATTCTGCTTTATCTTTTCAACATCTCTAGCTTCCTACGGAATGGTGAAGGAAAAAAGGGTACAATTTGGATAAATTCTAAAACGTCACTCGATACTGTTTCAACTAAATCACGTTTCACGTACAGCATCTTGTGTATTTTTTATGTAACAGTTCCCTACCACTTCTTAAGTAGCAATGAATACAGGCGCTTTTAGATTTTTTTCCTCCCTACTGGACCATTTATTGTCAAATGAAGATTTTTCTTCTCTTCAACTTAGAGTAGTTATAAAAGTCTATCTCCAGTGCCTGTACATATGTGGAAAAGTATATCACGCTACCCACAGGCCCTGACGAGATCATCCTCCGGCCTTACTGACGCGCTGGTAGCTTGACGCGCACGTACACCCGTCGACACCGAAAAACAGGTGTCGTTTATAAACCTTGTATGTCATAGGACGGGCTGTGGTGGGAAAAGATGCCTCATCTTGGAAGGCGGCCGTAGACTTACGTTGTATTGTCCTGTTACCAACAAATCTCAATTTGACAGGACTGATCCTACGTTCACCTGGAAGGACAGGAAAATATGACATCCACCTCTCGGATTTCTCAAGTGAAACACAACCCTGCAGAGCAGCGCGCGCAGCCAAGGGTGAAGCCCGTACGAGGGGCGTCCGAACGTGCCGGGAGGGAAAAGGAAAACTCCCCCAGGTAGGCCCGTTTTCACCTTCCCAGGAGCAGTCGCCGCCCGCGTCGTAGCCGGGAAGCCGACCCACCTGACACAAGCGCACGCCGCGCTGTCGTCCGCGTTCGGAAGCCTCGGACCCTCTCCTGAGCTCCGGGCGTGGAAGCATCGGACGCTCCGAGGACGCGGGGAACCAGCGAACCCCGGCCGCACGGCGTTCGAACGGCCGCGGGAGCCGTTGGAGACGCGCCTCCCGGCCGCGGCCCCGCCCCCCCGCGCGCAGGTTCTGCGTGAGGCGACGCCAGAGGCGTGGGGCCTGTCGGGGATCGTGGTCTGCGAGCGCGTCCAGGCCCGCTCGCCCGGAACTACATTTCCCACAATTACTTCTCAGACGTGCGTTGGTGTGAGGGAAGCCCTGGGAACCGGCCTCCCGGGGGTGAGGCGGGGCGCGCGCACGCGGGGCCTGAGGGGGCCGAGACCGAGGAGGGTGCGGAAAAGGACTGCTGGCCCCGTCCCTCGGTCCCTACCCTGCGGAGGCCGGCGTTTCCCGCTCGGAGGGATTCCGTGCCGCCGTCGCGGCCGCCGCGCGGGGTTTCTTCAGGCTCCAGGTTTCCCTGCCAACCACGAGGAGTCGAGCGCGGGGGAGGAAAAGCGGCGCCTGGGTGAACCCCCCACACCTCCCGCGTCGCTTCCAGCCCGAGATCGCCCCGGAAGGGATGGGCGACAACATCTGGCGGCCCTGCCCGGTGCTCCTCCTGGCCGGTCTGCTCCCAGCGCTGCTGCCGGGGACGGCCAGCTTCACGCCCTCCTTGGACAGCGACTTCACGTTCACCCTTCCGGCCGGCCAGAAGGAGTGCTTCTACCAGCCCATGCCCCTGAAGGCCTCGCTGGAGATCGAGTACCAAGTAAGTGCGGACGGCGAGCCGGCCTCCTCCCTTTATCCCAGCTACTCTGGGTCTCCGCCTCTCACCCGCTTGGAAACTTCTTGCGGACCGCCCGGGGGGTGAAGAGGCGACCGCCGCCCGGGTAGCCGGCGGCTCCGCGCAGGCGCGCGAGGCTCGGCCCGCCTGGGCCCGGGGACCGACAAGTTAGGCGGGACCTGGAACGGACTACCCGCCCTCTCCCCTCTGCCCCGGTCGGAAAGAGGCCAGCGCTGGCGATCTCGGTGCTTCTTCCCCTTTGTTCCACAATTCGCGCATCGCCTTGCTGACCGGCACATGTCCCAGTACTGGGAATTTCGCAATACAGGACTGGTAAACACGTTCTCCTTCTTCATTGGAGGAGATGATGACACTTGTTTTGTTACCCCTATCACGCTCGCCCAATTCCGGTGTTATAAATCTTCACGGTCATTGCTTTGCTTAAGGATTTCTGAATTGTGAACTTGTGACCAAATTCCATTTTGGAATATTTTTAAAGGAGCTCTTGATGGTATTTGATGTATACCAATACATTGCCTTCTCAGTTATCGATTTTTCAACCAAAGCAATATTTAATTGTATATTAAAACTTTATAACTTTTCATTCATCCTTGTAAGCATTTCTCCCATATCATTGTTTGAGTATCTTCACAATATTATGTAGGGATGTGCCCTAATTTTATGTAGTCATTGTGGTAGAGGGTAGTAATTTCTAAGAAGAAATCTTGTTAGTTCCACACAGCTAATTCTGAGGTTTCTGGGTAGTGCTAGAAAAAGAAAAAGAAAAAGAAAAAAAAGATTTGTTGGTGTGGTTCACCTTTTAATTTTTTCACAGATTTATAATCAGATGGTAATTTTTTAAGTTGATGTAAAGGATTTTTTCAACATTTACTGTCGCGTATAGAGCAAAGTAAAAAAGTTGTGTAGAATTTTCATCGGAAGGAACTTTAGAATTATAGATATTTAAGGTAAGCAATAGAGAGGGCAGTATCTAAAGTGACAGTGAGCAAAACAGGCTAGAACGCAACATTTCTTGATCTCCAATGTAGTTCAAAAGTTGTTACCATGCGCCAGTAATGGGGTGGGGGGGTACGGATAAGATGACCAGCTACAACAGGGACAAAAAAAAATCCCTGTTTTCAAGGGTCTTATTATTTAAGGGATACTGGCTAATAGCTAATTTCAATAAAGTATGGTTAAGTGCTGTTAGAGGAGAGCCACTTCTCTGGTGTTTCAGAACAGGATTCCTGGAGAAAATAAATTTGAATCTGGAAAGATGCTTAAGTGAGACAAGAATGCAAGGAAGGAGGGGCATTTCAGGGAAGGAAAAAAAAAAGAATAGTTCTAAAAATCCAAGTGTGTTTTGTTGGTGGGCAGTATGTGGACACAAGTGCTGAATTTTTATTAGACCTGAAAACGGATGAAGCCTAGGGTGAGAGTAGAAGTAAAAGGGATTGGAAAGGTCAGGAGGCTGGATCCGGGATCATGAATCTTAAGCCTTTGTGTGCCATACTGAGTGGCTGCTTTGCCCTTGTTCTGTACAAGGGCCACTGAAGATATAAGCAGCATGGAACAGTCAGAAATGTCTTTCAGGTAGATCACTGAATACAGTGTGGAAAATGGATTTAAGGAGGGCAAAATTAGAGGCAAGGAAACCCAACTGGGGGTTAGTGAAATAATCCAGGTAAGAAAACTATTTTATTTGAAAATTCCTTAGTATTTACCCAGGTATTAAGGAGGAAATGTATGTTAACTACTGATCTCTTAATGATTATATGAGACCTCTAGAGATAAAATGCTTAGGTTGAAATCCTGTCACTTACTACCATGTGATTTGAACAAGTTACTTCATCTCTCACTTGTAAAATAGATAATAGTAATTACCTCATAGAGCTGATTTGATAAAAAATGACACTAGTAAATATGTAGTGAATGTTAGTTTTTCTACATTTACACTTCTAGAATTAATATAGCTTGCCTGGTTTGTCTTTATATTCTGCATCTTTAGTCAATCTTTTTTTTTTTTTTAAGATTTTATTTATTTATTCATGAGAGAGAGAGACAGAGACAGAGACACAGGCAGAGGGAGAAGCAGGCTCCATGCAGGGAGCCCGACATAGGACCCAGATCTCCAGGATCACATCACACCCTGGGCCAAAGGCAGCGCTAAACCGCTGAGCCACCCAGGCTGCCCATCTTTAGTCCATCTTAAAGAGAGTGTTCCCCCCCAAAGCATTCCTTCTAAACGACTTAATTGTTTTGATTGAGGAGAGAAGTAAAATGATTTAATGGCTGGTCCTAGATAATATTGAGGGGTTTGTAAGGTAAGAGATAATCCTCAACTTTTCGTTTGCATTTTTCAACTCCATGATTAATTTTCCAGTAACAACAAGCTTACTGCTTTTTGTCACTTTTTAAATGTCAGGGAACAGACACTCCAGACACTGCCCTTGGATTACTGTGACAGATTGAAATTTTTTAACCGTTTCTTACTTTTCAGGTTTAAGAGGACACTTTTATTAAAATAATTGACCTGCCTCACATTTTATTAAGTTCTTGAAAACTTTTAAGTGTCAATCAGCATATCTTATGAGTAAACTAGATCATTCAATTAACTTTTTAAAATCATTGTTGAGTGCTTAATTTGTGGGAGCACTATGCTGTGTTACGGATACAATGGTGAGTAAAAGTACAGTCCTTGTTCTCATACAGTCTAGTATGGTGGAAGACAGTGATCAAATTGTTACACAAATAAATGTAACATTGTAACTCTAATAAGTGCTATGAAGGTAGGCATATACAACTATGAGAAGATTTAACAGGAGGACTTAATTTTCATCTTCTTGAGAGAAGACTTTCCAGAAGTAGAGTTCAGATCTGTATAAAAATCAGTCTTATTAGGCATAAGGGGATGATTAGAACTAGGTGATTGGTAAAAAGAATACCATGTGCCAAGGCACTGAGGAAGAAGACAGAAGAAACCCTTTGAGGAACTGAAAGACTGTTATAACAATAGTACAGAACCTGAGAGTGGCTGGCACTTGTCATCTTCCAGGGAAATCATCAGGAAGTTTAGTTTCAGATTATGGTGTTTTTTTTAAATAAATATTTTCTATCTTAAAATTGTGTTTTATATATTCTTAAGTTATCTTCTGTGTTCATCCCAGAACACAGATAAATGATAAAAATAACATTTTTAACTTCTTTATACATGACATGACAGCCACTACCAATTATATCTTTTAATTTCTGTTTTCCTGAAACATTTGTTTGGTTTTGTTAGATCTCTTATTTTCTGATTTAATGGGTATCTTTTTTCGGGGTTTTAGAGGATAATTTTGAGTAATTCTATTAAAATGCTTTGAGTCCTTGGACATCTGAAAATGGCTTTACTTTTTGCTTTTACTTTGGTAGATACAATTTTTTATTTTACTTGAGATCATTGAAGACATGACTCCATTATGGTTTTTTGCAACTAGTGTTTTAAGAATTCTGACTCCAATCCCAATTATTTATTTTCTTTTTATTTTTTTTTTTTTAAGATTTATTCACGAGAGACAGAGAGAGAGAGAGAGCAAAGACAGGCTGAGGGAGAAGCAGGCTCCATGCAGGAAGCCCGATGTGGGACTCGATCCCAGGACCCCGGGATCACGACCTGAGCCAAAGGCAGATGCTCAACCACTGAGCCACCCAGGCATCCCATTCAATCCCAGTTCTTATTTTATAGTTCTCTATTATCATTGGAAGTTTCTAGGTTGTTCTTTTTAAATCCTTTGGGAAAGTCAGTAGGATTTTTATCTTTATTCATTTATCCTGCTTCACATCTATTAGCCCATTCCAGTCTAAAGACTTTTTTTCTCTTTTGAAACAAGAATTTTTGTCCCTTATTTGATGATTTCCTATCTTCATTTCTCTTGGTTCTCTTTGAAATGCTTGTTAGATATTTGAAATGTTTAGCTTTGTCCTTCACAAAGGGTCTTACCGCTGTTCTCATACTTTTCATGTACTTTTTCAACTTGTTCTGAGAATTCCCTGGTTCCTTCTAGTTCGCTGATTTTTAGTCTCTACCCATATTCATTTTGGTGTCATTAGATTAATTAAGGCTTTATCTTGGCAACACATTTTTTATGTTTTTAACTTATTTTTCATACCAGCAACCTCATTTTTTATGAATTATACATTTTTGAATTTCTCTGAGGATGTACAAGGAAACATTTTTCAGTCTGTTTATATTAACTATTTTTTCAGAATTTGATCCTCTCAATAAAACCAATAACATGAAAAAGAGGGTATTGATTTCAACAAATGTACTTCTCTAGTCTGTTTCAGTGAGGATTTTGAGATTGATAGCTATGGGTAGCCAGATACATCCTTTGCTCAGTCATTGGTGCCTAGAATATCTTCCAGAAATTCCTCACTCTTCATGCCTGTTAACAGTCTTCCTAGATTTCCAGTGTTGTTATGGATTATTTGTATCATTATGTATTTTTTTATTGGGATTTGAAAAGAATTATGTATATTTACCTAGCTATTTGAAACTACTTCTGTTGATAAGTAGAGCACAGCAATAGGTAATTTTTTATATCATTCCATTAAAACCACCAAGAAAAATAAAATGGAGTGTTAAATAAGAAAAAAGAGTAGTTATCAGAGGAAAATTGCTGAGTTCAAATTTTGAGTGCCATTCATTGTATTACCTTGAGAAAAGTATTTCTCTGTCTTCATTTTTTTTGTTTTTTTTGTTTGTTCTGTTGATTTTTCTGTTTATTTTACTGAGAACAGTAATAAGACCTATCTCTTAGAGTTGTTGTGAGGAAATTAACCCACACAAAGCACTTTAAACAATGTGTGAGACATAATGTAATTGTTAGCTATCATCATTATTTTGGGATTGTAAAGGAACAGATTGTGTTCACTGGCCAGTAAGCAAATAGCCTACTTGGAATATTCAGTTGATATGGCTGAATAATAGGTGAATGCACTGAAGAAGTCAACTGGAGTCAAATCATGGAAGTTTTGAGTTCCAGGTTAAGAACTAGCTAATTATTTTACTGAAGAGGAAACAAACTCAGAAAAGTTACATAGCATGCTCTAAATTGCCTAAGTAAAAAGGTCTACTATTTGAACTCCCATCTGTGTTTCTTCCACCCTACAGGACTTCTCAGTGAAGGCACCATTTTAGGAAGATTATTTCAAAAATATTTATAAGGCCTAGATTTAGGTGATAGCAACAAGAATTGATAAGAAAGTTTGAAAATGAATAGAATTGAATTGGATGATCTTTTTGCTCCTTTCTAGCTCTTACATGCATCTTTACCTCTCTAGGTTTGGAAAAAAATCTTTTCATCATATGATCTACTTTATATATTTTTTATTTTCAGAATTTGTAATGTGTTCTCTTTTGTGCTTTTCTATAGGTTTTAGATGGAGCAGGATTAGATATTGACTTCCATCTTGCCTCTCCAGAGGGAAGAACCTTAGTTTTTGAACAAAGAAAATCAGATGGAGTTCACACGTAAGTGATCTTTAAGTTGAGTTCCTGGGGGGGCGAGGGGGGAGGTCATACCAAGGGGTTATCTGCAAGGTAGGGAAATTTAGCACACTTGATGCGAACATCAGTATTAAATGATTCCATATGAACATTTTAAACAGTCCTCAATAGTAGTCTATCATAATCTAAAGTGTTTTCCATTAATTTTTTTCTCTTTTTTTTAGGCATTTTGTATTGATACTAAATTTTTTCTTTGCTTTGGTTAAATAAGATGAGTATGCCCTAGATGTTGCATTCAGTCTATTGTGACATTTAAAACTGTCTGACTAGCAAAACCTTTCCATTTTAAGGTATACATACCTGTTCCAGGTATGCATCCTATAATTTCTTGAGCTGCTGGCTATCTCATCTTTGCTCACTATTTCCTTTCTTAAAAAAACAAGTACAGTACATCTTTGTGCATATGTGTGGTATGTGCATGTAAAAGTTTTTTTTTTTTTTCAAATCAGACCTCATTCTTTTTAGATTATTAGAAGATGTGATAGTAAAAGATCTGACCATAGGAAACCAGAAAGAAAATAACTTGTTAAAAGTTTAGAGTTTGACAACGGCTATATATGCTCTTAATCTCATTTCTCTTTTTTCCTATCTCAGTAGTGTGTTTCCCTGTTCATTCTATTATTTTACTATAGCACTTTGTTTACTCATGTTATTGCATTAAAACTCAACTGTGAGTTTACAGGAAGAAGACAAACAAATATGGTCTAATATTTGCCATAAACTAGGCTTTGCATTTTATATGCTTCTAAATTAATCATTCCAGCCCACTATGAGAGATTCTTTGATTCGCCAATTCCCATTTTACAGACAAAGAGGCTCAGAGAAGTTAAATAAGTCTGCAGGGATACACATTTATTAAGAGGAGGAAGCAGGATGGATCAGAATTCTTGCTTTTTTACCATACGATGCTTAGAACATCTCTGGCACATAGCACTATGTAAGTACTAGTTATTATAGTTATTGGTTTTTGTTAACCAGCATACTTGGCATGTAATTGGTAGTAAATGCTAAGTAAATGTATGAATGAATGAGAGGAAAAATAATACTCTTTTCAAGGGTTTTATTTTTATTTTTTATTTAACTTAAAACTTTTTGTTTTTTAATTTTTTTTTGTTTTTTAATTTTTAAAGGCTCTTTTAAGTTTTTATTTAAAAATTTTTAAATTTCTTATTCATTTTTTTATTAAAGTGCTTTTTAAAATGGCATTTTACCTGTGCAGAACTCAGAAAAAATATTTGTATAAACTATTAATAAAATAGAGAAACAGTAATTTAAAAAGTTTATATACTTGGAGCTATATTTCTTTGATAGTTACATGAACAGAAACTAAAAATGTAGCTTTTCTTCAAATTTCAGAATATTGAAAATCTGTAGAATTTCTGTCATTTTTTTTTCTCCAATTTTCTCCTTTCCTTTAGAGATAATTTAATATTAACTGTTAAGGAGAAAAAAGTATCTTATTGCTTTCTTTACCTCTCATTAAACCAGTGGGAGAAAAAAATGAGTTTATAAGAGTTCACATTTATTGAGTTCTTTTGATGTGCCAGGCTACTGTTCTAAGCACTTTGTATTTATTAAATTTTTTTATTATTCACCACAGCCCTATGAGGTACATGGTATTATCATTTTATCAATAAAGAAATTGAGACATAGAGCACTAAAATAAGTTAACAAAAGTTACACAGCTAGCAAACAGCAAAGCCAGGATTTAAAATCAGGCTGTCCAGTTCACCCTTAATCACTGCACCAAATTTACAAGTCTACTTTCTAAAAAATCAGATTTAAACAAAATTTTATCTTGAACTATATTAACTTTTTAAAGGCAACTAAAATATCTGTTATTTCGGTGTTATGGCACCAAAGTAGTTTTTTTTCTTAAATCCTTAAAACAAATAGTGTCCTTCCAGAAGGCAGGGTTAGTAAAAATGTCTCCAAACAACTGTAAACAGCTTAAGTGATACCTTTGGCTGGCACTTCCAGAAATGAGAAGTCTGTGTGTGTGTGTGTGTGTGTGTGTGTGTGTGTGTGTGTGTGTTTCTATACAACTGAATTAGTATAACCATAACTCACACCATAACTTACCCTTTCTGGACTATTTCTTTTCTTTTTGTTTAAGATTTTATTTATTCATTTGAGAGAGAGAGTGTGTGTGTGCGCACTAGTAGAGGGGAGAGGGAGAAGCAGACTCCCCATGGAGCAGAGAGCTCTACTCTGGGCTCAGTCCCAGGACCTGGAGATCATGACCTGAGCTGAAGGCAGAAGTTTAACCGTCTGAGCCACCCAGATGCCCCCCCCCGCCCCCCCCCCCGCCGACTACTTATGCTCTTTATTCTACTTGAAAGGAAAATGAACTCTGTGCCATTTTTATTTGGATAGTATTTTATATCATTTGTACTAATAAAGTTCCTTTCTACTAAAAGCAGTTAACATATATTTAGAAAGAGATTAGTATAGAAATGACTATGTTAATAAAACATCTTTTCTTTTTCATACACATGCTGAAGCTCATACACGAGTCAGTGCTTTTCAAACTTTTCATTTTTTACTTTTGTCCTCATGCAACCTTTCCAGACTTTTCTGCCTTAGCATCACCCCATGAAATTTTAAAACCAGTTTTTGTACCGTATGTATATCTGTACTTTACGTATAAAAAGAGTAGGTACAAAGCTTCCCCTTTTTATCCAATGCAGGGTTAATAATGGCTAAATAAAGTTGAGTTAAATAAAATTAAGACTAAACAAAATTAAGGGGCACCTGGGTGGCTCAAAGCATCTGCTCAAGTTATGATCCTGGGGTCCTGGAGCCCCACGTCTGCCACTGGCTCAGCGAGGAGTCTGCTTCTCCCTCTCCCTCAGCTTCTACCCCTGCTCATGTTCTCTCTCTCTATCTCTGTCTCAAATGAATCAATAAAATCTTAAAAAAAAAAAAAAGAAAATTAAGAGTTAAATTTAAAAGTGATTAACATTGAACTTTATATAATAGTTATAACATTTTTTTTTCCTTTTAAAATTGTTCCACACTGTATTTGCCAGTATATTCTTCATGCTTCTTCCAAAGGTTAAATACATCTGCAAGACAAAGGTTGGTCATGACTGAGGAGATTGCAAGGAATGCAGACAGGCTCTGAGCAGTATTATAGAAAAGAAAGATCAATTAACATGAGAGTCAGAAAACCAAGCTTCATCTATGCCTATGACAGACTGTGTGATCATAGGCAAGTATTTTAATTTATGTGAACCTTATACTTACCTCGAAAAGGTCAATTATACCTACTTCCAAATATGATGGTAAGGATTAAAGGAACTAGAATATATGAAAGCAGTGTGTAAATTATGAAGGGGTATATAAGTCTTGGCTATTTTTTATTTATAGGATAGATGTTAAGATCCAATTAAATTGCTGAGCATTTCTTTCTTATTCTTTAAGTTGGATATAAGGGTAAAAAAGAAGCAAAGATTGGCTTAAAAAGATCACATGTTGTAGTCACAAGACTATAGAAAATAATATAAGCCACCTCGATTTAAGCAGTCCAGTGTATTGGAGATAAAACTTCAAAATCATTTAGACCAACCTTTTATGAACAGTCACAACAAAAACTAAAACCTGATTAGAACCTTTTTTGTAGTCAGCAATAAATGCCATTAGCCTATGCAGTACTTTGCTTGTTAAAGTTGCCACAAATAAATTAGGAAACCACTTTGCCAAATTAACTGTGCCCAGGCCAATTATCTTGAATGTGAAACTAATGAGACCAAGATATAAGTTTAACTTAGATGTGAGTGGCATTTATTCAGTAAAAGTAATGCCAGTGAGAGTAAAGCTCTATTTGTTTTAGCAACTGATCCCTAACCTTTGTGAACTATGTTATGAAGATGTTCTTAATCAGTAGGAGGCCTGGAAGAAAGCATTTAGAACAATCTATCACTGCTTTAAAAAAAAAAAAAAGTCACTTTAGAGAGCAAACTCAAAGGGATGTTTGTGGTCATATTTGCCTATGAATTGAACTCATGATAAATTAGTGTTAATAATGTATAAATATTAAAGGTCATTGTGAGGTATCATGTATCTATGTTTTTTTTAATGTTTTTAATCCTATCCTTTTCCAAAAAATGGCAAAAGATCTTGACCTAAAATTTCCTGAGTCAATGCCAAGCACATCTAAGTTGCAACTACTTATCTATTTATATATATATTTCCAGGTTGCCTCTTTCCCAAGAAATAATCTTTCAATACTAAGGAAGTCTTTATATCAGCAAAATGTTCAGTCACTAAAAACCATGTTATTTCTTCTCTTACAGTTTTTCCTTTGATCCCAAAGAGAAGTACAGATAAAGACATACACTTTTTTTAATGCAGGGTAGAGACTGAAGATGGTGACTACATGTTCTGCTTTGATAATACATTCAGCACCATTTCTGAGAAGGTGATTTTCTTTGAATTAATCCTGGATAATATGGGAGAACAGGAGCAAGAGCAAGAGGACTGGAAGAAATATATTACTGGCACAGACATGTTGGACATGAAACTGGAAGACATTCTGGTCAGTATGGTCTTTTAATAAATAAAAATTATCCAGAGATATGACTGTGTCAGGCACTGAAATGAGCATTTTCTCTGCATTATCTCATGTAATCTTTACTTAACTCTGTGAGGATTATTTCCATTTTTCCAATGACAAAATTTTGGCTTGGGGAGATTAATGTAATAATCTATAGCATGCTTGCTCATAGAAAAAAGGGAGCAGTTAACACTTAAGATGATGTATAGGCATTTTTCCCACAGCATAGTTTTTATAACATGAAATTGGATATTACATGACTAATTTGGGAACACTATTTACTCAGACCAGACCTAGCAGTTATCAGAAACTATGACTACATTCAGGAGTAAAAACTTTTAGAATATGACTTGTTTGAATTGCTTTATACTTTATCGTTAATGTGCATAATGAAATGTGCATGTGTAAGAACTTATTTGTTTATAATAATACTGGTGAGTGGGGAAAAGGTCATTACCCTTCAGCCACAGGTAGATGTAATCAAATGATAGAATTTACTGAGTGGTATTTGTAAATAGCATTTATAGCTGTATTATAGAAATTCCTGCAGAAGAAATAATATGGTCATTGCAAATTAAAATTGTAATCTCTAATACTCTTATAACCTGAACTTTTCTAAAATAACGTATTTTGATCACTTGAGGTTTATTCAGTGTCTAGGGATGCTCAGTGGTTGAGTGTCTGCCTTTGGCTCAGAGCATGATCCCGTGGTCCTGGAATGGAGTCCCATATCGGGCTCCCTCCATGGAGCCTGCTTCTCCCTCTGCTTCTCTCTCTCTGTCTCTCGCATGAATAAATAAATAAAATCTTAAAAAATAAAAAATAAAAAAATTAAATAAACAGTGTGTAACACAATAAATGTTAGTTTTCTTACCTTTTCCACTGGTACTACTATACAAAACTGAAAGGATTAAGTTTGATTAGTATGAATTTTTACATGACAGTTTTTAATCTCACCGTAATTTCCAATGTATGTATCTTTTAAATTTCAGTCATATTAACTTATTCTTCCATTTTAAATTTATTTTGCCAGCAAGAGTAAAACACTAGTACTTATAAATTCTCAAGAGATTTAATTCATTTACATGGTTAAAAAAATGAGCCAGATTTAAATATGGCTTAAATATTTGGATATAAGAAATATATTTCTTTTTAAAGAAAATGTTTTTCAAGAGTTTTATTTCCTTCTTTTATTTTACTTATTTATTCATGAAACACATAGGCAAAGGGAGAAGCAGGTCCCTGTGGGGAGCCCAATGCAGGACTTGATCCCAGGACTCCGGGATCACAACCTAAGCCAAAGGCAGCTCAAATGCTAAGCCACTCAGGTATCCCTGAAGAGCTTCATTTCCCCAAAATTTTGCATCATAACAGCAAACTTTTATAAATAATTTTGTATTTGACTGTCATTGCTGTAATATTGAAAAGAACTATGCATGATCTTTTTATTTGGGAATCTGAATTCCTTATTTTTCTAGAAAATATTTGCATTTACTAGGTTACTGTTGCTTTACAAATAAGTCCAAATAACAAATATTACACTTTGTAGTTTTGTAGGTTTAGTAGAACAGTCTGAAATTTTGAGTATAGTTTTTGCTTAAATAAGGATTTTAAGTAAGAAAATCCAGGAAAATATGTTTCTAGTATTTTCTTGTTTTTGCCATAAATACAGTTGACCCCAGAACAATGTGTGATTGAACTATGCAGGTCTACTTATACACAGATTTTTTCAGTAAATGTAATAAAGTACTGTAGATGTATTTTCTCTTCCTTATGATTTTCTTAGTAACAGTCTCATTTCTCTAGCTTACTTTATTGTAAGAATACAATATATAATACATATAACACAAAATGTGTGTTGGTTGTTTATGAAAGGCTTCTGGTCAACAGTAAACTATTAGTAAAGTTTTTCAGGAATCAACGATTTTACGTGGATTTTTAACCATGCAGGGCATTAGCACCTCTAACCCCTATGTTGTTCAAGGGTCAGCTGTACTTTGACATTATTTTAAATCTCAACTTATTTTTAACTTATATTCTTATAGCCCTTTTATAGTTTTCAAATCACTTCTCTCTCCAGGACCTTACTATAAAAATAGATTTTTCAGAAGATGTACAAGTTAGAGTGTTTTATAAATATAATCTTTGAACATTTTCATATTAAAAATAGATTATACTTTTGGATAATATGCATATCAGAAATTGGAATATTTTCTAATTTCACTATTATTTTCTGACATAAAAAAGTTAGCTGTTTTGTTATACACTAAATTGGACAAGAGTGATAATATTCAAAGAAAATAAACACAATGCATTATATATAAAGATAAATACCTAGAAGCTGTTATCAGGGTTTATCTGGTTTTTTAAAACTTTTTATTTATTTATTTTTTTAAGATTTTATTTATTTATTCATGAGAGACACAGAGAGAGAGGCAGAGACACAGGCAGAGGGAGAAGCAGGCTCCATGCAGGGAGCTCGATGCGGGACTCAATCCCGGGACTCCAGGATCACACCCTGGGCGCTAAACCGCTGAGCCACCCAGGGATCCCCTTTTTAAAACTTTTTAAAGTCTTTTTCTTATGGTTGTGAGGGCTAAGAAAGATAATATATATATAAAATTCCTGACACTATGCCACTGAAATATATTTTCATATTATTTTCAATTTACATTAGCTTTGCTCCTGTTAAAGGTAACTATTTGCAACTGTCAAGTAACTATTTGTAAACAATTTAAATATATCAGGAGAACTATTACATAAACCTACAGAAGATTTTTAGGTAATCCAAGTAGTTCTTGTCCCTTAATTAAAATTGTGTTTGAATATAAAACTAATATGAATATCTGGGTACTGTGAGTCACATGTTTAAATTAACTTAAAATTACTGAGCATTCTTTTATAGTAAAATTATTTTATTTGTCTCCAGGAATCCATCAACAGTATCAAGGCCAGACTAAGCAAAAGTGGCCATATCCAGACTCTGCTTAGAGCATTTGAAGCCCGTGATCGAAACATACAAGAAAGCAACTTTGATAGAGTCAACTTCTGGTCTATGGTTAACTTAGTGGTAATGGTGGTGGTGTCAGCCATTCAAGTTTATATGCTAAAGAGTCTATTTGAAGATAAGAGGAAAAGTAGAACTTAAAACTTTAAAGTACTTAACATTGAAAAAAAAAAGAGAGACAGAAAAATGCAATACACTGTTACAATCAAGACCAATAGTCTTTTCTAAAAATGTTTTCAGGCATTACCACAGTGTGAAACAAGTATAATTTTAAGGTGAAAGGAGTCTTCGCTTTCGTCTGTGCAAGTAATCTTATTGCTTCAGTTGTACTTAAGTGTATAACAGAGATATTTTGCAGAACATAGGTATAATTGAATGAAACCATATTAATCAGCATTTTCCTAAGTTTGAAAAAATTTTCCAGCTGTCATAGGTGATTTAAATAAATGAACTTTGGCCCTAAATGCAATAATGTTTTTAAAAGATTCTCTTACCTAGAAGTTTCTTTGTAAAGGTGGCAATTATAAATTTATTGTATAATTTTTCAATATATTAAGTTCCAAATCCTCTGGGAATTACCTAATCATGGATTGGATATATCTTCAGAAGACAAAAACTCAACTTTTATTTTCTTTTTACATATGTATCTCTCCTGTTATGTAAATAGAAGCATAGCTGTGAAAAACAGATTTGTGAGATTTCTATAACCAAATATATTTCAGTTTAAAATATTAGCAAAAAGTATTATATACTTAGCTTAGATTCCCCAAAGGCCAACATTTTGATAATTCTTAAAAATGCTTAATTGTTACTATAATTCAACAGATTTTCTCTTTGAAATTAAATAGCTAAAGGTTGTTCAGGTTCCATAAGGACACATTTTGTCTAGTCCTTAAGTAAGATGTAGAATTTTGAAATTAAATGTGAGGGAAAATAATTTTATTTTTATATTACCTATCAGCAGTGTTATGTTAGTTTTTTGTTTTGTTTTGTTTTTGTTTTTGTTTTTTTTGTTATGTTAGTTTTAACATCATTACTGACTTGGATAATACATTACCAGCAGTTGTGAAGAAAATATTGCTTAAAAATCTGGGCTTTACATAAATAAGTATCTCCTTTTCTGAGTTCTCAAAATCAACAAGAACAAAAAACTAACAAAAGCAATAAAGAAGAATTAAGGTAAACCTGAGAATATCTGATCAAAATTAAGTTCACTTAATAAACTCTAAGTATCTGGAATCTGATTGATTCATAATAATGACCCAATCCTAATATCATGAGACTAAATTCTAGATAATTGAAGAAACTGTACTTGGCTAGGATTTTATTTTTTGTAGTTTTATTCTGTTTTGAATTGTCTTTTATTAAGTATTCAGGTACATTTTATAAAACAAACTCTACTGTAAGGTTTAGCACTGGGTACATACTTTACAATTGTTATTATAACTTTCATTAAATGACCTTTCTAATCACTTTATTTATTGACATTCAAGTAAGTATTGAAAACCCACAGAACCCCAAATATAAAGTCAATATGTGAATAACCCTGTGTAAAGTCTGTGCCATCCTTACTTATTGCAGTCTGTGGAGTATTAATTTCAAATACTAGTAATTTAGCTACATCATGAATTACTAGTAATTTAGCTACATCATGAATTAAATAAAATTTTTAGGTTTTTAGCTACATCATGAATTAAATAAAATTTTTAGGTTATACACATTTGTAATATTAAGACAAATATGAGTTAGAAACAACTTAAAAATTTGAGCATAGAACCCCTCTGTACATTAGTACTGCTGGAATTCTTAATAAGCAATGATACTGAGAGAATGGTTTCATTTATTAATTTACAGTCAGAGTGGTACAAAAGAGATTTCCCTCCTCCTTATACCCTTGGGAAAACAAAGGTTAGATATCCCTACTCTGAAGCTCTTTAAAACTGACGTGAATGCCATATATAAGTGATTACCTTAACTGGCCAAGAAAATGTTTAAGTGTCCAGGAGTGCCTATAATATATGCATTCATTATAAGGACCAATAATCGCCTATGAAGAGACCTTCCCCTGCCTCCTCCTGTTAAACTAATCATGAGAAGCAAACTTGCCATACTAGAATAAAACAGTACAAATATAAACTACTGCATCTTTTCTAAAAAACTGTGATTAAGAATTCTACCTCTGGCTGGTTACTGTACTGTACTGATTCCTTACCAATGAATTCATTACTTTATCTACAGATGATTTATGCCACTGATTTTAAACTTGTGATTCAGTAATGTCTTACCTTATAATGGCCTTATATGGAAAACAAAGAATTTAGGAATATTGAGGACAATTTTATTTTTCTAGGCACAAAATGAAGAGTGGGAATGCGAAGAATGTTACTTGTATTAAGCAAAAACATAATTAGCAAAGAACTAAATTCTTTAATATTTCTAAAGATATTAATCTGCTTCATGGCTTTTTAAATGCCAGTATTCAATTTTGAAAGTAAAATTGTGCTAAAATTAATCTACTTACCACTTAATGGCTGATTTTGTCTTTGGTTTTTAGTTACATAAACTCTTAAAATACAATATTTCAAGCCTAGGATTTTACTAATTTGCTTTTGGGTTGTTAATGATGTCTATTCTTTGATGTGAATGTTAAGGTAAAGAAGGTAAATAATGGTTGAAAACAGCATGGAAATAAATTACAAACTGAAATGTAATTTTATGTTAAGTATGTTTATCCTTCGTAAGCATTGCTATTATGTCTTAAAATTAACAAATCGAATACATAGAATTATAAGCATCCCCAAATAATTCTTTATCTTAAATTTCTTTAAAAAATGACTCAGCATGTAATAACTTTTCATTTTAAATATCACATCAGTGTTGCTCAAATTGCTTTAGAGTTCTGAATGGCCATATTAAATGAGCAATGAATACTGTTCTGAATATATATAATAAAAATCACAAAGAAAGTCTTGTTAATCTACCAGTCATTGTAAATGCTGTCTAATCTTTAAAACCTTCATTGATCTTATCTTAGCCATGTGTGCTTTTGCTTCCATTTGAAAACCCATAGTTCTCTGTGCTTATTGTCTATCATTTTACCTTGCATTGGAGTTCTCTTTACATGTGTTCTTATTCATCTGTTGCCCAAACATGCATTTTAATAATACGGTGTTCAGAATGTAGAGGGGAAAAAAATGAGGCAAAGATTACTTCTGAAAATTGGAATGCTCAATAAGCCCCTAAAGAGCTTGTTCCACTCCTCTAACCCCACCCCAGAAATTGTTTAGTCTGTAACATGCCTCTAGAATCTTAATTTTTAACCAATGCAACTTGGGATTCTAGTGTTATCTTGGGTGATACTGGAAAATCAAAATTCCTTTGAGCCCATTTATCTGTAGAAATATTTTAGATAGTATCTTAAAACTTGGTTAAAATCACATATGAGAGAGTCCTGTGCTTGGTGGAGGTTGTTACTGGTCAGTTCCTTCATACCATCCAGACAAGACACTCTCCTCCCACAAGCTGTTAGAATTCCTTACGCACCTTTCTGCTTCTGCATTCCCATCACTTTCAGGTGTCTGGGTTTCTGGAATGTTTGTGTCATCAGAAGCTAGAGCTATGTTACATGTAATGTCTGCTGGGAAAAACGTACAGAATAAAGAATCCAGACCTAACATGATATTACATGAAAGCACGTTGAGGTGGGACTTTGGATCCTTGTATCTGAAAGAAAAAGGCGAGAAAATGCCAAGCAGGGAAAAATTTGGAGGTCTTCAATGTCCATGAGTCAACAGCAAAATGATCAAAGAGAATCTGTTATCCAACATGAACTCCCTTCTATATAAAGAAACTACTCCTGAATCCTGGCAGTTGTCAAGTGCAATAATTATCAAATATCCAAGAGTTTATTTCTATATTGGATATCAAGTGGGAGGAGGGACTAATAAACCTAACCTTTCTACCCTTGCTTCAATTCTAAAAACAACTAGTAATACTATTTGTAGGAGAAGCTTTAAGGCCACAGTTAAAAAGACACAGTTAAGAGTTCCATTTTGCTGAATTCTTGCCTGTTATTCAAAACCAAATTGGAAACAAAAAACCACAATACCATTGACAATCACTCCAAAGAAAATGACATACTTAGGTATAACTCTAACAAAACATGTCCAAGATCTGTATGCTGAAAATTAGAAAAAGTTGGTAAGATTAAAGACCCAAATAAGTGGAGAAATGTACCATGTGCCATGGATTGGAAGGTCAATTCTTTCTAAATCTATAAATTTAACATAATTCCAATCAAAATCCAGCAAGGTTTCTTTTTAAGATTTATTTTAAAGAGAGAAAGTGCTGGGGCAGAGAGAGAGGAAGAGAATCTCAAGCAGACTCTCCACTGAGCACAGAGGCCCCTGTAGTGCTCAATCTCACAACCCTGAGATTTTGCCCCGAGTCGAAATCAAGAGTCAGACGCTTAACTGACTCATCTACCCAGGCAACCCAGCAAGATTTTTTTTGCAGACAGAGACAAGCTTACTCTAAAATGTATATGGAAAGGCAAAAGACTAAGAACAGGACAAAAGGATGGACAATTTTTAAAAAGAATAAAGTCTACAGTAATCAACACTATGTGACACTGGTAGAGGGACAGATATATAATGGAACAGGGATTCCAGAAATACACCAAACAAGACCGTATGGTTTTTGACAAAGGTGCAAAAGCAATACAGAAAAGACAGCATTTTAAATAGTCTATAGCAATTGGAATAAACAGGTAAAAACATGAACTTAAATTAAGAAAACTGCAAAGGTTTTCAAAAAAATTTAAAAATCTTTAGTACCATTAGATAGGGCTAAACAAAACTTTCACACCTGACAGTAAATACATGACCCATAAAATGAAAAACTGATAAACCAGAACTCATTAGAAGTAAAAACTTTTGGGGATCCCTGGGTGGCTCAGCGGTTTGGTGCCTGCCTTTGGCCCAGGGCGTGATCCTGGAGCCCCGGGATCGAGTCCCGCATCAGGCTCCTGGCATGGAGCCTGCTTCACCCTCCTCCTGTGTCTCTGCCTCTCTCTCTATGTCTATCATGAATAAATAAATAAAATCTTAAAAAAAAAAAAGCGGCTGACTCTTGACTCTTCAGCTCCGGTCATTAACTTAGGGTCCTGGGATCTAGTCTGGCATTGGGCTCTGCACTCAGCTGGGAGTCTGCTTGAGATTCTCTCTCCCTCTCCTTCTGCCTCTCCCCCTGCTTGTGCATGCTTTCTCTCTAAATAAGTAAATAAACTCTTAAAAATGGAGAAAATGAAACAATTTGTTCTCCAAAGACCCAGCGATGACTTCAGCACCAGTTTGCCTTATATCTTCTAACTTTTTATGCCATTATGTTCCACAGTCTTATAAACTGCTTATCTGAGAAATTCCTCATTAAAGACTTTAATTAGTAATGTATGCAAATGCAAATTGATCTTAATCAAACAATACCAAAGACCTTACAGTGGAAAATGAGAGTTCCCTGCCCCACCCCTCCTCACCTATAGTCTTGCTCCCGTGGGACAAATTTTAAACACTCCTGTTTAGAATTCATTTGGGGGTTATCTCCACATTTCTAAATAAGATTCTCTTTATTATTTAGCAATATATATATATATATAATCTTTAAAAAAAAAAAGTAAAAATTTTTGCACCAGCAAAGACCCTGTTACAGGGTTAGAAAAAGTAAGCTATAGAAAATAAAATATATGCAAACTACTTACCTGAAAAAGGACCAGATTATACAGTTGACTCTGTGCAGTTGAAACTCGTGTTGTTCAGGGGTCAAGTACATAAATTCTCAAAGCTCAAAGCAAGAAAACCAAATCAGTTATAAAAGGGGCAAAAACCATAAAAAACATGTAGATGCCTAATAATCATATGAAAATATATTCAACAAAATGTTTCATTAGCTATTAGGAAAATTCAAGTTAAAACCATAATGAAGGGACACCTAGTGACTCAGCAGTTGAGCATCTGCCTTTGGCTCAGGGTGTGATCTCAGAGTCCCAGGATCAGGTCCCACATCGGGCTCCCTGCATGGAGCCTGCTTCTCCCTCTGCCTATGTCTGTGCCTCTCCCTTTCTCTGTCTCTCATGAATAAATAAAATCATTTTTTAAAAAAATTAAGTATCACTACCCAAATGGCTAATATAAACATCACCAACAGCTGAAACTACTGTAACATTTTCTGTCAACTAAATTTTTAGAAAATTACCTGATGCTGACAAGGATGCAAGAAAAATTAGATCACTACATTATTGGTGGGATAAAAAAATGGTAGTCACTGGAAAATATTTTAGCAATTTCTTATAAAATTGAACATGCACTTACCATGCAACCCAGCATTTATACTCTTGGACACATCCCTGAGAAATAAAAATGTGCACATAAAAAGCTGTACACAAGTTACATATAGCAGCTTCATATTTAACAGCCTCAAACTAGAAATAACCCACACGCCCTTCAAAGAGTGAAAAACTGGTTAGGGGCACCTGGGTGGCTCAGTTGGTTAAATATCCGATTTGGCTCAGGTCATGATCTCAGGGATACGAGATGGAGCCCCAAGCCAGGCTCACAAGCTGGGCATGGAGTCTGCTTAATATTCTTTGCCCCAGGGATCCCTGGGTGGCGCAGCGGTTTGGCGCCTGCCTTTGGCCCAGGGCGCGATCCTGGAGATCCGGGATCGAATCCCACATCAGGCTCCCGGTGCATGGAGCCTGCTTCTCCCTCTGCCTGTGTCTCTGCCTCTCTCTCTCTCACTGTGTTCCTATCATAAAAAAAAAAAAATATATATATATATATATATATATATATATATATATATATATATATATATTCTTTGCCCCACTCCACCCCCCCCCAAAAAAAAACAAATAGTGAATGGTTAAACTTTGGAACATCCATACCGTGGAATACTATGCAGCAATAAAAAGAAACACACTTTGGATACATGTAATATTTGGATGGACTTCAAGGGAAATGTTGGGGGGGGGATCTTAAAAGGTTACAAACTATAAGATTCCTTCTATGTAATATTCTTAAAATAACATTAGATAGAAAACAGATTAGTGGTTGCCAGGTGTTAGAAATGAAGGGAACAAAGGGAATGTAGGTATAAAGACAGCCTTTTGATGAAACAATTCTGTATCTTGATTGTGGTAGTTGCACAAACCTATGTATGATAAAATTACATGAACTGTATTAACACACAATGAATGTGTAAAATTGGTGAAATCTGAATAAACTCTGGATTGTACCAGCATCAACTTTCTAGATTTCATATTGTACTATATGCAAGATGTTACCACTGAAGGAAATGGAAGAGTGTACAGGGACTCCTTGTGGGTATTTTGCAACTTGTGAATATATATTCCCAAATAAAAATTTTAAACAAGATGGCACAGATTAACATTATACCTGAAACAGACATTATTAGAATATTGGTATATATGTACATACTCTGAGTGAAGCCAGAACAAGTGATATAATTTAATTATTTTTAAATAAAATTAAAATATTCTCAGTTAAAAACCAATTGTCAGTTTAGGTATTACCTCAATCCTTAGGGTTTATTAGTAGAAAGGGGAAACACTATATATTTCAGGGAGCTTAAGGAATTGAACTTGATTGTTTTTACATGAAAAATGAAAGTCAAACTTTTTCTTTTGGAATTCTATATTCTAAAAGAGTGCCCAGAGGTTATACTACAATTACGTGGTTATCAGAACACCACCATGGGAAAACCACACCAATTTCCCAATGTTGCACAATCAGCATTCCGTGTATCTCAACAGAGAAGCTATCCTTGACTTTCTCAAAAGCTGATTTTTCAGTGGACAATCCAGGCATACAAGTATATAATGAAACTCTTGAACACAATGATTGATTGATTGATTCCTTCACCCATAAAGGTAACAAAGTCTTTTTGCTGTAAAGAACCTTAGGATTAAGGCCTATATGGCAGATATGACTGAGAAGCACCTTACTAAATATAATACAAACTACTATAAATTCTTAAATGCCAAAGGGACATAAATTTAAAACCAAGTGTGCTAGGAATTACTACTCCACTATCCTTGGACATACAGCAAAGGAGAAAAGGATGAACAAAAACCAGTTTGTTGAGACAGGGGAAGAGGGAAAGTTTAGGTAACATTATGCAAATAGCCCACATATATTATCAAAGGAAGGGTATTTTCTATTTGGCACCCAAGGGAAGATGAGGATGCAGTACCTTTATATCCTCAAAGCATCTAATACAAATTAAAATTATCACAATATTCCAGGTTAAGGTTTAATTTTTAGAATGAGAAAAATTTGAGCATTATTGTCTAGGACTTTGTAGAACACAAAAGTGAAAAAAATCTGCCCTTTAAGAGTTGACAGTGTAACTGGAGAGAAAGGCTAGTATTCAGGACTCATCAATTACTCATTTTTCTTAGCTTTGTCATTCATTGCTCCAAGAATTTAGCTGGGATCCCTCAAACTTGGGTTGTGTCCTTCTCGTGTACTGTTTCAAAGCACTGACCACGACGTATCATAATTAATGCATACAAACCCTCTACCAGACTCTCTGACAGCAGAGAATATATAGGTCTATTCTACCCACGCATCCAGCACAATGCCTAAAACACAGTATCTGTTAATGCAAAGATGATGCCCACTGTTTAGAAATGAGATGTGGTTTCAAAACAACAGGAATGATCTTTTAGTAAAAATAAAAGTCTACAAGTTTAAGGCTATGTTTTTTTATTTTTTTCTTTATTTATGACAGTCACACACACACACACACAGAGAGAGAGAGAGAGAGAGAGAGAGAGACAGGCAGAGGGAGAAGCAGGCTCCATGCACTGGGAGCCCGACGTGGGATTCGATCCCGGGTCTCCAGGATCGCGCCCTGGGCCAAAGGCAGGCGCCAAACCGCTGCGCCACCCAGGGATCCCTAAGGCTATGTTTATATAACATCTCTGGACTGTAGAATGGAAGATTTTTGGAGCTCTGTGTTACACAAATTTCTTGCTAAATCATTTTTATATCACAGAAAATAATAAAGCTTTTCCTTTTAGGGAAAAAAAATAACAGTTGATAAAAGATTTCCTCCCTTGTTTTTCTTATCTACCATATCCAATGCCTTTTTCTTCTAAACCACAGTTTCATTCTCTTAGGACTGCTTCACTAATTCTCTCTTGGTGCCAGCTGAGAAACAACTTGGGGGTCAAGCAGAAAAGCAATACTTTAGAAACATTAGCATTATTAACTCCAAGTCAGGGTTAAATAGGGCAAAGGAGTACTTTTCACCCCAGGTTAGAATAATTTCTACCACAGGAAAATCCAGTATTGAATACTACTGCAGGTTACTTATAAAAGGGAGAAATTACTTAGTAATATTTAATTTCCATGGTCCTCTAACACTGGGCTATAGCAAAATGCTTGTCATTTTCTAAACATAAACTTATACTTTTCTTTTTTTTTTAATTTTTATTTATTTATGATAGTCACACACAGAGAGAGAGAGAGAGACAGGCAGAGACATAGGCAGAGGGAGAAGCAGGCTCCATGCACCGGGAGCCCGACGTGGGACTCGATCCCGGGTCTCCAGGATCGCGCCCTGGGCCAAAGGCAGGCGCTAAACCGCTGCGCCACCCAGGGATCCCAAACTTACACTTTTCAATACCAAAGACAAAATAGTGTAGTTTTTCAGTGAGGTCAGATTCAGTAACTACTTGAATATTTTGAAGTATTTTGATGCTGCTTTTTAGTGTTAGCCAAGAAGCCCACCTGATACTTTTCTATCACTCTGAATATAAGTATTTTAAGTATTATCATTAATTTTTCTCTCCAGGACAGTCTTTTCCTCATTCGTTTTAAAAATCAAACTATTTGCACATTATTTTCAGCATTCTTTTCAGAAAGTATTTCCAATTATGATTTTTATTACAACCTGCTTTTTTTTTTTTTTTAAATTTTTATTTATTTATGATAGTCACAGAGAGATAGAGAGAGGCAGAAACACAGGCAGAGGGAGAAGCAGGCTCCATGCACCGGGAGCCCGACGTGGGATTCGATCCTTGGTCTCCAGGATCGCGCCCTGGGCCAAAGGCAGGCACCAAACCACTGCGCCACCCAGGGATCCCTACAACCTGCTTTTTATGCAACACCACTTTGGACTTGGCAGACATCTGAATTCACAACAGTGTCCACCTACAAAGCCCCACAAATTATTCTGTTGGAAACACTTCCAAGTGCTTTTGCTTCAGAATAAAACATAAGTTTCCCCTGATACAGATATCACTTGCTTTTGTTCAGCTAACACGATAATTCTGCTCTAATTAGTTCTCTATGATAGTATTGTGAGACAGAAAATGGTCATATTTTTATTGAAAATTTTCTACAAATTTTCTTCATAGTACCATCACGAAGAAACTTAAGTTTTAGGGTCTTTGCTTAATGAATGGTGATGAGCAAATTTTTAATACTAAAGAACAGAAGCTTCTGGGAAATGCCTAGCAGAAGCAACTAACAACTATTCTTGCTCAGTAATACAGTCCTACTCCATTTCTTTACTTCTTCCATTACTTTCAAGCATGAACTTTTTATTACAACCACATCTACCTTCCTTACTATTCTCTAAGTAGACCTGCTCCTCATCTATTCCATTTAAGATCACTAGCTTCCCAGGTTCTCAAAACTTAAAAGCCTTACCTGCTCAGCCATCAGGTACTGTCAGCTCAGCTCCCTAATCACTCTTAGACATATTCCTACCATTCCCACTGCTTCTACTACCTCAGATTTATCTACATGCAAATCTAGACTTGGCACTCATCACCATTTCCCTCAAAGTGATGTTACACACCAGTGCCAAAGTAATCTCAAAACACACTATCACGTGGCAGTCCCATCAGAATCCTGACCCTTTTCAGCTTCACCCACATCACATCCCAACCATTTCTGTGTGTAGGCTTAAAGACCTTGCTTCCTTCTCTTTCACTCAATGCCCTATTGTGCTCCCTTTTCTACAGGTTCCTATCTTTCGTGTTCCAGTTTAAACTCCTTCATTAAGTCTTCCGTAATAATTCTTCTCTCAAAATGTCCTCCACAGCCAGCCCCCAGAACAAAAGTAACCTCTCCTGCCTCAAATCCTCTTGCGACTCTGACCCCTTTAAATAACTGAACATACACATTCTTATCTTCCTAGCAAAAAGAAAACTAGGGGATGAAGGTAACTTGCATCTATTTTACATTTTCCTCCTAGTGGTCTCTTGGAAAACTACCGACACCAAAATACCAAATGAGATGTTCAATCTCAAAGCCACGCCTATTCCTACTCTGATCCTTCATAATGAACTGAGCTTTATTTTCCCTTAGCCTATATATTTAAGCTAACCCACTCTTCAAGGTACAACCTAACAAGTATGACAGCCCAAAACAATCTCATTTCTCTGGTGATATATAGGTGATATATACATAGCACCTATTTGGATACCTGTAGTCGCATTTTCCAATGTTATTTAATTCTCAGGTTTATAACCTACCTCCCCAACTGTGCCAGTTTCTATATCTCTTGAACTTTCCCTTAACCAAAGATCACTTCTGAATTTATTTATACTGTTTCTTATCCTATCCTACTTTTGCCAGTCAAAATCTGATCCTCCTTCAAAGCCAAATGCAGAGGCAGCCCAGGTGGCTCAGCAGTTTAGAGCTGCCTTCAGCCCAGGGCCTGATCCTGGAGACCCAGGATCAAGTCCCACATTGGGCTCCCTGCATGGAGCCTGCTTCTCCCTCTGCCTGTGTCTCTGCCTCTGAGTCTCTCATGAATAAATAAATAAAATCGTTAAAAAAAAAAAAAAGTCAAATGCAAACAACATTCTGTTCAGTAAGTCTTTCTCTAGGGGTGCCTGGGTGACTCAGTGGTTGAGTGTCTGCCTTTGGCTCAGGTCCTGATGTGGACTTGATCCTGGGGTCCTGGAATAGAATCCCACATCAGGCTCCCTGCTTCTGTGCCTATGTCTCTGCCTCTCTCTGTGTCTCTCATGAATAAATAAAATCTCTTTAAAAAAAAAAAAATCTTTCTCTAATGTCCCTCCAGGTTCCTATGGAACTTTGACAAGTATTCCATACTACTTACCACATTTCAACTTAAATTTAGCTGTATTTATAGGTCTGTGCCCTTCAAAACTTAAGAACTCAGACCAGGATTCCTAACATTGCATCTCCCTTCACAGCAACTCATAGGTATTCAAAGAATGACTGTAGCATTTAAATAAACAGCACAAAATGGTTTGAAATACCATTAGGAACTGAAACATACAAAAAAAAATTCCTGTAATAATACTCGTGGGTTAAATTTTATCTCCCCCTTCCCCAACCAATGCCAAGTCCTAACTTAAGCACCTGTGAATCGACCTTAGTTAGATATAGGGTCTTTCATATGTATAATTAAGTTAAAGATCTTGAGATAGTATCCTCCTGGTTTTAGGGTGGGGCCTTAATTCAATGACTGCTATCTTTATAAAGAATTAAGAGATTTGGCAGAGGGTAAACTATAAAATTGGAGATAGGAAGTGGAGCAATGTGTCTAAAGCCAAGGATTGCCGGCTGCTACCAAAAGGAATCAACCTTGCCACCACCCTGATTTCAGACTTCTAGCCTCTAGAACCGTTAAGAGATAAATTGCTGTGGTTTTAATGCTACCAAGTTTGTGACAAAATGTTATGGCAGCCCTGGGAAACAAATACAAACACCTCAGTTGTATGGCATTTTAAGCATCTAGGAAAATAAACTTTTCTTCATTTTCAAAGATAATGAGATTCTTAGGAAAAAATTTCTTTGGGTTTTATTTTGCTAAAACTTTATTTTACCTCATTTTATGTAATGGATTTTATTTATAAATAAGTTGTGGCTTATTTTAAACTGAGTTTAGTGCAACCTCTCAATATAAAATGTCCTATGTTAAGGATACAATTTTAAAAGATGTAAAACCAAAGTTATACCCATGTATGCTATGAAAAAGAAATCCATGCTATTTCTAAAGCAAATAATTCATTGTGAATAGATGGAGTTCTATTTTATCACTGTATTTTCACTGCAATATAAATCTGAATGTTCTTAATGGCGAAGGTTCATATTTTCAACCTAACTTGGTATTAGGTATGGACCAACATTTTGTTTATTCTCTATTAAAAAAATTTAACCCAGCACTTCCCTTTTAATTATGCCATGTTTCAAAATTATCCAACTTTCGCTTAAGTCACAAAATAACACACAGTATGTGTTATTCACAGTATGCTTAAGAAACACAAAATAATTTCAATGAGCCTAAACTAACTGTAAAGCTCTCAGATTCCAAATATATGTATGACTGTGTATTTTTCTAATTTTGCTTATCTAAGACACCGGCAACTTCCATTAGCAGATAGAATCTATTATAATAACACAGCTGATAACATACATATTTTGTCCAGGAAGGATCCCAAAATAAATCTAAATTGTATTTTAAAGAGCACAAGCCTTTATAATAAGTGCTACTTTTTAAGTACAAACTTAGTTTTAAAATATTTTCAACCTTTTGAAAATCATTTCAAAAATAATTTTTTAAAAGTCAAAAGTTTAATCCTGAAATGTTTTGAATTATACCTCCCACATAAAAAAAAAAAGTAACAAGCACAGGTTAACTTAAATTTTAGACATTTTCCTGACTTTAGCCAAGTTCATAAAACAAACCAAAGTTATTAGTCTTTCTGCCCAAAGGTCCTGTCCCCATGCTTTAATAAAAGCACCTTTATTTTGCACCAAAATCAAACAAAAAAATCAGCTGACACACAAACATTAGTTTACATGAATTTGATAAAACAATTATTTTCTTAGAAATTATGATCCTCTGAAGCTTGACTGACATTTTAACTGCAATTTCAGCAAAGTACTAATAAGCTAAAATTTTTAGTATCAATTCTTGCACTCATTTAACCTACAAAGTCATGGAAATTCCCAGTCATTAATTATTGCTCTGATTGAAATATCATCTCCTTTTCTTTTTATTCCTTCAAGCTACCTTTATGACTATTTAGTATGTGCATATAACAAAGCCATGTCAATTTGCTATTCTTATATGACAAGTCCACACTAGACAAGACACTATTTTCTCTTTTCCATAATGCAGAGATGGCATGGGCCATTCAGTCTATCATCTTATGGGAGTGGAAAAGCCACCTAGCTCAACTATGAGCCATGGAGGCAGTTTTGGTTCCTATGTCCCTGTTTATCATCAAATCTGTTCCAGAATACAAAAGCAGATCCAGTGATATTCTTTTGTACTGTAATTTTGCTTTTGTCTAATGATATTGGTTTTGTACTGTAATTTTGCTTTTGTCCTGTTCCACTTCCTAGTTAATAGAAAACAATGGTGCTACGTTTTCCAAGACATTTTTGCTATCTTAAGGTAATCTCAACATCGTTTAGAGGCACAAAATAGTCAACCTACTCTAGCCTATGTACTTATTCAGTTGTCAGATTTCTAAAAATCTCAACCACTTATACATTATAAAATAGGAAGCAAGAAAAACAAAATGAGAAATCCTTTTGAGTAATGAATATTTTAAAAGTGGGCTGCTAGTTTTTCAAAGGAAATCACTCTTGAAAACATACTCAAGAATCTTAAAAAAAAAAAAATTCAGAACTGTGGGTAAAATAAGGTTTAAAATTTTTACGTGGTTATGTCTTTGTGCCAGAAAACCTTGCTTAAATTTTTTTCAATTCTACAGTGAATTAATAATGTTTAGAAGCAAGGTGGGAGAAATGTTTAGAAGCAAGGTGGGAGAAAGGAAAGCCACTCATTGCACTGTAAATAAATGTAGTTTATTAATGTGGCACTGACACAGAAGACATATGTAAAGCAGACCAGTATAATATAAAAGCACCACCTAGCCTAAGTCATGAAGAATATAGACTGATTCCCCTATCCACATTTAGACCTCTGAGAGTACCACCATATTATAGCAACATATAATAGATTAATGTTCACAATGTCTCAGTAATTAGGAAAAAGATTAACATGCTAAAGATAGTGTTTTAAAAACATCAAGTACTTAATACATTCTAGGAAAATCTTCAATGAAGTGGCATTTTAAATATTTCTGGTCTCATTTAATGGCTTAAAAGTTCTTAAAGAACAAACTATGATTTATGAGGAGGATCAAGAATGAGTTTCTAGCGACATATTTCACTGGAAATTTTATACCCAAAGATAAAAATAACATAGAAAAGTCTCAAATACCAGGTTATGCAAAATTATAATACAAAGGAAAAGCCAGACCTATTATAGATCCACTCTAGGATTCTGGAAGAGATTTGGTAATAAAAGAATATAGGAATCAAACTGTGGTTCCACAAATCTTAGATGAGCTAATAGGTTTTCCCTTCCAAAACCTTCTCCAATGTGCATCATCTCCTTAAACTTCTCCAGAAAAAGTTTAACTTCACAGATACCTAAGCAAGCTTTATATACTTTGCAAAGGGAACTCAAATTTTCAAAAATCTTGTCTCAAATTCTATATAGGCAAAATTTCCTTACTTCCACTAACAAAGTCAAAGATAAAATACATAAGAGGTCAATTACCAGCCAAAACAATACTAATTGTAACCCTTCACTAAGCATATATTTAGTATTTATACCAGATGCTATTAACATTTAACTTAAATTTACAACCTTATTTTGAGTTATTATTTACTTATATAAATTGTTATATACCTACAACTACATATGCATAATTTATAGAAACACTATAATAGTAATATAATTAGATTTTTTTAATAAATTTATTTTTTATTGGTGTTCAATTTGTCAACATATAGAATAACACCCAGTGCTCATCCCGTCACGTGCCCACCAAATTTTAAAAAGACATTCAAAACATTTGAAAAGCTTGATTTTTTTTAAGATTTTATTTTAAAGCTTGATTTCCTAAAAGAATTGTTTTTGGTGGGCTATGAAAAACTTACTTTGAATTAGCTGCTAGATATTCATTCAGATATTGTCAACATTTTTTTCTTTTAAGCACTTGACATAATTAATGATGGGTTGAATAAACTTGGTAGAACTCTGTAACAAATGTAAACTAGTTTTATTTATCCCCAAGTCTATGCCACACACAAAGCACTAAGGAACAAACATAAAATATCCACAAGGGAATCTGCAGACACTAACAGGCACATGGAGATTACCTCTCACACTACGCCTTCAATATTGAATACAGCCCTCCAAAAACATTTATCTGCCATATTTCTGTAGCACCGATCTTGCATATATTTTCTTTCATGAACTCAATGGCAGCGCTATCCCTATGATACTCAAGAAAATTCAATGAAAGTAATTAAATATTAAGGAATAAGATTTTTATTGGGTAAAGTTGAGCTCTGGAGTGCCACAAATCATTATCTAAGACTTTTTTTGACCCCTATGAACCAATCTGTGTCTGTTTTGAGGCTGTATCACCCTTACTGTGCATGCATGGGAAGAAAAAGAGAAAAAATTCATTATCTTCTGGTAAATCCAAGAACAAAAATTAGACTAATGATTTTGAACAAGGTATATTTTTGTTTCATCCAATAAGTACATTTTATCATCTATGAAGGTTTTGTTCATTTGTTGCTTAAATCCAGTAGAATTTTCTTGCATAAGATATCACATTCCTTGAAGGTGCTGCAAAAGTAAGGAATTATTATTACTAAGCATTCAGTTTCAATGCTCATCATCTCTAACAGAGAAAATAGCAAACGGAGCAAGCAAAGACTGATTGTGTTGGGCAGAAGTGAGGAAAGGAAGAAAAATAGAGTGAGCTAGTTAATTTGCAGTCTTATCCTAATTTTAAAAATAAAGACAATATAGTGTTTGATCTAGCTATTGCTCCAAGACATTTTAATATAACTTAAAAAGTACAAATACTGTATTTACTCCCATACTATTTGTTATTCAGAGAGCCAATCAGTTTGCTTTCATAGCTTCTCTCATCTCTAAATTTTTATCAGTTTGACATCTGGTTTCTTAACCACTACTAATTATAAAAGAATCCATTACCAGATAAAATTCTCACTTTACATTTAACTGTTAAGTTTTTATTTTCCTGAGGAAAGAAGTTGACTGATCAACTGCCACAGAAGAAATTAAAGGAGATGTTTGGGAGTGTATTATTTGTAGAAGTATTTAAATATAACTTAAAGACGAAAACTTCCCCACATTAAAAAGGGCATTCATTTTACTATTTTCCAAAGGTGCATGGACATCTTCCTTTGTCATCACATCCTCATTCAAACAACTCTAGAATTACGTTATACAACAGTCTACTTTAACTATGTAAGTCAGACAATGCTCCAACCAAAACTTAATAGTACCTGATAGGAACTCAACCAAGTAGTCCAAAAGAATTCTACCTCCAACACTACCTCCAACACTGATAACAGTAATCTTCGGAATATATACACAATAAAAACCAAACATGTACAGTTGGACGTAACTTGTAAAATATAAGGAGAGAGGTACCCTCACTCACACATCAGTGAACATTTACTTGTTAAACATTTAGTAACAAAAGATGACTAGCAAGATCTGACTTCATCACTCCTACATTAGAATTTATAGAATAACTCTTGATAAGCTCACATTCTGATCTAGTCAGATCACGTAAGAATCCATACTTCTCATTTTATAATCAGGATATTTATAAAAATGCATTTGTTTTGAATAAAAATGTAATTAAAACCAGTAAGGCATACTATTTTTACATCTTTTCTTTCTATAGTCTAGGGGCAAAGCTTTTTAGGAAAAAACAAAACAAAACCAAAATCCTTTGATGTGAACCTGACACCTTCTATATAAGGAAAAAGAAAAAAAAAGTCAAAAGTCTGAATTTTTTTGAATTTTGGGGACAATGTAGATAGGGGGAGATATATTGTCTTTCAAGTAGGAAGTGTATAAACTGACTAAACGTAGTTTATTTTTTAAAGGATCATTTTAGATGAACATACAATAATTACTATTTAAGGGACAAGAGGAAAATGAAAGCCAAGTTTCGTAACGATTAATTCAAGTGAACATATTTACAATGGAATTGGAAAATCCTCAGCTCCCTGGCTAGATAAAAGCAGTCATCTACTGCATCAGTGTGTATTTTCAAGCAAATACAGAAGCAAAACTCATTAGCTCTTTAAAAAATACACACATTTAATGTTGGTCTGTTTTAATTCTAAGTAAAGCAATTCCAAAAATACAAACTGAACATCAGAGCCATGTGGAACCACCATGATAAAATAAGACAGACATTCACAATAATTACGTCTAAAGACAGTTCAGCTTAATAAATCATCTTCCAAGTATACTAAAGAAAGAGTTACTAAAAATACTGCTGGTGTTCAGTTAGAATTAAAGGACTTTGGGGAAAATGAAATAATATGATACAGGTGGAGTGAATAAGGTTACACGGGATTTACATTTTCCATTACCCCTAGATATAAACAAACATTCAAAATCAACACAAACTCTGTGTGTTATTCAAAATATTGCAGCTGCAGGAAAGGCAACTTTAAATTAATAGCTAGGGGAAAATCAAGTTTTGGTGGAGGTAAACAGAAGTGACAGTTTTTAATTTGCACTTTTGTAAAGCTCATTTATACCTGGCCAACCAGGAACCAAATGCAGGACAACGAAGTTCTCTGCTTCTTTTGGCTATAATGTGATAAGAAAAGGTCATCTTTTGAAGATGTTTAAAGAAATAAAGCAACTTTCTTTATAAACAGTCAAATAATCAATCAATGGAATAAATAAGTACTAACCCACATTTTTACCGCTCTGTAACCACTACACTTTACATATTTTTCATTTTGGCGGCAAATTCCCCAATTTTTAGGCAAAATCCACCAATCACTTTTAAGAGTAAAATGAATAGCCACCAAAATAAGAATATTCTTCTGTTTACTCTTTGGCTAAAAAAGAAAACAAACAAACAAACAAAACAAAAAGAAACAGAAGACAACTCTAACACTGGTGATAAAAGAAACTGTTTTTTTACATGTAAAATAAAGTTATCAATTTAAATCTTGGTACATTTTATAAAAACAAGAGGTAATGTTGTAATAAAACAGCAGTAGCCTTGTCAGGCAACATACTGTTTGTTAACCCTGTGCAATAAAATACTTTGTTCATACTACACTTATTCAACATGACTAACAGTTACTACAGACATTTCAGGAATCTTCACGGGACTCCTATAGACTTACTGTTAAAACTGAGAGACATTTACAATCATAATGTGCCATGAAAACTTGAAAACGTTACTTCTAGTAGGAAATAATGTTCATATTATTTGAATTGGTTTTAGGTACTGAACAGCTGAGTTACAAGGACTGAAACTGAAAAGCATTCTAAAAGCCCATGAACACTGTTGTTCACACCCTTCTTCAGAACACACTAAACTTTAAACTTGTTTGACACATTTCTCTTCATACATAGCAAGCAACAGCACCCAATAAAAGCCTGAGAAGAAATGCTGCTGTGTAAATACTGCAACTATTCCTGAAAAAAGAATTATGGGATATATACTCCAAAGCTGCCCATTCCCATAATTTGTATTGCATAGGTCACATAATCACACACATATATATACACCCTTGTGTATATATATGCACATGCAAAGAATATATTAAGACGACAATGAAGTCTAGTCACAGAGCAATTTACAGGCTCAATATATTTTTTACACTTTGCTTGAAAGAAAATTTCAATATTTTACAGTCTTTTAGTAGGCATTATATACACTGCACTTTATGAAATCTGAAAGGTATTGAAATAAATTTTTTCCAACATTTTGGTAACAAAACAGACAACGTTTCTCCAAATACTTGTGCTATCTATCTACATGATCTGTTTGATCTGATAACCACTAATCACAAAAACTGACTCAATGGAATAATTAGAAAAATTATCTAACACCATGCATGGATTTGAATCATTTTTAATATCCTATCCTAGAAACATTCTACAAATCTTAAGATTTAAAAAATTAAGTCTCTGTTCTGATTTTTAAAAGATATCTTTTTATGACAATATCCATAACATTGACAGGTACATGTTAAGGCTAGTATCATTTCCTTTTGTGAAATTTTTTGACTTTTTTTTTTTTTTTTTTAAGAAAGATAGTAAAAGCCAGACTCCTTTATCCTTTAGGGCTTTGAACTGTACCTACAGAAAATGAGAGTGCAGTGAACATAATGTTCAGTCCTACAGTCAGGATGCAGTTGCTCCTTCCCATTCCACAAGATACTGCACCTTTCCATCAAGTGTCACCCGACGAGCCAATACTCGGTATTTTTCACCACATGCTATTCTACCTGCAGCACCAAAATAACTGGTAATGGAGTTTTTTAGATGATTGAGTTGCAACTCCTGATCTGCTAAGTTATTCAAAATCTCTGTGTTGAGTTCATCAAACTGGTAATCTTCTTTGCCTTCATCATCTTTTACAATTTCTGAGTTCTGAGTCTGGAGTGCTCTTCTTGGAAGACGACCCCTTCTCCTCCGTAAATGTGGTATTGCAGCAGGCCAAGATCTTCCTGTACGAGTTCTTTTTCTGGAGTCAGATAATCTATGGAACAACAGAGTCCTATAATTGTCTACTGAGTTTATAAAGCATCCTCTGACCAAACAGTACATTCTCAGATTTTTTTTCTATCACTCTACTGTAAGTATATATCCTTGTTGACATAAAAGTCAGCCAAACCAAAACAATACATGCTATTTTTATAAATGGATTATCACTCGCCTTCGTTAGATTCCATCACCTTCTTGGGGCTGACCTTTGAAGAGCTTTTCTTCCTTAACAATGTACTATTAAGCTTAAAAGAATCAGAGCAAGTTTTTAATTACGAGGCCAATGAGACAAATTCTTACCAAGAAGAGGCCCTATTGTATTATATATTGTCAACAGTCTTATCAATAAATAGAAGACAGTTCATTCACTCATTCAATACAGCAAATATTTAATAAGCACCTACTCCATACTCAACATTGTTCCCTGTGCTTAAATAAATGGTAAAACTAGAATAAATGTTCTCTTATTACCAGTTCTAGGCCTAGTGAAGTAATATAATGAACTGGAACAAGCATAAACTAGAAATCAGGGTACCCCTGAATCTAGCTCTGTGATATTGGCCAAATTCAAATATTCCTCTGTATTCTCTTCTATGAAGAGATTAAGTGAAGGGGTTGAAATAGATCATCTTTCAGTAATTTTCAGCTCAGGAACTCAATGATTTTACAATTTTATAACAAGGGAAGCATATAGCATTACAGCTAAATTCAAAGGCTTTAACAGTAACACTACTCAACTCAACATCCCAGCTCTGTTATGCTTGCCAATAAACATGCTAGTTTGGCATATTTCTTAAAACTTAGTTTCAGTTTATCTTTAAAATGGGAATAATAGGACTTACAATTCAACAGAATGTTTTATGAATAAAATAAGACAATATATGTATGAAGATCAGCACAATGCTTGGGTAAGAGGCCAAAAATAGTTCACCCTATTAATCATAATTCATTAAAAAATGAGTTACATTTTAAGCTTTTTAATACTCTGAATTTCGTATGATGTACATGAGCAGTTTTTCATTTGTGAACAAAAATTAAACTAAGGGAAATAGGGCAGCCTGGGTGGCTCAGCAGTTTAGCGCTGCCTTCAGCCCAGGTCATGATCCTGGAGACCCAGGATCCAGTCCCACGTCGGGCTCCCCACAGGGAGCCTGCTTTCTCCCTCTGCCTGTGTCTCTGCCTTTCTCTCTCTCTCTCATTCTCTCTCTCTCTCTCCCTGTGTCTCTCATGAATGGATAAATAAAATCTTGGAAGGAAAAAAAAAAAAACCCTAAGGGAAATATAAAACTTGCAAACTCATAGCTCTGACCCCAAGAAACTCTCTCTTCATACCTGGTATTATCATGCTTTAGAAAAGTGTCCTTCTGAATAGTCAGGTTAACTAAAATATTAGAGGAGAAGTCTGCTATTGACAGGAATCCTGAGTTTAAAATCCTTTTAGTAACAAAAGGATTTACATGTCTGATTTAGATATTTAAAAAAAAAGTCTTCATGAGCAAGGCACACCTAAATATTATAGGCATAAAAAGGTCTCAAGTAAAAGAACATAGGCTATAAACACCAGTATACCTCTTTTCTGTTCAAAAGGAAAATTTCCTGATAAATATTAACAACCTAAGGAATCTACATATGGATTGCTTCCCAAATGCTGAAAGCCATACTTAAATCACTTTAATTGCTAAAAATTTACTTAATCATTACTTTACAAGAAACAAATTATCTAGAAGAAAATGAGTAAGGAGTATGAATATAAAATATCTACCCATAATGCCTGGAAATGCTAGACGAGGTAGTTTCTTTTGCACTGGAAGCACCCGTGAAATCCACATCTGAGGTATTGGATGAATGTGCAGTTCCCTCAGTTCTCCTGAGACAAAAGAATTTAAATGGTATAACGACTATATTACATTACAATAGAAATACTCATTTCCCCCCAAAGAAAATTCCTAGGATAGGAGAAAATAACTTGCTATTTACCCTATAGAACAAGGTAAATCCAAGGTAGGATTCTCTGAAATTGATTCCTTATCCTGCAAAATAAAAAATGACATATTTAAAGCATTGTTCTAAAGTAAGTGGAAAAGATGCTCATTTCTCAGTTAACTTCAAGCATCCTTCCTCTCTGAGAACATATACCAACACGTCCTCTTACCAAAGGTGGCTCAGCAGTTTTCTGAATCATTTTTCTTGTATATGGGCCCGGTGGACGACCTACGGATTTTTTCTTTCCTTTTTTTTCTATTCCATTGCTTACTTCCCTGAAACATAAAACCATTAAGTATTTAATCTCTACATAAAGAAAACAAAAAGACAATATATAATACACAGTGGCTTGGCTCTACTTATGTAATAATTAGGTTATACTTATTATATTTTTATATTAATGGTAATATAAAAACAAAGAAATTAAATGTAAGTTGAATCTATAAGCTTAGTCAAGGGCATAGATAATACATTCTAATTTAAATATACATTTCTTGATTTAAGAGGTATTTACATAGAAAGGTTTAAGGAAAAAAAGTGTTCTCTTTATAATTCTGAAAAATATATAGCACCTAAGAGTTCAAAAGCAAAAACAAAAACAAATAGACTACTTATATTGGAGAGACGATTTCAAAACTCCCAGAAGCTCAATATTTAGTTTAGGTAGTTTTAGGTATTATGTGGGTACTTGGGAGATATTTCAAAAATTTACTACTAAAAGTTATTACAAATTTAATAGTTACCCACATGGAGCCAGGAAGTATCATTAATAAAATATAATAGTTATAAACACAGGTTGCCTTTAGAAATGAATATATATTTATCCCTGAATTATGTTTATAAGAAAGAGAATGAAGCCCAGGGTGGCAGTGTAGAGGAAGGAATTCTTCTTACAGGCAGGAAGTCATTCAAAAGGCACAATTACAAAGATCTAAAAAACCATTTTTGAGACATAAAAGCAAGCATCCAAGCACCACGCAGTGGGGAGGAAAAACAATGGTCAAAGATTATCTCTAATTAATAGAAGGGAAGAAGAAAAAGGACAAATACCAACATATAGAACATCTACTTAATTTATTCAACAAACATATCTACCATATAAAAGGGATATTAATATTAGATCATAGAAATATAAAGATTTTTCCTGTGTGAAGGGGTTCAAAATATAGTCAGAAGTTAACAAAGATATATACAAGCAGGCTAATAAAAAGGGTTCAGTGCTGTAAGAAAATTACCCAGGAAAACTTAAATAAAAAAACATGGAAAAGGAGGAATAATAATATATAATAGGCTAGAAAGAGGTGAATGGAGAAAACCAGAAGACAACTACTCCAGGCACCCAACTAAAGTTGGGGAAGTACAAGGAAGGAGAAAGGCAACTAGAAAAACAAAGCATAACTAGAACTATAATCAAAAGTCTCAAGGATAAGGTAGATGGGGTATACATTTTGGTGGTGGTGGGGCGGGGAGGGGGGGAGATCAACATTTATAGAGGACTCTGGGACTCAAGAAAGTACTCTCAGATTAAAAGGACCAATTCACAGACAGGATCCAGAAGGAATAGAGAAATGCCTTTAAAGAAAGTTGAACCATTTCCTGGTAGCATCAAATGAAAACCTGATAGCTAACACATATGGAGTTATCTTATTAACATCATGATAGGAATGAGAAAATTTGCGTAAACTTTCTAATTCATAATATGGGCAACTGATAGCAAAGGATTGATGATAAAATCTGAAAGTGCTAGGAAAATTTTTTCCTTTAGGAAAAAAAAACTTGAAAGCAGTATCTACTTTATTACAAATTCAAATGGATATGAAACACTGTCAACCCTGTGTAATTAATTATCTTTTCTTACTCTCCAAGATAACTATCTCATACCTTTTATTTGCTCCTTAAATCTCTGCACAAACCTCTCAGCCATCTTTACAACTTATTATTTCACTTAGAAAACAGAAGCTACCATGCAATAATCTTAGTCACCTTCCAAATGTCAACTCTATAATAGAACTAGCATCTTTACCCATTTTCACCCAATTTCAACAAGAGTGTAAAGTCCTTTAATCAAAGGCCATTCCCACATTTAAGTTTTAAATCCCTTTCCCTTTAGCTTCTCAAGGACTTTACAGTATCTTCAATTACCTTCCCACTCTCCTGTGCCAATCTCCTCTCCACTGTATCATTCCTACTAGCACATAAAAATAGGTTCCAATTAATTTTCCATCTATTAAAAAATCATCACTTGAGTACTTCCTTCTCCTCTTCAAACTTCCATTTGTCTACCTCTCTTCATAATAAAACTACTTCTGAGTGTTGGTGACAGATATCCTTTCCACTTTCTCCCTTCTCATTCAGAATTCTTAAAGATTATTTCCTATTTTCCCCTTTTCCTTTATTATCATCATTATTATTTTGAATCTGCCTATGTCCCTTTTTTGTAGATAAAGCCCAGTCTTGACATGTTAATTGAGCAATGCTGGATTCAATCACACTTCAACCACTTCAATCTGACTTCTATCCTTACCTCCAAAAAAAAACAAAAAACAAAAAACAAAAAACCCTCCTGTTTCTGTCAAAGTCAGTAATAACAGAATGTTATTTTATGCAATAAACATTTTTCTCTCATCTTAAATCCACCTCTCAGCAGTATTCAATACTGTTTAATATGCTCATCTTCCTTGAAACACTCCCCTTCTCTTGGTTTTCAAGACACCAAACTTTCCTGATTTCCTCCTAACTTACTGATCATTCTTTTTTAGCCTCTTTCGTTTATTTTACCTCTTCCAAATCTCCAAATGATAACAGGGCATTATTCTGGGTCACAGTAGCCCCCCACTCCGACCCCGCTCTTGCTTCCTATGCAATTTCACTCATTTTCAAGGCCTTCTAAATCAGCTTCCAAATTTCTATCATGTGCCCTGATCTCTCCTGAGGCTCCTGGCTTTATACACCCAGTTGTCTGTACTTAACATCATCACTTACATATCCCTTATAAAAAATCCCAAACTCAATTGGTATGAGACAGAAGAATGCTTCACTCACCTTGCCAAAATCTGTTCTTGTAGGTCTTGATAACAGATATCACCACTGACCAGTTGCTCAAGCCAGAAATCTGGGCATTATATAACTTCATTCCTCCCTTTCTTTCATAAATTTAATTCATTAGCAAAGGCAATAAATTCTGTCTTCAACAGAGGTCTTGGATCTATTTTCTCTCCATTTGATACCACCTACCAGGGCAATCTCTCACCTGGACAACAAGCATTTTTTCTTGCTTCTATTCTTAAACTCTATACCTATTCATTCTCCAAATAGCATACAAGGAGTATTTTTAAAGGATAATTCAATCTGCTTATATCTTTAAATAGCTCTCCATTATGCTTAAAAAACAACCAAAACTCCTTAGAAGACTTACAGAACTCTATATGATCAGGCCCCACCCAAACTTTCCAACACCTGATGTTATTCTCTAGCCTTCATTCATACCTAAATAGTCTGTGATTTCCTAGAACCTGCCTTACAGCCTTCATACTTGTATTTCCACCACCTGCAGTATTCTTCTTTTGTTCTTCACACTGTTAGGTTAGTCTCATTCTTGGTGTTTCAGCTTAAATATCATTTTAAATATTAAGGCATTCCTTAAGCCTTCTTCTTAATAGACTGTTTCACCCTCTATCCATCCCAGTACAATCTAAAACCATATGCTATGTTCTAGATGGCACTGGCATGATCTGTATTTTGTCACTTTTCCCCATTATACTGTAAACCCCATCAGGGCAGAAAGAAAGTCTGTCTTGTTGTTATTACATCCACAGCACTTCGATAGTAAGGTGCTTGAAATATGGAATGAATAAATGGATGAATGAACGAATGAGAAATGAACAAACAAATGAATATGCCAGTACTTAAGCTGTCTGCTAACAAAATCAATAGGGCTTATTCCTGGAAAGCCTAAGATCTAAAATAAATAAATAAACATCTAATTTAACTCTTTGTACCTTGTCTAAACAAGAAATTATAAACAGGAAAACAAATCAAGGTAACTACCGCTTGTACTTTCAAATATACTAGTAAGACTAAATAATACATTTTTAGTTACAAATAATCTAAAGAGAAAAACTAAGCCACAGATCAACTTTTACCTTGAATCAGATATAGGTTTGGATGCCTTTCTGCCTTTAATTTTAAATTCATGGGATGTTCCTTCAGGTTCTTTCTCTGCTTTGAAAGCCACATTTGGTGGCACAGGAGGAACACGAATTCGCAACCCAAACAAATGCTTCTTCTTCTTTATTTCTTTCCCAGACATAAACCTAAATTTTTAAAAAAATTAACTAAAAATTTAAAAACTGAACACATATACATGGCAGACCCTAACTCATAACTTTCAGATATAAAGCCTTTACACATGAAAGTCCACCCAATACTACACAACTCACTCTTTCCCTTTGCTTTCATTGATTCTTATCTGCTCCAGAGCCAAATCCACAGGATATAAAGAGGGATGGATAGTATCGGAAGGAAGGGAGAAGAGTACATGTCCACTTCCCTTTTTAAAATGTGGCATCTGACTTCTTAAAGAAAGAAGAGTAGAGTAGTGTCTTTTTAGTCCTAACATGTGTTTTCCCATATTTTGGTGTCATCTGTTTAAAAGATGTCCAAAAATATTTAGGAAAAGAAGAATTATATTCCAGGGTGGATCTGTCAGATCCACTGGTCAGAAAGTAACAAGTGTTATTAGCATTGGTAAAGAGGACCCAGTATGAGAGGTCCAAAAAAATAAAGAGTATCTAGTGTATCAGATCTAGAACTGGAAATAACCTGGAGCAGAGAAAGGTTATTTCAGTGTGGGTTTAGATCTCTGAAAAATGTGCCCCATAATTCTTTCCCAAAGTCCTCAGGCTCCTTTTTCCAAAACATCCCCACCTACCTTAATTCTACTGGACCCTGCCTAGCCTCAGGAACCACTACACCAATTGGTTGGAATGTTCTTCCACTGCTATGCAGGTTTGAGAAAGGGGAGCTCTCGTTTCTATCAGAATAGCAACAAATGTATTATCTGGTACCCTAGATTGGATTACAGAATTCACATCCCATAAAGTATTTTTACCAGCACAGTAACTGCTCAAGCACTTTATGGTTTTTTGAACTGGCCTAAAGATCTAGCTACTAGTAATTATGACATTTTTAAGGAGAAAACGCCGTCAAGTTCAAAAAAAGCAACTTGTTACAAACAAGTATTTTATAAAATAGCTCAATGGTTGGTTAGAGCCAGCATATACACTTACAAAATTATTTCTATTGAAACTTTTAAATATTTTAAAGAAACGTAGATATGCCTTTTTTGCCTTTTTTTTAAAAAAGGAAAGCCCTATGGAAGAATATATTAAACAATAATCAATTATCAAAAACTTAGTACTAATACTACTTCTCTGAAACTGATGACAATAACGAATCTTAAAACCATAGAAAATCTCAATCATTTTAAAACCAATATTCTCTATAATACTTTCCACTGTTGTTTGCATTTTCCCACCAGCTAAGACTTTATTTTCAGAATACTGTATTATAAAAACAAGTCATTACTGAACATGTTTTTCAACTGAACAGGCCAAATTCCCCTGAGATATCAATATCTCATCCACCAGTCCCAGAGGAATGCTCTTCCCTTCTCCAACCCTTGAGAATCACTGCTTTACCTCTGACTGAAAAAGAATAGGACATTAAAAAGCTTTAATGGTTTGTACTAGTTCTAAACACCAATCCCACAATTCTTAAACAATGCCATTATTCCTTATACTTACTAAATGTCTCCCTCATAGGGATACATAAAATAAATCAACTTACATGGTCTTGTAATCATTTAATGCCTCCAGAACATGCTCATATCTTTCAGATTTTGGTGTGTCTGCCAGCTGTGAAGTATCAAGAAACAATTTAACGCACTATAATTTCATCAATTAGTAATATACAGGTGCTAGACAGAGGCAATGTGATGCAGAAGAAAAGTGTACTGACTGGTAAGTCAGAAGATTTAAGTTCTAATTCCACGTCTTCATTGACTAGCTGTATGATCTAAGGCCATTTAATCTCTTAAGACTTGTGTTTTTATCTAGAAAAAGGGAGTAAAAATCTTTCTCTAATTACCTTACTAGTAATTATATGAATCAAATGATATGTCTGAAAGAACTGTAAAATGCAAAACACTACAAAAATGGGATTTTATTAAATTTATTTTAATTCTATAATCTGAGGAAATAATACATTAGAATGACTTTAATATCAACCATATATAGGTTCTAATAAATATTCTAATTGATACTAATAAGTGACAGTATAAAATATAATGAGAAATATAAAATTTTACTTCCCGATACTTGTAATATTAGCAGAACCCAATAATCTCTATAACATTGAATAATTCTGTGAAACTCAGGGGGGAGGGGGTTATTTCATAAAAGTTATAGACTTTAGCCAGCCCCAAAATTCAAAATGTCTCAGTAATTTCTTATCACAAATCATTTTGAAAACTATCCAATTCTAGAAAATATTATTTTGTTTCAAAAGGGCTTCCTTAAGAGTCATTTCTGCCTCTTCCAAGTTTAAAGACCTAATAGCAAAAACTATAAATTATGAAAGGACCATTTTCAACTCAAGCCACAAAAGCTTTTTTAAAAAATCCAGAATATTACAATTGATTTTCAAGGGTACCACCAGTATACTCTTTACCAATTTAAATTTCCAAACCTCAGAAATGCTTCAGGTAAAAAGATCGAACAAATCTGCCAAATAGAATGTTGGAGGTAGAAGAGACTTATAGAGCCATCTACTTCAATTCTCTTTATTTTACAGTTTAGTTAACAGATATAAAGGTTAAATAAAGTGCTCAAATTCACATAGCTGATTAGTGAGAGAGCTAGAATCTGAACACAGGTGATGGTAAGTCCCTTCATTCAACATTCACTAAGAGCCCATACTGTGCTAATGTGCTGGGTGCTTTTAGAAAAAAGAAAGAAATGGGACAGTTTTGTGCTCATGCCTCTAAACCATACCATTTCCTCTTAATTTCTGTAGTGTTCAATGACGGAAAATTTTTATTAAAGAAGAAATAACAGAATCAGACCTTAAAGCTTGAAAGACACTCTAGATGTCCATCTAATTCAAAGTTCCAACAATATTGCAATCCCTTTTAATATATAGTACAGATAGTCATTCAACCTTGGTTTAAATATTACCAATGATGAAAGCTGATGAGGTACCCACTGAGGAAGCCCAATCCATAGGTGGACAAAACCTTTCTTCCTGGAACTCTTCTATTCCCTCTTTGACAAGACAGTTCTTCAAATATCTGACAGCAGCTATCATGTCTAAGTATAGGATATGTCTAAGTTTAAAATTAAGTTGAAAATTTTTAGCAGCCACATTACATGATTACTTCATATTAAGCTTTGGCTCACTAATTCCAGCTCTTCCTCATCCCTCACCTCCCCATCTCAACTCAAAAATCTTATCAGATAAACTGATCAAATCAAGTATTCGCTATCATACATTGCTTCTTCTGAACTGGTTGGTTGTATATTTAAGTCTAAAAGCAGAACTTTATAACTGTTGTTAATCTGATTTGGTTTTCAGGTCAGTGTTTGAGATAATCTTCTCTCTAGATTCTCTCATTCTTCTTGAATTAGGGGTAGACACAAAGACAGAACTCTGTGGCTCTCCAGGAGACTCTCTGTCAAGGTTATTTCCAAGACACTGACTGCTTTTGTTTCTATTATTCAATTGGCTACATATCCATTTAATTTTTACTTTTAAACTTAACCAGTTCAAATTTGAGTATCTAATGTGAAATTCAGTTATACTATGTCTATACTACACCCATAGCATTTGACATACCAGTGTGGCTAACCATATAAAAAAAAAAAAAAAAAACTAGTGTATTTAATATGATTTATTCTAATAGTGTTTTTCCTTATTGCTTTTTAAATCTTCACAAACCACATCTGAAAAATGTGCTCTACAATTTCTGACAAAACTAGCTTCTCAAATCTACTCTTTTGCTTTTTGAAAAGTACAATGAACTCTTTTTCTGGTACTTCCTCTCTATGGTTCTCAGAAATTTTACCTGTAAGTTCCTTTGGCACTCCAAAACTCTTTTGCATAGAAGTATTAATTTCAACTGGCATTATGGGGCCAAGGATCTCCTTTCTGTATTTTGAAGACTCTAAGTACAGATATTATAGTTTAAATCAAATAACCTGTACTAAAAGAGTATCATGTTGTATGTCGACCACCTGACCATGAGATTTATAATTTATACTGCTAACATAATAACCATTTTTGTTCCTCCCATCACAGACATTAATCTCACACTAAGCTTTTACTTTCAGGGTTGTAAATTCTGTATAGACAAAAATGCTATTCAGTATAGTTAAAACTCTTCCTGTCCATAAAATATACCTTTAAATCACCAAGTTTGAATTCCATGCTGCCAAGGCTTAAGTATGCAAAAACAGATGAAGTCATCTGTTTGCCAACCTATATGCTGCATATTAATATGAAACACTCAAAGTCTCAAGTATTATTAATACACACCTCTATTACACATTTCTTCTCTAGCCAAAACATCATTTCTGCTATAGTATTTCATTTAAGTTTTATCAATGCCTTTTTCGCTTACATCCTTCAAAAGGTAGCAATACACTACTCTGCTATGAATCTTTGAGGTTTAAAATTTAAGATTACCGTTAACAGAAAAGTAGGCTCCCCTTACAGAATTAGGATTTCAGATCACATTAGGAATTAAGGACAAATGATAATAAGCAGATTCCAAAGTATGAATATCTCATTTTAACTCCTAAAAGCAATTTGGTACAACTGTTAATTTCTCAATCTAAATAAAAACCTTAAGCAACATTTATTTGGGATCTCAAATGTTACATTACATACTTTTACTATCTCCAAGAAAATATTACAAAACAATAGTTTCTCAAATAGCTACAGTCTATACAAGGCATCAGGTTACAAAGATGTAAAAGAAAACAAAAATCACATAAGGAAACATGATATAGAACTATCATTATATTCCAATATGTCCTAAAAATTTCAGCTTCTCCTCACAATCTCAAAATAGCCAACTAAGAAAAAAAGTTATACATAAATGTTAAATTTGCCTTTCAGTATGAAAGGATATACTCTCCAAAAAGTTTAGTATTTTTGAAACTTCTTTTGTTATAAAAGAAGTCATAGTATTTTCTCTTACCAAAAACAAAGCACAAAACACTAAATGGATACTACTGATTCAATTAAAATTGCTCCAACTAACTAGAAATAGAAATAAGTATTTATGAAGCTTCCAAAATAACATAGCTACCATTAAATTTTGACCAGCTCAAATTAAGTCCTAATTCAGCTCAGAAATGATAAATATAAGTGCCTCCCTATGACTAGTGTGTCCACATGTATTCTTAACCAAAATGCCATAAAAATTTCAATCAACTTCTCAAGTCACCCTTTACCCACATGGGGGAAGAAACTCCACATTTAAGAGAGAGCAAAATCATAACTATTTTTCTGCATTGTTTCATCTTTGAAGAGAAACTTCTAGAGCAAGTGTCTATATCATATAATCTAAGTATATATAGTAAGAACTAATGGTCAAAATGACACTCAAGTACTCATTTAACCAACAATATACTTAACATACAGTATTTCCCATGTTTTAATAGTAATTAAAGGTACTTTATAAAAAGATTTTTAACATAAAAAGATTTTCGAACAAAAAGTTTTATAAACCCAAGTCTGGACTAGTGACAAAACTCAATTTGCAATTCAGTTTCAGTTAACCAAAGACATACTATTTTAATAATCTAGAATAATCCATTATTTGTATTACCTTTGATTCTATTATCACAAACATTTAAAAGTAAGCTAAATGAAAATTATTGAATAAATGTTACAGGCTGGTATAAATTTTATGGTCTCATTATTAAAATCTCACTCTCAAAACCAATTATAATGACAATATAAAGATATAAAAGATTAATACAGAGGATTAAAAGCTACTTCCATCTGTAAATATCTGAAGATAGAATGACTAAGTTTGAATATTTTCTTTTTTTAATCCAGAGAAAAAGCAATCAGAAATGATTAGAAAATCATTTGTTCTGATAATAAAAATTTTTTTTTAGATTTTATTTATTTATTCATGAGAGACAGAGAGAGAGAGAGAGAGAGAGAGAGAGAGGCAGACACAAGCAGAGGGAGAAGCAGGCTCCATGCAGGGAGTCCAATGTGGGACTCGATCCTGGGATGGGATCACGCCCTGAGCCAAAGGCAGGTGCTCAACTACTGAGCCACCCAGTGTCCCTCTGATAATAAATTTGATGGCTCCAAAAAATGGAAACACTCCTCAGAAAAGTAAAACTTCTCCATTGTAAAGTTTAAAGAGTATAATGTTCTTAATTTTTTAATTAAAAAAATTCCCTATTAGCAATAAGAAATAGAAATTTATTTCTAGGACATTATTACATAAGCTAAAGAAAATGAAAATATATCTTCTAGTGAACTTTTTCTGATGTACAGCTAGAACTGAGAATCCTGAGATTCATAACCTGAACTCCTTTCTTTGAAACAGACTGATTTTTATTTTCTATTTTCAGTCTCTTGAGTAAAATCTAAATAGCATTTTTAATAAGATAGTATTTGAAATAAAATAACTTGAGTCTTTATATTGTGTGCCCACCATCTACATGAAGTAACTACGATAGAATTTAACGTGAACCATAAAATATACTAAGACTATAGATGTATCTGCATATGAAGTGCTAAAAGAACCATGGCAAGAAATAAAGCATTTTTAAAAAGAATATATTAAAGCATTATATAATAAGATGACTATAATGAACACTACAGTTACTAGTGCCTTATATTTACTTTTTTCTATTACTACTCGTTTGTTAAAATTTATCAATTTTGTTAGTCACTTGTTCTCTCAAATTTCATCCAGAAAAAGCATGTAACAGAAAAGAATGTTCTATTTCTAACTTATAACACTCAAAACATCTTAACTCAATTAATTTTAGTATCTTTGATTTTAAAAATCTAAGTATTCTACAAGTGTTTGATTTATATTTTATGTAGCTGATCTACCGCCAACTTTTAAATGTGCATTATTTGCTCTCCCTGATGCCCTGTAAACCCCTGATATCCTGTTTGACAAGAACCTTTTATAAACCGCCCCAAACAACCCAAAACAACCCAAACCCTGATATCCTATTTGACAAGAACTTTTTATAAACTGTCCCATGTCTAAAAACTACAAAAAACAGAAATTCCTCCTAAATTTCATATTAGTTTATACCTCAAAAAGTAATGTGACTAAAATTCACACATCTAATTCCACATACTATAAAACAAAATTTTTATTTAAGCTAAGAGTAGTTAGGGGCACCTGGGTGGCTCAGTCAAAACATATGACTCTTCATTTCAGCTCAGGTCATGATCTCAGGGTCGTGAGATGGAGGCCAAGCTGGCATTGGGCTCTACAGTAGGCATGGAACCTGCTAAAATTCTCTCTCTGCCCTCCTCCTACCCTTCCCCAACATTCCTACCCTCTCTAAAGGAAAAACAAAACATTAAGTTAAGAGTCGTTAATATCCATATTTTAATAATCCTAAAAATGCTAAAAACAAGGTAGCTATTAAAGTCACTTTCTGCTTTGTGCTCATCTATGGTTTCAAAATCTTCTTCAATGAATATGCATTAACTTTTATATTGCTTTTTCTAAAAGACTTTGTAAACCAGCATGTGTGATTAGACTTCGCAAATGAAAAGCAAAATGAGATGTCAGAATGGGGGGGATAATCTCCAACTAGGATAGCTTCACTCCCTCCCTAACTCACTATTTTACACTATTACTGGGTCCTCCCATTCCTGGAAGTCAAAGATATACATACATATATAAGAGAGTACCAATAAGAGAGGAAAGGAGAGTATTGGTTACATCTCTTAAGCTTATAGAAACTTAGAGGGCAGCCCCGGTGGCGCAGCGGTTTGGCGCCGCGGGCAGCCTGGGGTGTGATCCTGGAGACCTGGGATCGAGTCCCATATCAGGCTCCCTGTGTGGAGCCTGCTTCTCCCTCTGCCTGTGTCTCTGCCTCTCTGTGTGTCTATGACTAAATAAATAAAATCTTTAAAAAAAAAAAAAAAGAAACTTAGAAAAACAGGAGGAGGAACCAAATGCAAAATATACAATAATTAGGATTTCTCCCTCCCTTCTATCTTTAACTGCAACAATTCTCATTTCAGAAAATGGAAGAATCAAGTAATTTTCTTCTTCCTTCTACATTTTTTTCTGAGTCAAGAAACAATAAATGGGAGGATAAGAGGACTAGTCCTGATATCCTCATCAATGTTACTTCACCCTGAACTAAAAATAAAATTCTACTTTAAATGTGTGACTTGTACATGTATCTTAGTTGCTTTTAATAGAAACAAAACAAAACAAAAAAGACATCAAACAGCTAATGAAGTTAACTCTAAGACCACTTACCTCTCCAGGATGTAATCTATCCCAGTTTTCATTAATGTATGTCATAAGTTCAAGTTCAGAATCAAAGTATTTCTTCTTGTGAATAACACTTAGGTTGTAAAGGCATAGGTGTGCTATATCTACCCTGGAATCCAAAAATAATCACAATATACAAAAACAATGTTTTGGGTTTTGTTAAGAAATCACATTTTAAAAAAATTAAAAGAGCAATTAAAAAGTCCAAAGTGAAGTATTTAGGTAACCAAAAGGTCAACAGCCTAAGTCATATTCACAATATAATAAAACATCACATGAAATAACTGGAAAACATTAAATATACTCAGTAGTAAATATAAAGTAAAAAATATCTGAATAATTCCTTCAAATACATTCAAAGAGGAAGTAACTATATGAAAAAATAACTTAAAATAAAAAATTTTGTATTTCACTTACATATAAGCCTTACAACAGATCATACTTTAACACTTTATCTGATTCATGTGTTAAATCTTATCTTTTCCTAAAATACATTAAGCATTTAATAAAAATTCCTAAGTATTTACTATAAGCATTTTATCAGTAAATCTCCAAAATTCATCAAACGTCCCATACCCAAGAATTACACCAAAGCAGAAACTGGCATATTAGGTATAAGACCTCTCTCCTCTATTGTATGCTATTCTGACGACCCAAAAGAATTAAAAACATGAATAAGAATTTAAGAATCTAAAAAACATGTAAAGCTACATTTTATGCATTAGGAAATAACTGGCTTTATTATTTTAGCAAGATGACTAGATAATCTTTAGTGAAATGACATCAGATTTAAGGATAAATAAAAGAAATAAAGACAGGCATAAAGAAAAGCGATTTTTTATTTAAACCAAGTTACTGTATACAGAATATTTCACCCTGTAGGTTTAGGAACATGGCCCTTTATTGCTCCTTAACAGAAATGTCCATACTTACCACTGTAATGGTAGACGTTTGAGGTATTCTGGTCCAGAACTGCAGACAGAGCAAATAAACGTATAAAACCTAAGGAAAAAAGAAAAGCTGTATGTTGAATAATCAAGGGTATACACAAATTATCCAACAGTTAAAACTAATATTCAGCAGGTACATATCCTAACAATAGTTGTGTGATACACAAAAGCAAAGTATAATTTGAATTATGATACTGTGATTTAAAGTTTTCCAGTAACAGATGAAATAGTTCATAATGGGGGGGCAAAGGCAGTATTTTTTACCCATTAGACATTCAGAGTTCACATACAGACTCATACACAGGTATAGTTTACTAATGGTTTGTGTGTACCATGAATTGCAATAGCAGCCCCCATATACAATGTTATATTCAATGCTCTAAACAATCTGGTAAAATAAAAGGAGATAAGCTGATCTTCCTAAGTTCTGAAGGATAGTAAGCAGCATAAGCAGCATTTAAACCCAGATTTTTAAACCAAGTTCAGTGCCCTTTCATTTTTCTTCCTAGAGCCCTCTACTATTCCACTTTCTCCTAATCCAGAAAGTACAGTGGGTCTGCTTTTGTAAAATCTTTAGATCGAAGGTGTAAATTTTGTACCAAAATTCTGTGGCCTTTTCCAATTTTCTGTCATAGGATCCATTTGAGGTTCTTTAAAGGAAGGTACCAATGGGAATAGTTTAGAGCATTGTGGGGCAATAGGAATAAATATAATCACTGATCAAATACTTAAAATTGTTCTGGAATAACATCTAAAAGCACAAAAATTATTTGTATTTTAAAATTATGCATAATTCTAGTATATCATTCAGTATTTTCCCTCTAAGGTGACTCCTTAAAAAAAAAATTAAAAAATAAGGTGACTCTGCAAATCACCGCTGCAATGACATTTAGAAATCTGAAACTGCAAACATAACTACAGTACAAAAGCTAAAAAAAAAAAATTTTTTTAAGTCAACTGGTAAAGGTCAAGTACCCTTCTCACCTGTCTCCAAATAGCATTGGCTTTTGAAGGCATTGCACACAAGCCTCATGAAACCACTGCTTACATTTGCAGCATTGTAGCATCTTTAAATACCAGCTATAAGAAGAGAGTTAAGGTTAAAATTACTACCTTTGGAAAAACTTTTAAAAACAAAACCAAACCAAAAGTTGCATTATAACAAAATAGTTCTGATTACACTATGACATTTTTGCTGTAGTTAGCATTAAATTTTTTCTTTCCCAAAAAGGCTCTGATGAATGATTTCACCCCTCTTTTCTTATCCACGAAAATTTATATAAGCTCTTTAAAGATACATGTACTATTTCCAGTCAAAAAATGCCTGGTTCCTACACTGGTAAAGAATCTCAAAAAACAACCTAGGATTTTTTTTCACATTAACTCTCTACACTGAATAAGGGAGATTAGTTTCAGAAGTTACTGATGTATGCAGCTATTTGCCCCATATACCAAATAGTCACAGGCAGCTTTGTTTCTCCAGTGTTTCCATTATTTTTGTCCATTATGATGAGAAGGAATGAGAATAGCAATTTAATAAATTTGGTTAACAAAATTGTAAGTCTAATCAAAGACTCTACCAAATGTAAAGGCTTTGTGGCAGGTTTTGTTCTTTTTCAGATAGCTGAAGAAGCTAATAAAACCGAATCTCTAGCCTAAGGATATCGTCTATTTTCAGCTAGTGTATGGTTTTGATATACTGATATCTTTATTTGCCACCCAAATAATGCCTTTTCTTCCAATAATTATTTTGCTCAACGAGTACCCCATTAACTGTAAACCATATGTACACAAAGACAAGAAGACTGATATTAAGTAAGGTTATTCATTCATCAAAAGACTAATAAATACTAATTATGTTTCAGGTACTTAGCTAGGTCCCTGCTAAAGTTAGAGTGGCTAGCAATATTAAACACAGTTCATGTGGTCATGGTATTTAAAGAACAACAAATGACCCACCTCATAAAATGCCTATGACAACTTCCACCAATTTTGAGCAATACTTTAAACTAAATGGTAGGTGTAAACTGAGTAAAGGAAATGATCACTCTCTATCCTTATTCACTGTATCTCCTTTATAAGTGATTAAAGAAACTAGACAAATGTTTCTTAAAAATCTGCACGTGACCAAAAACTAAGAATTGTTATAAAAATGTTAAATCAAAAAAACTCCATTAAGTACTAAAGATTAAGCAGAATGAAGACCTAAAAATTCATTCATCTATACATTCACTTATTCATGTTTCATCACTGAACAACGTATATCTCAGTCATGGTAAACTTTTAAAGACATTTTCTGTCCATGCATTTGAACACGTTAATGACAATGACTATCATTTAATGACAATGACTATTCCAGCATTCTCCTAAACAGTACCCTTATCAGGCGCCTGGGTGGTTAAGTTTGTTAAGCATCTGACTTTGGCTCAGGACATCTCTAGGTCCTCAGACTGAGCCCTGCGTCTGGCTTCCTGCTCAATGGGAAGTCTGCTTGTCCCTCTCTCTCTGCCCCTCCTCACCCCTCATGCTCTCTCTGCTGCTCTCTCAAATAAATAAAATCTTTTAAAAAAGTAATTAAATAAATGGTACCCTTGCCTTAAGAGAAACACTGAGTCTGGAAGGAAGAAAGACACAAAAATCCAACAATTACAATCTAAAGAGTGAAATATAAAATGATTCACTAGCCATTTTTTTAAAATGTAGTACAAATACATGATGTATGACTTGGCTTAATGAGATTATTAAAAAAAAATAAAGAAAGAAAGAATTAGAAGTATCAGTTGACCACCACAAACCCAAAATGAGCCAAAAAATAAAATGGGACAACTCAAGAGAAATAATATGTACAATCTTTCCTTAAACAATAGAAGTATACTGTTCTGAACTCTAACAGCTCAATTATATTCTAAGGCTATTCTTGGAAACACTGTATTTTCTAATCATAACATCATATTTCAAGATTAACTTTCAAAAACTGGAGAGCAACAAAGACAGAAGTTAGATGTCATGTTGCAAAGAATGTTTGATCATAATGGAGATTTTAACCTGGAAAAAAAACTATTGGTACGAATCATGAGAGTAGGAAATATGATTGCTCGATTGAAATATTTTAAGAGTTACCTCCTAAGAAAGATAAGATGTACCCATTTAGTTCCAAAGAGCAAAAGTAGGACCAGTGACCAGCAGTTAAAGATAAATTTCTAAACATTCTTAGACTCATTTATTTAGCTCATATTCCATGATAAAGATGACTATAACTATGGCCTCTAATTTTCTCCCCTAATTTTCTTTATTGATATTTTCATGCATTTACAATTCACTACCACTCTCACACCACAATCAATAACAAAAATAAAGAAGATAATGTAAACAAAAATCACTTAAGGGGCATAAAATAACTATTTACTTACTCTCCAGGGCCTCCACAATAGCAATAACATTGCTGGACATTGGTTTTATGACCTGCATCCCATTCAAGGTCTGCCACACTATAGGGTAATGTCTGCTTCATGACTTGCAATGCTTTGGCATTTGGTCCTTTCTTAAGCGCACCACCCCTCTATATTAGAGGGAAAAAGTTATTTAAATGAATGAAGGATAAATTTTAAATACAATTCTTTAACATAAAAATGCTTCTGAAACTTCCGAAGAAATTTCCATTCTAAATTTCTTACCATATCACAAACTGTTTGACTAATAATAATCTTTATTTTGTCTTTCAAATTATTGCCCCAATTCCAAGACCACTCGCTATCAGAAAATAAGTGCAAGGATAGCTGCAAGTCACTTAAGCATCATTAGTCAAACAATAAGCATCACCTCTTTCTACCCAGCATTGATTGCTCATTTCAGTCACATAAACTTTGAACGTACACAATCATTACGTTGAGAATGCCTTACAAATTCCATTTAGGGCTTTAGCCCAAAACACTTAAAAGATACCTTTGTTGTTGTTGCAAAAACACACTGTCGACAGAGCCATTTTTCATCTGAATCAATCACACTGGAATCAATATGAGGTGTGTGACACAACTGATGATATCCTTAATATCAAAAAAAGCATAAAGCAAATTCTATTTTATTAATAAATACTGCAACACAATTTTAAGAAGGCATTTCAGTACTCTTCGCCTACATTAATATATTTACAATTGATGAATAAATTTATGATAACAGCTTCAAATTATCAATGTAAAGTATTTTTAATCATTAATTTTCAACAGGAGCATTAAGTATGTAATAAAGCTTTTCCACAAAATTAAAAGAAATAAAGGTTTACCTTGGCCACACTTATCACAAATAACCATTTCATTGGGAGCTTCTGAATACTCTTCTTGACATATTGTACAGACCATTTCCCCACTACCAGTGGCTCCTAAAATGTTGAAAATATATATTAAAAGACAGTCATAATATAGAAGTATCTCATATAACAAAGCTACTTTTTTGACTCAGTGGGTAGCCCACATTGACAATATTTATTCACTAGATCATAATGATTTCTTCTCAAGACAAAGTACTATCTATAAAATGCTATCTCTATGCACCCTCTGTCCCTCCCACTTTAACTTAAGATACCTAACTACCTACATTGATAATTTAACCTGTTTTTACAGCAGAGGGCATAATGCAAACTGCTCTCAGGCAAATCTCTTATCATTCACTTCTAACATTACTACTCCCCTTGTCCCCTGCTGGACAAGAAGATGGGATGTTTTGTGAACACTCCAACTACTCTCAAGACTACACATCTACCTATATACATATATTCACTTACCCTACACTGCCTACCATCATGAGACTAAAGAAAGAGGGCAAAGAAGATAATGTCAATGACTTCTTTGTGGATTCAATACATTTCTTTTAATTTACTAACTTATGAAAGAAGCTGAACTCCAATGATTTAATCTCCCATTTCTGAAATCTGGAAATATGGTGTCCAATAGAATATCCTAACAAAATCTCAATGCAACAAACGTTAGGCTGTTTCACAGTTACTAATTGTATTTTTTACCTGAATAGGTAAATTATTTCCTTAGGCATTTTTACTCCAAAAACAATTTTATTATTAAAAAACAAAAACAATTATATTCTACAGAATTTAGAATATGATTTTAACGTTCTAACATCATTATTCCCAGTATTCTATTCTCATCAATTTCATAGTTAAACTACACAGTATATTCATTTGTCAACAATAATAAAAATGTACCATTATGGGCAATCAGCCGGCCAGGTATTGTTAGGCTCTTGACATATATTACTTTGTTTAATTCTAAAATTATTACATAAGTATCTCACTTATAGAGAGGAACTGAGGCTCAGAAAGATAAACTAACCAACCCAAGGACTCTTAGAAAGTATCAAGGCTAGGATTCAAATCCAGATATGCCAGAGTCCATACTCTCTCCACTGTGAGTTCCTTCCTTCTTTTCATTATTTTGTCCTATTTTTTCTATCAAAAGTATTATTCACACTGCTATTTTCAAAATTATAACTTCTAATAGTTGTATAATATTAAATCCAGTGGAAATAACCAAATTTACTTTATTATACCTCTACTCTTAGATCTGTAAGTTAACAAATTTTTTATTTGTTCATTTTTTGCAGTTTTTCTTGTCTTTTGGTCTCTCGTCCCCTCTCCCTATCTCTCCCAGGCATTGTTTACTTCTTTGTACACCTGGAAGGACACAGCCTCCATAGCTTCTAAGTTTATGATTCCAGTCAGGAGAGCAACCAGACTGAGCCTGGCACCTCTCAGTCCAAGTCTGCAATTCCTGAAAAAGGACTGACAGCCCCAGGTTTTGTCTTAGGTATATCAATTTTGTTGTTTTTGTTAAAATAAAACTACAGTAAATACTTTCCACCTACCTTTTCAATTTGAATTATTTCTTTTGAATAAACTGCTAGAACTGCATATGCAGTATCGATTAAAGAATATAAAACATAAATGTAATTGTTAAAGTAATATCCAAGATAAAAATTATTTTCACAGAAACCATAATATTGTTAAATTTTAAAATCCTTTTAAATTTGTTTTAACCTATCTCCCTTTTGTAATGCACTTTTCTTTCACTACTAACATGACTATATATTTTTCCTTATTTACATAAAATTTTTAAGAGTCCTACTAGACAGGTGAAATTAATCCAATTTATCAAGTTATTTTGATATATATCTATTGTTAGCAAGTTTCTTACAGAAAGAAAATTACTAAAGCTACTCTCCTACATTGAAATCTGCCATAGTGCAGTATTTAGTTTCACTTGGTCATTCTATAACAATTACATGTGTGCTTTTTGGGTGCTATAAAGAGTTAAATAGGGGTGCCTGGGTGGCACAGTGGGTTTAGCATTGGACTCTTGGTTTAGGCTCAGGTCATGACCCTAGGATCATGAGTCTGAGGTCTGCATTGGGTTCTGTGCTCAGCACAGAGTCTGCCTGAGTTTCTCTCTCTCTCTCTCTCATTCTGTCCCTTTCCCCTATGAATGGGCACACACTCTCTCTCTCTCAAATAAATTTAAAAAAAAAATTTTTTTTAAAAAGGGTGAAATAGCTAAGGAGTGATCCTTTTTTTCTTTTCAATTCTAAGGATAATAATTTTTAAGAAGCCAGTCAGCAAAAACAATCACAGACCACTTAGCTGATAAACTGGGTGCAACACATATTGGACAGTACCTCTTACTGTAACAACTTTCTATATGTACTACTGGCATTTTTCTTCCTGTCTGGAAGGAAGGAGTGGAGAGAGGGAAGAAAGGAGACAGAAAGATCTATTTTTAACCTGCAAGAACTCTGGAAAGTTGAGAGAGTCACATAACTAACAGGGGAACAGAAGCAGTATAACATGTTTCAGTCCTACCACAGAGAAAAACTCAAGTTTACAAACTAAGAAAGAAAAAATTCTGTATGCAGGGTAACAAGACCTGCTCAGTATCACTACTGTTGGAGAACTATCCTCCTATCCCTTTCCTCATTGACTCAATTTCAGGTTCAAAACATAATTTCAGTACTTTAAACTGATTAGTCTTAAAAAACTATAAAGAATTTGTCTTAAAAGATATTTTACTAGAGTTACGAGCTATTGAGTTCCCCACAAAAGCCTGAGTACCAAACCATGTATATGGTAATTAGAAATTCTAATTCTTTTACCAAAACTTTCTTAGTCTTTAAAAAAATTATGAAATGAAGAAATAGAACACAGTAGTAACCTACCACAGAGTTCCACTTAGGATTCAAATTAAAAACCCAAGCACTAAGTACTTTAGAAAGATATCCAACCTTCAGGGAAAGAAAATTTACGTCTCCTTTCTACAAGATATGAAACACAGGTCTTATTGCAATTAAAAAAAAAAAAGTGGGGGTTTGGTATACAACTAAAATACTTAGATTTTTTTTTTAATATTTTATTTATTTATTCATGAGAGATAAAGAGAGAGAGAGAGAAGCAGAGACACAGGCAGAGGGAGAAGCAGGCTCCATGCAGGGAGCCCAACACAGGACTCGATCCCGGGTCTCCAGGATCACACCCTGGGCTGAAAGCAGCACTAAACCACTGAGCCACCCGGGCTGCCCAATACTTAGATTTGTAATAGTCATAATTTATAAATCACTTTTCATGAAATATCTAGAATAACACGTTTATATGGCAGATTCAAAGGGCATACGTAATTATAGAAATTATTACAATAATAAAATAGAAAGCATTACAAGAAACATACCTATAACCAAACCAAGTCATACCTGTATTCATTTTTACTTCTACACAAATACAGAATAATTTTTCCATCTAAACATTAAAAATTCTAATTAACTGATCATTTCAAATCATTCTTATTAATGAATACTTCTAATACTCTAAACCTGTTTAAAATACCCTAATTTCCCCCAAAACATCTGGCAAATAGTATGAAATCAATAAATACTAGCTCTCTGCATTACTTTTACTAATATAAGCAAGTAACAGTTAAGTTGAAGCCCAAAGTATTTCCATATCAGTGGCTAAAAATTTTTCTTCAAAGTTATTAGATGGGTCCTAACAATAGTTCATAGATGTGCATCACTGATGCATCTGTTCTTTAGTCTATCTCTACTCTAACAAGAATAATCCCTGTTCTTACAGGGCCAATAACATAGATTATAACTCCTTGAGGACTGTGAAGAATACATTTTCTCAAAGGTGATTCAGAGTTACTCAATAGAAAATGACAGGCTAAAGGAAATCAAATTTTAGTGTAAATCATGTTCAAGAGAAATAGTAGCACCTGCCTGTTTGAATGTCCTTCCAGAGAACCCAGGATTTAGAACTGTCTTCAAATATGATGAAGCAGCTCTGTTTCAATATGTTTATCTGAAATATAAAGGAATTATGGTGATTTTCTTGTAAGTCAAAAACTAAGTTTTGAAGTTAAATTTATAATTCAAAATTATTAAAAGTTTACTGCAAAAAAAAAACAGCAAAAGATATATAAATGTAACTTGCCTTTTTGATAGTTCCAAGATAAAACAAGCCATCTGACCATCTAGCTAGGACATCCTGACCCTCTTCAAATTTACATGCTGGCTTTTTGACTTTATGTCCATCCTGTAAAGACAGCTTGGTCAAGGATGTTGGGGTCTTTTGGTTTCGACGTAAAGGAGACCGCTTGTGGACCAGTGAATTACCTGCCCCTGTAGAGTCTCTGTTTAGGAAATAAAAGACCATATATAAGATTAACTTACTTATAGAGCTTATTTATGATATGCTTTATATATTAATCAAAAATTTTGATTTATTAAGAACCTTAAATTGGAGAAAAATATAATAGGTAACCTCAAATCACAAATGCTCTCTAGGAACAAATAACTTTAAAATGGTAGATGTTCTCAATATTCATTCAGTGCCTACTTTTACTGAGGCAAGAATTCAGCAACCACTCCAAGATCACACATATTCAGGTCAACTATTATCAATATAACAGCTCTAAACTGAAGTAGGTAAGCCACAGTCTTGAGCAAAGGATGCCTTAAATCTCATGACTGGGTTTAAATAAACTAAAAGAAGTTACATGGCACATTCCATAAGCCCATGAGAAAGAATAAAAATGATTAGGCCACAGGTAGTAAAAACACACTGACCAATGACTTTGGGGTGGTTAGATATATTCAACTCATTGGAAGAGTAGTGATGACCTCCTTTCAGGGAACCCTACTGAATTAAGTCTTGTATATTAATGAGAACATGTCCCAAGTCCCTCAAATACAAAGATTAAGAGTTTATAAAAATTAAGAACTACCAATTTCACAAAATCATATTCAAACGAGAGGTATAACATCACTTACATTTTTTAACCGAGACTCCAAAATTGTATCCCAAAAATACATTATAATTTGCATATTAATTATTCCATAAACAGCACAGCATATCCATAGCATAACTACTCTCAACTTTTCTCAAAGGTAACAAAGTACTGTTTGTTTTGTTCCACTTTCTTTACTTAGATGCTTTACTAATTAAACATACAACAATGTATAAAACTAGACAGTAATTGAAAAGTAGATAGTATAAAAGTTAAGTAAAAATAAAACAAGTAGGGACCCCTGGGTGGTTCAGCGGTTGAGGGTCTGCCTTTGGCTCAGGGCATGATCCTGAAGTACTGGGATCGAGTCCCACATCAGGCTCCCTTATGGAGTCTACTTCTCCCTCTGCCTATCTCTGCCTCTCTCTCTCTGTGTCTCTCATGTATAAATAAGTAAATAAATAATCTTAAAAAAACAAACAAACAAGCAAACAAGTAGGTGGGACACCTGGGTGGCTCAGCGGTTGAGCAGTTGAACGTGTGATTCTGGAGTCCCGGGATTGAGTCCCACCATCAGGCTCCCTGCACGGAGCCTGCTTCTCTCTCGCCTATGTGTCTCTCATGAATAAATAAAATCTTAAAAAACAATTAACAATAAATTAACAATTAACAATAAAAATATAATAATATAAAAATATATATATAATAAATAAATAAATAAATAAATAAATAAATAAATAAATAAATAAACTAAAAAATAAGTAGGGAAGAAAAAATGTTTCAATAGCTAGGAATTGGAACTACCCTACTGCAATACCTAAGAATACACAAATTCAAGGAAATTCTTGTCATCAGCTTGAACATGGATGAACCTTGAAGACATTTTGCTAAGCAAAATAAGCAAGACAAAAAGAACAAGTATTGCATAATCCCACTTATATGATGTAATTAGAGTATCAAATTCATTGAGACAGAGAGCAAAACGGTGGTTGCCTGGAGCCAGGAGGAGGTCAGCATGCAGAGCTGGTGTTTAAAGAGTAGTACAGAGTTTCAGTTTGAAAGATACTGTATTTTTTTTCAAATTTTTATTTAAATCCCAGTTAAAAAATAACATCAGGGTGGCTTATTGACCCCTGTAGAGTGGCTTAGCGGTTTAGCGCCGCCATCCACCCAGGGTGTGATCCTGGAGTCCCGGGATCAAGTCCCACATCAGGCTCCCTGCATGGAGCCTGCTTCTCCCTCTGCCTGTGTCTCTGCCTCTCTGTGTGTGTGTCTCTCATGAATAAATAAATAAAATATTTAAAAATAAATAAAAATAAAAAATAACATCACATAAAATAAATTCCAGTTAGTTAACATACATTGTGATATTATATTCAGGTGTAGAATTTAGTGATTCATCATTTACATACAACACTCAGTGCTTCACAAGTGCCCTCCTTAATACCTATCATCTATTTAACCCATTCCCCCACCCACCTCTCCTCTAGTAATGAAAGACCTACTACATTTTAAAGATATCTTAAGGAATAATGATTGGTATCTTCCCAAATTTGTTGAAAACCATTAACCTGGGGGTACCTGGTAGCTCAGTAGGTTGAGTATCTCTGCCTTCAGATAAGGTCATGATCCCAGGTTCTGGGATCTCTCTCTCTCTCTGCCTCTCCCCCTATTCATGCACACACAGACACACACTCTCTCTCAAATAAATAAAAATCTTAAAAAAAAATTAATCTGCACATCCAAGAAGCTCAGCAAACTACAAGTAGGACAAATGGTAAAACGACCTAAAGTATCTGCCATATACCCAAGTTAGTCCATTTCAAGTAAAAATAATAGTCCGTGAAAAAGCTGCTACTTCAGCTGACAACTAAAAACAATGACATAAATACCTTATGTATACTTCCTAGTTCATCTCACACGACATTAAAAATCTAAACTCAGGGGCACCTGGGTGGCTCAGTGGTTGAGCGTTTGCCTTTGGCTCAGGGCATGGTCCTGGGGTGCTGGGATAGAATCCCATACCGGGCTCTCCATGGGGAGCCTGCTTCTCCCTCTGTCTATGTCTCTGCCTCTCTGAGTCTTTCAAGAATAAATAAATAAAATCTCAAGGGAAAAAAAAAAAAAGAATGTTCTTAAGTGAAACAGGGTTTTCTCTGTGTGTGCGGGCACGTTGATGTATATGGAGGGTTTTTTGTTTTTGTTTTTACTGTAAGTGCTCAACAATAAAGAATATTGTCTTGTTTATGCTAATGTACACAGAAGTTTGACCAAACATTGTTTTCATGCCATCTATACAGAGATCAACACAGTGAAGAAGGCAAATAACATCTAAGTATTAAGAAAATAATTTTGATCTTTCAGACTTCTACAAGGATCTATTGTAGTGATGGATGTAGTGTAGTGTGATCCATCTCACACTATGAGAACCATGCTCTAAATAAAAGAATATATGTTACCATGTATCTAAATAAAGGGACTATGTCTGCCAGAGATAGCTGTAAGGAAAGGCATTTAGTATGATGATTAAGGAGTTAAAAGTCTGACAAGATGAGTGCTAGAGAGAAAAAAGGAGAATGAATAACTACGATTAATCTTACCAACAGGAGTGCTCAATGCTAGGCTGAGAATCTTCTTTCACTAGACACTAAACAACTTATTGCCTTCAAATCACAATATGAAAATGACTCATATCACAGTAAGTACTTTCTGGAAAACTATAAATCCAGGGCACCTGGGTGGCTCTGCCGGTTAAGCTTCTGCCTTCAGCTGAGGTCATGATCTCAGGGTCCAGGAACTGAGAACCACATTGGGCTCCCTGCTCAGCAGGGAGTCTGCTTTTACCTCTGCTCCTCCCCCCACTTGTGTGCACAGCAAGCAATATAATTAATTATAGGTGAAAAATGACTTAATAGAATGCCAAGGTGGCTACTCGGACCTAGAATCTTCCAATTCTAGACTGGAAAATGTACAAAAATCAAAATTGCAAACATTCCCAGATTGGTTTTGTATGCTATGCTATTGCTTCAACAGATTCTTTTTCACAACTGTCTCCCACCTTACTCTCTTAAAATGTTGTAAGGATCTTTGAGGGAAAAGAGAACTAAAATTCCCTTGTTTCCTTATGCTCCCTGCTCCCTTCCACCACACTCCCATTTTCTTTCCTCCCATTCAGAGCCAAACCTTTGGAGGAAATTTACACACTCCCAACTCTCTCTACTATATTCTTCCCCATTTACTCTTCAGCCCACTGCAACACAAATCACTGTTCCCTCACTCAAATACTCCACACCAAAAACAGGGAATGTGTCTGTCTTACAATGCTCTGCATAGGTCATGATACATAAAAGGTAGAAAGGTTATATGGAAATGTATAATGTTGAAGCAATTCAAGAAAAATCTATATTTAAAGAGTTAGATTACTCTGCATCACTTGCCATCAGGGAAATACAAATCAAAACCACAATGAGATACCACCTCACACCAGTGAGAATGGGGAAAATTAACAAGGCAGGAAACAACAAATGTTGGAGAGGATGCGGAGAAAAGGGAACCCTCTTACACTGTTGGTGGGAATGTGAACTGGTGCAGCCACTCTGGAAAACTGTGTGGAGGTTCCTCAAAGAGTTAAAAATAGACCTGCCCTACGACCCAGCAATTGCACTGCTGGGGATTTACCCCAAAGATTCAGATGCAACGAAACGTCGGGACACCTGCACCCCGATGTTTCTATCAGCAATGGCCACAATAGCCAAACTGTGGAAGGAGCCTCGGTGTCCATCGAAAGATGAATGGATAAAGAAGATGTGGTTTATGTATACAATGGAATATTACTCAGCGATTAGAAACGACAAATACCCACCATTTGCTTCAACGTGGATGGAACTGGAGGGTATTATGCTGAGTGAAATAAGTCAATCGGAGAAGGACAAGCAGTGTATGTTCTCATTCATTTGGGGAATATAAATAATAGTGAAAGGGAATATAAAGGAAGGGAGAAGAAATGTTGGGAAATATCAGGAAGGGAGACAGAACATAAAGACTCCTAACTCGGGGAAACGAACTAGGGGTGGTGGAAGGGGGGAGGAGGGCGGGTGTTGGAGGGGAATGGGTGACGGGCACTGAGGTGGACGCTTGACGGGATGAGCACTGGGTGTTTTTCTGTATGTTGGTAAATTGAACACCAATAAAAATTAATTAAAAAAAAAATAAAGAGTTAGATTATTTCTTAAAATGATTGCATGCACAAATAATCTGTTTTGTTCTGAATAAACAATAGAATCTAATTCACATACCACAACAAATACAATCTTTTATTCACATAAACATGAAGAACATAAATCATACAAAACTGCATTAATAAACTGGTATTTATGGAAAGTATTATCCTTTTAGAATTTTTGCCCAAAGAAACTAACAAAAAATAAAGCAAGAAAGTAAAGCAAATGACCTATAATATAGCACAACTCAAACGTAATAAGGATAAACACTACATTTATTCCTCCCCCAAGGTTATTTCACCCATTATTGTCACTGATTACTTCCCTCTTCTCTAGAATGTGACCTTTATTAGAAGCCAAATTAGTTTTTCTAATTTTAGAATTTATTATTTCCTTTCTGATTAAAGGTAAACATAAAATGGTAAATAATACAGAAAGAGTGGAAAATGAAAAATTTCCATGTTACTTCCTCCCACAAAAGAACTGTTAATCTCCTGACTTTTCCTATGTAAATACCACATATAAAGACATAATTAATGTTTTAATAAAGAGCGGAATATTAAATATACCGTCTATAACTTTTCTCATACATATAGTAATGTATCTTGACAATGTTATATCCATTTATGTAAGTATAAAACAAAAGTATGTAAGATAATTGTTTCTTCAAATGCCAAGCTACTTTCCAAATACAACCCAACTGAAGAACATTTAGTATGTTTTCAATGTTTTACTATTACAAGCAATATAAAGCTCATCCTTTTACATTTTTAAGTGTTTCTGCCACTACATGAGATAAATTAATAAAAAATAATTACTGTATCAGAGAATATACACATTTTTCCTTTTTTGCTGTAGAAAATTACAAACATATGCAAAAGCAGACCAAACAAGTATAACAAATCATCAGGTACTCACCACCCAGTTTCAATTATCATCTCACGGCCAAAACTACTTCATTTAAACACCCCATTTTACATTATATGTATTTTAAGTTACAATGTCAAATGAATCTCCAAAAAAGTAGTCTCACTGACACTACCACAACAGTACTTGAAGGCCCATACCTTCACCAACAGTATTTATCCTTTTCCTATTCGACAGACAACACACACATACACACACACAGATTTCTATCTATAGTTCTATTATTATTAGAAAAGGATGGGATCCCTGGGTGGCGCAGCGGTTTGGCGCCTGCCTTTGGCCCAGGGCGCGATCCTGGAGACTCGAGATCGAATCCCACATCAGGCTCCCGGTGCATGGAGCCTGCTTCTCCCTCCGCCTGTGTCTCTGCCTCTCTCTCTCTCTCTCTCTCTCTCTCTCTCTGTGTGTGTTTGACTATCATAAATAAATAAAAAATTAAAAAAAAAAAAAGGATTTTTTCCACAGGTTTGTTAATTTGTATGTCTTCTGAAACAGGAGATATCCTGTCTTTTTTTAAAACTGAAATGTTGGGATCCCTGGGTGGCGCAGCAGTTTGGCGCCTGCCTTTGGCCCAGGGCGCGATCCTGGAGACCCGGGATCGAATCCCATGTCAGGCTCCCAGTGCATGGAGCCTGCTTCTCCCTCTGCCTGTGTCTCTGCCTCTCTCTCTCTCTCTCTCTGTATGACTATCATAAATAAATTTAAAAATTTTTAAAATAAAATAAATTAAAAAAAATAAAACTGAAATGTTCATCTTTTTCATAATGACTTAAGAGCACCTTATATATTATGAATAACACTTTGTTATACATGTTGGAAATACTTTTTCTAGCTCACACACTACAAAAGTGCCATAACAAAGACTTTTTGATAGGAGGATCAGTACTTAGGGTGCTCAGCTGGCTCTGGTCAGTTGCTACAAAGCTGTATCTCTCCTCTTGCATTCAGGCTAGGCTGCCTTGCCTGTTTAAGGAATCAGACCAGAATACACACACACTCAGCTGTCAGAAAGGATGAACACCTACCATTTGCTTCGATGTGGATGGAACTGGGAGACATTACGCTGAGTGAAATAAGTGGAGAAAGACAATCATCATATGGTTTTAATCATATGTGGAATATAAGAAATAGTGAACGGGACTACAAGGGAAAAGAGGGAAACTGGGGAAAAATTAGAGGAAGTCAAACCATGAGATTCCTAACTCTGGGAAACAGAGGGTGGGGGAAAGGAGTGACTAGGTGACAGGCACTAAGGAGGGCACCTGATGGGATGAGCATTGGGTGTTACATTATATGTTGGCAAACTGAATTTAAAGAAAAAAAAATCAGATCAGAGAAAATTTAAACAGAAAACCAAAGCAAATAAAGTAGTTGGTGTGCTTGCCCTTTCCTTAAGCTGTGTACTCTCAACCTCTGTTGTTGGGTTATGTAAGGTGCCCATGTTCTTCTCAAGACCCATCAAATCTCCAGTCCATGCCTTTTTGTTTTTCATGTTACTAGTGCCAATAATACTGTTGCTTCTCCCAAATGGAGTTAGATAAAGTTAAATTTCATTCTACTGCCAAGTAAAGTGCATATCCCCCACTTAACAAGGAAACTATCTGAATATTACATGGGAGACCACAGACAGTTAATTTCTTTTGTCTACAATAATCTATGAGGCCAATATTGAAAAACATAGATTAAGAACTATCTTCTCAATAAATGGCAAAAAAATATGAAGAAATTTTACTTTCAGGTTAATTATTTTTCCTTCAATAAATATTTAGTAAGTATCTGTTCTAAGCCTGGTGAATAAGATAGTCAAGGTCTCTATCTTCAGGGTCCAAGATTTTGATAGGGAAGACTCAACTAGACCTTCCTTCTTAAGTCTCTTTTCCTGATTCAACCTCACCCACCTAGTTCAGGTTAGATGTTCTCTTGGTATGCAATAGTTCTCCCATCACTGTATTTCACATACTGTGTTCCAATTGCCTTAGTTATCTTCATCTACTCTCCACTTCCTCAACAGTTTGTATTCAGAGGGAAAATGTCCCATTTTGTTTACCATTCCTTCCCCAGACCTAGCCTAGTGCCAGAATGTATTAAGAACATAATCAATAATCAGCAAATTACCAATAGTTAACTGGTAATTTAATTAAAGGCAATCTCTTAAGAGCCAAATGCCACTACCCCAACATAGGACTTATCTCCCCATAAGGAACTTTCATCCCTCTGCTGCTGAGTTTCCCCTCCTATTCTCTGATAACCCAATCAGTCATGACTGATCCCCCCACTAAGTCTCTAGTACCCTTATCACTACTCTTCAACCCATGAAGTTCCACTTGGCAGCAAAGGAAGGAAAACCTAGTCTCACTTTGCATTGTCACCCTCCAGTAGAACATTTCTCTCACTGACTCACCCTACTCCAAAAAGTCAAAAGAGTATGCAATTGCAGGAAATAACAGGCAATGCTACAAAAGAGAAGAAAATACTGATTGCCACTATCCTTTTATCTGTCCCGTCCTAACCAATCTCATCTCTTAAAAAACAAAAGCTGCCATCTATCCCAGGCTTTTTCACACAATTTCTTCCCATCTCAGGAAAAAGTAGTACATGTGTGGGTGAATCACATGTGAACAATATAACATAACCTAACAAGTGCCACATTTGGTGAGATTTTTCACAACGATATGGTTAAACTCATGAGGCTGTGCAGGGCTGAACCAGGGCCCAGGTGCAAGCAGAAGACAATCTACTGAAGCTTGGGCCTGGATTAAAGGTATGGGAAAATAATTCTCTTTCATCTCTTGCAGAAGGTGTAAGTAAAATGAAGCTTGAGGCTGGCTAAATTCTTTTTGGTAGAGATTTCCTTGAAAGTAGAACATCAAAGAGGACCAGGGTCAGACTGAGAAAATAGAAATCATAAAGCAGGCACCTTAATGACTGGCTCTACTCTAATCCTTAGTTTTAGAAATTATAAAAACATAACAATGCATATTTTTAAAATTTCAAGTAGATAAAAAGGTTTAAAATGAAATGCAATAGTTGCCCACCCATCCCTTCCTACATCTCAATCTTGCTCTCCAGAGGTTGGTGCTTTCTTTCTTAACTCTTTCAACTATTTCTTCTGGGAGGTTACCTCCGTAGCTCTAAATAATGTGCATGTGCTTATATTTCTCTTTTTAATGGATCTATTTCAAGTCTTTTTTTAACTTTTTAAAAAAGATTTTATTTTACTTGAGAGAGAGTGATCGAGAGAGAGAGAGAGAGAGAGAGAGAGAGAGAGAGAGGGAACACTATTAGGAGGGGGAAGGGCAGAGGGAGATGGAGAACCAGACTTCCTACTAAGCAGGAGCCTGATGCAAGGCTCAATCCCAGGACTCCCAGGACTGTGACCTGAGCTGAAGGCACTTAACTGACTGGGGCGCCCACGTGCACCTCACATCTAACTTATTATAAAAAATTGCAGGGGAGATCCCTGGGTGGCTCAGCGGTCTGGCACCTGCCTTTGGCCCAGGGGCGATCCTGGAGTCCTGGGATCGAGTCCCGCGTTGGGCTCCCAGCATGGGGCCTGCTTCTCCCTCCTCCTGTGTCTCTGCCTCTCTCTCTCTATGTCTATCATAAATAAATAAATAAATAAATAAATAAATAAATAAATAAATAAATAAATAAATAATCTTTTAAAAAAATTGCAGGGCACATGGTTGGCTCAGTGGCTGAGCAGCTGCCTTTGGCGCAGGTCATGATCCCAGAGTCCTGGGATCAGTCCTGCATCAGGCTCCCACAAGAAGCTTACTTCTCCCTCTATGTCTCTTTGTCTCTGCGCCTCTCTTTCTGCGTCTCTCATGAATAAATAAAATCTTTTTTAAAAAAAATGTAACTACCAACTCCCAAACTCTACAATCTTATTGGACTAATTTCATGAAATCAATAATGTGTTGATATGGATGGAACTGGAACTGGAGGGTATTATGCCAAATGAACTAAGTCCATCAGAGAAAGACAATTATCATATGGTTTCACTCATATGTGGAATATAAAAAATAAGGAAAGGACCCACACATAAGGGAAAGGAAGAAATGAGTGGGGAAAAATTAGAGAAGCAGACAGACCATGAGAGACTCCTAACTCTGGGAAACAAAAAAGGGGTGCAGAAGGAGAGGTAGGTGGGGGAACAGGATAACTGGGTGACAAGCATTAAGGAGGGCACATGATGAGCACTGGGTGTTATACTACATGTTGGAAAACTGAACTTAGATAAAATATTAATAAATAAAATTATGTTTTAACTAATTAAAACTATAAATATTCATCACTGCAAAGCTAAATGGCACACTTCCATCAAACAATCTTTCTTACTTTTTTTTTTCCTGGAATTGCTTATTAACGTGTTCCTTTGTTTCCTTGGTTTCAAATTGTCAAGAATTTATTAAAACCTTTTTCTCTACAGGTAACTCTTGCTTCTAGAGCTCTCCATATTCCTGCACCACTCTGCACTGATTACTCTCTAGGCCTTATCATCTTCAGAGTTTCTCTTATCACTCTATTTTCTTGATTACATATTCTTTTGTTGGAGCTACGGCTTGCAATTAAAGGATATATACATGTACATTTTCTTTTTTATAACTTATTTATTTTATTTTAGAGAGAGTGAGAACAAGTGAAGGGGAGGTCAGAGAAAAAGGGAAAGACAGTCTCAAGCAGACTCTGTCCTGAGTATGGACCCTGATGTGGAGCTCGATCCCAGGACCCTAAGATCATGACCTGAGCTGAAATCACCAGACACTTAACTGTGTCATCAGATGCCCCTACATGTACATTTCCTGAGCCTTTATGTATCTAAACCTATCTCAATCCTAAACTCATGATGGACTGTTTCCTGGATATGGAATTTGATGTTGAAAATATTTTCCCTAAGAAGTTTGATGATGTACCTATATTACATTTAATATTCAGCACTGATGATGAAAAATCTGATACCTCAGTAGAGGTATTCACTAAGAAATGAGTAAGTCATAGAGATAAAAGGTACAATAGGGAATATAGTCAATGACATTGTAAAAGCATTGTGGGGTGATAGCTACACTTATGGTGAGAAGAACATAATGTAAAACTAATATAATATTGTGTGTCAACTCTATGTCAAAAACCCACAAAACCATAAAAATAAAATCAGAAATGAAAGAGAAGACACTAAAACTGATACCAGAGAAATACAAAGGATTACTATACACAATTATAAACCAATAGACAATCTAAAAGAAATACATTGCTAGAAACATACAACCTACCAAGACTGAATCATGAAGAAACAGAAAATCTAAACATACCAATTACCACTAAGGAGATCAAATCAGTAATCAAAAACTCCCAAAAAAACCGAAGTTCAAAACAAGACATCTTCACTGGTGAATTCTACCAAACTTTCAAAGAATCTTCTCAAACTCTTCCAAAAAAACAGAAAAAAAGATAACATTTCCAAACTCATTAATGAGGCCAGTATTATTCTGATACTAAACCCAGACAGGGATGCCACAACAAAAGAAAATCACAGGGTAATATTCTTGAACACTGATGCAAAAATCCTCAATAAAATATTAAGTAAACTGAACTCAATAATACATTAAAGGAATCAAACACCATAATTATGCGGGATTTATTCCAGATACAAGATGGTTCAACATCCACAAAAATCAATGTGATACACCACACCACAAATAGAGGATAAAAATCTTATGATCACAACAGATACAGAAAAAGCATTTGATAAAAGTCAACATTCATTTATGATAAAACTCTCAACAAAGTGGGACTAGAGGGAACACATCTCAACATAATCAAGACCATATATGACAAACCCACAGCTAACTCATACTCAGCAGTGAAAAGCTGAAAATTTTTCCTCTAAGATCAGGAACAAGACAAGGATGCCCTCTTTCACCTATCTTTCTCAACATAGTATTGGAAGCAATAGCTGCAGCAATTAGGCGAGAAAAAGAAATAAAAGACATCCAAATTAGAAAGGAAGAAGTAAACCTGTTACTATTTGCAGATGATATGATGTTATATATAGAAAATCCCTAAGACTCCACCAAAAAACTGTTAGAACTAATAAATGAATTCAGGATACAAAGTCAATATACCAAAATCTGTTGCACTTCTATACACTAGTAACAGACTATCAGGAAGAAAAATTTTAATTTTCATTTATAAATTGCACTGATAAAATTGGCAAATATCTGGGGAAGAATAACCAGGAAATCTAGGAAGTAGTTGGATAAAAAGATGCACAGCTCAGAAAGAAAATCAGGTTTGGAAATAAAGACTTGAAGTCATGAAAACAGTGATGGTATTTGGAGCCCTGAATAAAAATGAGAAGAGAAATGGAATGAGAACTTTACTATAGTAAAACAGCAAAGTGAAAATTCTCTGCCCCTTCTCATGCTAAAACAAAGAGAAAAGAAAAACTTAAAACCACTCCATCTTCAATCATACTAGACTATAGGTGAAACTCTAAATCACAATATACGAAAATGGAAAGCAGCTGAAATAATAAACACTGACAAAATGGAGAAAATTAAACTTAAGCACCCAGGAGGGAAAAAAAATGATGAGAAACAACCCACTTGTCCCTCAGAACCCCAAAGACTGAAGAACTGGTGGCACCGGACTCAAAAGACAGAGGTCAGGTGAGCTCAAAGAATAGAAGAATATGTGGAAGTCTGCATAAAAGGACAGGTGGATCCCTAGTCACATCTTGTATTTATATATCATATCAGGAGATGGAGAAAAGCTTATCCATTCAAAGAACTGAATAAAGGGAAACAGAAAGCACAGAGAGAACAAGTAAAGTACTTACTGAAAATGGGGTAAGTTTTCTTTATGAATATATTCAAGGGGCAGCCCTGGGTGGCTCAGCGGTTTAGCACCTGCCTTCAGCCCGGGCGTGATCCTGGAGACCCGGGATCGAGTCCCACGTCAGGCTCCCTGGATAGAGCCTGCTTCTCCCTCTGCCTGTGTCTCTGCCTCTTTCACTCTCTCATGAATAAATAAATAATATTTTAATAATTAATCAATTAATTCAAGCCATTACGTGAAAAAGACATGAATTTAAAAATACATTTTTCAATACCTAATAAATAAATGGATCTAGGCATTGAGTACCAGTGGCTCTAACAGCACAAGAGAAACAACCACTATATGCTTCTTGGTGGGAGAAGACCACACCTATGAAATAGTCTTGCAAAAAAAAAAAAAAAAAGGCAATCTGGGATAACTTCTAGATCTAACCACCAATTTATAGAAAATGCAGAGAAATGACGTTCAACTGTACAATACAGATGTAATCAGCAAAATCCAAGTTGGGAAATCTACATGTCAAATGACCTAGTTTCTTCCACAAATAACCTGCACCCCAAAATAATTAAATTGAAAAAAAGAGAAAAGTAACAAAGATTTAAAACACTTTTTTTTTTTTTTAAGATTTCATTTATTTAAGAGAGAGCACACAAATGGGGCGGGGGGGGGGGTAGAGAGGAGAGAGGAAGAGGCAGACCCCCTGCTGAGTTCAGAGCCCCATCCAGGGCTCAATCCTAGGACCCCGGAATCATGACCTGAGCTGAAAGCAGACACTTAACCAGGCACCCCTAAGGTATATATGTTTAAAAGATGCTCAACATCCCTAATCTTCAGGGAAATGCAAATCAAAACCACAATAAGATATAACCTTAACATCTGTTAAGATGGCTAAAATTTAAAAAAAAAAAAAACAAAAAACCAACAACAAGAAATAATAAGTGTTGGGAAGAATGTGGAGAAAAGGAGGCCTCGGGGATCCCTGGGTGGCTCAGCGGTTTAGTGTCTGCCTTCGGCCCAGGTCATGATCCTGGAGTCCCGGGATTGAGTCCCACGTCGGGCTCCCTGTATGGAGCCTGCTTCTCCCTCTGCCTGTGTCTCTGCCTCTCTTTCTCTGTGTCTCTCATGAATGAATGAATGAATGAATGAATGAACAAACAAACTAAAAAAAAGAAGACGTAAGAAAGATACATTTAAAAAAAGAAAGAAAAGGAGGCCTTGTGGTGTGTTGGTAGGAACATAAATTGGTATAGCCACTGTGGAAGATAGAATACAGTTTCCTAAAAATATTAAAAATAGAAATACCATATGATCTAGTAATTTCATTATTGAGTATCTATCCAAAGAAAATGAAAACACTAATTCAAAGATATATGTGTCCCTATGTTTATTGCAGCACTATTTACAGAGGCAAGATATGGAAGCAACCCAAGTGTCTATCAATAGATGAATCAATAAAAATGTGGTGTATATACACAATAGAATATTATACAGCCATTAAAAGGTTGAGATTTGTGCCATCTGAGACAACATGGATGGACCCAAAGGGTGTTGTACTAAATGAAGTTAAACAGAGAAAGACAAATATCATATGATTTCACTCAAAAATGGGGAGGGAGGGAACAATCAGACTTGGGCACCTGTGGGGGACTCAGTTAAGAATCTAACTCTTGATTTTGGCTCAGGTCATGATCTCAGGGTTGAGAGACTGGGTACCACCTCCTGCACCACACTGGGCATGGAACCTGCTTAGGATTCTCTCTCCACTGGAGTACCTGGGTGGCTCAGTCGATTAAGCTTCCGACTCTTGGTTTTGGCTCCGTTCATGATCCCAGGGCCCTGAGAGCAAGCCCCACATCTGGATCCACACTCAGCACAGTCTACTGGAGATTTTCTCCCTCTCCTTCTTTCCCCTCTGCCCCACCACCCCCAAAAGAAAAAAAAAAAGAATCAGATCTATTAATTAATACACAGAAAAAACTGATAGCTGCCAGAGGGGAAGGGTGAGAGTTGGGCAAAATGGGTAAAAGGGCAGTGGGAGACACAAGCTTACAGTTATTAAATAAATAATTCATGGGAATAAAATGCACAGCATAAAGCCTACAGTCAATGATACTGTAACAGCAATATATGGAGACAGACAGGAGCTGGAGCTACACTTGTGGTGAACATACTATAATATACAAATTTGTGGAATCACAAGTCTATAAAGATTTATCACCCAAACACCCTTTTTTGGGCCTTAATAGACAATACCAAAGAGAGGCAATAAACAAATAAAAGACAGACATGGGTTGCAAAGGAATCAACACAGGGGAGATACAAAGGGAATTCCCAGGGTGACTGTGAAGCTTGAGCCCCAAGACTAAATCTGTACAGTTAAATCTAGAAAGCAAGTCCAGATTAGAGAAGAACTCCAGAAGAGCTCCAGGAAAGTATCTCTAAAAAAAACATATGTAACTGATAAATTACAGGACAGATGGGCAGTATAGAAAAGTAACTGCTAGACAAATGCAAACTGCAAGTAAATGCAAGACATTTTACAGAACAGTGGAAAGACGTGTGAAGATCTCAATGTTCAAAAAAAAATAAACACACTGTATTTTTTCAATGAGGAAAACTTTAAATCCGATTGTGTAAGAAAGAAATGTAATCCCAGAAAAAATAGCTAAAAACAGCTAACAAATGTTTAGCACAGTTCTAAGAATAACTCGTTTAACTGCATGTAATAACTCATGTAATAACTCATTTAACTATGAGCATTACTTTGCCATGTCAATATTCCATGTGGCTCATACTCAATGTTTATATAATCATACAAAGGAAATTTTTTGTATAAGTGTATTGAAAGAATAGAAAAGACTATGATAGAAATTCCTCATCTAACGTTATTGAAAAAAAAGCCCAAAATTGATGAATCAAACAAAGCAATGTTTTACTCAGGAATATAAAGAAATAGCTTAAGAGTTAAAAAGCAGTTGCCTCCAAGAAAGGTAGAGAGAACATATCAAAAGCTCACATATTTTTAGAATTTTATAACTAGAGCTTGATGTTTCACACTCTCAGAAAGTAATTTTTTTTAAGACTTTATTTATTCATGAGACACAGAGAGAGAGAGGCATAGACCTAAACAGAGAGAAAAGTAGGCTCTCTGCAGGGAGCCTGATGCGGGACTTGATCTCAGGACTCCGAGATCCTGTCCTGAGCCAAAGGCAGATGCTCAACCACTGAGCCACCAAGGCATTCCAAAGTAGTATTTTAATTTAAAAAAAATACTACGTGGAAAGGGGCTCTAATACCAGGTAAACTCGGGGGCTTTTTCACAGAACTACCTTGGAAGCTTTGATATGTTAAGACACACATTACAGTTTTTTGCTAACATTATATCACAAGGACTCCCACTCCCTCACGATGTATCAGCTCAAAAAAACTACAGTTTTAAGGCAGTGGTTCTCAAATGTAATCAATTCCATAGACCAGTACCAATCTATAGCAAAGTAAGAAAAGCAAGGACAATATATTTTTAATTAAGTTAAAATTAATCACCTTAAGCCATTCTGTATTTTGAGAGCACATCCTTCTTAAATTCTTAGTACCTTTTCTTTAGTGAGTGAAGGTAGTAAGTGGCAATTTCTAAACATTCTTACTTTTCCAAAATAAAAAGCTGGCAACCCTATGTCAGTACACTATTTCCATTCTGCCAAAGACAGTCAATCGTTCATGAAAATCAAATCAGAGAATCTTTAGAAAACACTTATTGGCATGATAGGCAAAAAACAAAAAAACAAAACAACTCTGAGGAAAGAAGTCAAAACAAAAATAGAAAGATAACCTAGAAAAAAAAATATCCTAAAAAAACAAAAAACAAACAAACAAACAAACAAAAAAAACAAGGAAAACCAGTAGTAGTAGTAGTATGTACCTAATAGGTTAAATAAAATGAATAATAAAAACTGTTTATTGAAGTTAACAATTCCAAAGTCACCTAAGACCACAGAGTTCAAATGCCAGACCACATTGGGTTTAGAAGCAAAGACAAACAAACAGGCTGAGTTTAGGTTACTTTTCTAAAACTGTGGCTCCTCAAGGAAATCAAGGAGGTTTGGGGGTGGAAAATATCTAAACATTAATACTAGTTGTTGCTTACAAAAATGAAGAAACTGTTAAAACTAAAGGAAAAATAACATTCATAATCTAAGAAACCTACTCTCTTACTTGCATACACTGATGATAAAGATTAATCTGTGTAACATACATATTAAAAACCAAATCAAACAATATTTTAGAAATTTATACCTAAATCACTCTCTTGAAGTTCTAAAAATGTCAGGTAATACTGGATTACATCCCCAAGCTCTTGACTCTTAATATATGGTAAACTCTAGCAGGCCACATTGTCTTGTAGACAAAGTTAGTCTCAGTATTTGTCATCTGGTATCCCAATTATGAACTGGTCATAAAATAAGTGGTACGGTCAAAAATATTTGCAGACTTAACAAGTGGTAAAATGCCACTATCGAGCCTCTAGACCATAGTTTATTTAGCTACAAGGCTTTTACTGGCCTAATTTAAGCCTACCAGTAATGAAAGGCATTTCTAGAGATGATTCAACTTGATTACGTTTCCTAGGATAGGAATAGCTGGCTGCCCCTGATTTTGACACAACTCAAGGACATCTGTCTCTAGTTTCCTTTTTCAAAGCTCTGCATTTAAGAGTCTTGTGTAGATAAATACAAAAGGACTTTATAAATAGTTCAAACAAAACTAAAATATTAAAATATTTACTAGGCTGGACATGGATGGGGCTAAAGAGTAAAATTTTAAGCAAAATAAGTCAGAGAAAGATAAATACCATACGATTTCACTCCTATGCAGAATTAAAGAAACTAACGACCAGGAGGGAGAAAAAGGGAGAGAAAGAGAGACAAACCAAGAGTCTTAACTAAGGAGAACAAACTGATTATTAAGAGAGAGAAGGGTAGGAGGGATGGATTATTAAATAGGTGATGGGGATTAAAGAGCACACTTGTCATGATGAGCACTGGGTGACACATGAAATTTCTGACTCACTGTATTGTACATGTGAAACTAATATAGTACTGTATGTTAACTATACTGGAATTAAAGACAATTAAAAATAAATTTTAAAGATATTTACTAGGCTGAAAAGGTTAGAAATACAGGTTAGTTTTTTCCTCCTGTAGGAGGAGTTACTACATCTTTGCATCTTAAGATCTAGCCATACAGGGCTCCTTTTTCAATTCTTTACAAACCAAGATCTTTCCCACCCAAGATATCCATACATATTGTACCTAATATCAAAACTGCCCTCTCCACTCCAGCTTTCTTTGCATACGACTGATTCTTCTAAGTAACTCTATAAAGTAGTTGCACTCTACAGTATTCTCTCAGAGAACTCTTGTTCTTTAAAGCGCTTATTATAACCCGTAACTACATTTTTCTCCATTCTTTATTTTGAAAACTGTCAAATATAATCAGAAGAAAATAATAACCATCAATATACTCTTCACCTAGATTCACCCATTAATATTTCACAATTCTCTCTCTCACCCCCATACACACACACCTTTTTTGCTGATCATTTGAAAGTTTCAGACATCATGACACTTTACCTGTAAATATTAGGATGCACACCCCCCCCCCCCCCCCCCCCCCCCCCGGCACCTGAGTGGCTCACTGGTCAAGCATCTGCCTTTGGCTCAGGTCGTGATCCCAGAATCCTGGGATGGAGTCCCACACTGGGCTCCCCACAGGGAACCTGCTTCTCCTTCTGCCTATGCCTCTGCCTCTTTGTGTTCTCTAATGAATAAATAATTAAAACCTTAAAAAAAAAAAAAGAAAAAAGATGTACCTCCTCCCAGAATGAACTTTGTCCCATACAGCCACAAGACTATGATCATAGCCAGCAAATCTAACATTAATATTACTGCCTAATGTACAATCCAAATTCCTTTTTTGACATGAAAATGTTCTTTAAAGCTTTTTCAAAATCTAGGATCCAGCAGAATTCACACATTGTATTTGTCATGTTTCTTTCCTTTCCTTAATCTCAACTATATCCTTGTTTTAACAGGATATTTTTTGAAGCCATCTTCTAACTTCTATGCTGAATGCTAACATGCTACATATTCTGGATTTGTCTTATTGTTTCCTCATGACTGAAATGAGGTTAAACAGTTTTAGTAGAAACACTATATTGATGATGCTGTGTTTACTTGTTTTGTATGTGGGTGTGTGACTCCTTCAAAATACTGCATACTCCACAAGGGCAGTATAAATAGCTTTTTTCACCAATGCATTTCAACCACCTAAGACAATGTCACATATAGGAGTCCTCAATAACATTTGTTGAACAAATAAGAAAACAAATTCTCCACAGCACATACTATCAACTATTTTCTTCAAGAGAGGCAACCAATAGATATTTATGTTAACTTATGATTAAGAGATGTTAGAAACCAAAACTATGAGAATGTTTTGAAATTTAGTATAAATATATTTTCAGCAACAGATAAAGCGTTCTTTCTTTTATTTCAAGCTTTTATTTGAATTCTAGTTAACATAATAGTGTAATGTTAGTTTCTAGAATTTAGTGATTCATCATTTACATAGAACACCCAGTGTTCATTACAGCAAGTTCCCTCCTTAATACCCATCACCCATTTAACCCATCCCCCGCACCAACCTCCCCTCCAGCAACCCTCAGTTTGTTCTCTACAGCTAAGAGTCTGCTTTATGGTTTAACTCTCTCATTTTTTTCTCCTATGTTCATCTGTTTTGTTTCCTAAATTCCACATGTGAGAGGAATCATGTGGTATTTGTCTTTCTATGACCAACTTATTCTGCTTAGCATAACACATTCTAAGTCCACCTGTGGCGTTGCAAATGGTAAGATTTCATTCTTTTTTACGGCTAACGTTCCATTGTTTATATATATCACCTCTTCTTTATCCATTCATCAGTTGATGGACATTTGGGTTTTTGCCATAATTTAGCTATTGTTGATGCTTCTATAAACATCAGGGTGCATGTATCCCTTCAAATTAATGTGTTTGTATCCTTTGGGTAAATACCTAGTAATGCAATTGCTGGATCTTCAGATAGTTCTATTTCTACCATTTTGAGGAACCTCCATACTGTTTTCCAGAGTGCTGCACCAGTTTGCATTCCCACCAACAGAGTAGGAGGATTCCTCTTTCTCTGCATCCTCACCAATATCTGTTGTTTCCTAGACTGTTTATTTTAGTCCTTAGGATAGGTATGAGGTGGTATCCCATTGTTTGATTTTTTATTTCCCTGATGAAAAATAATCTTGATCATCGTTTCATGTGTCTGTTAGCCATCTGTATGCCTTCTTTGGAAAAAAGTCTACTCATGTCTTCTGCCCTTTGTTTAACTGGATTATTTTGTTTTTTGGGGTATTGAGTTTGATAAGATCTTCATAGGTTTTGGATACTAGCCCTTTAACAGATAATATCACTTGCAAATATCTTATCCCATTCAGAAGGTCGCCCTTTAGTTTTGTTGACGTTTTCCAGTAGGTAAGCTCTTAACCAGAGTTAAGATGCATAAAATGCTATCTACCTAACGGAGAATTTACAAAGTACTATCACAAAGTCCTCAGAGGAGTTCAAGCGCTCACAAAAGATTAATATTGAAGACAGGAGGATATGACACTCTCTTCTCAATGAAAATTGATTTGTTTTGCTCCTGTATGTTTAGAGCATCCTAGTATTAGAAAACTAATTCTCAAACAAAACAAAACAACTCTCCTAGGACAATGTGGTGGTAAATATGCCAGCCACTCTTGAAAGAGCTAAAAGTTCAAAATGATTAAGATCTAGTTTCTTGGGATCCCTGGGTGGCTCAGCGGTTTAGCATCTGCCTTCGGCCCAGGGCATGATCCTCGAGTCCCGGGATCGAGTCCCACATTGGGCTCCCCATGTGGGGCCTGTTTCTCTCTCTCTCTCTCTCTGTCTCTCATGAATAAATAAAATCTTAAAAAAAAAAAAAAAAGATCTAGTCTCTTGGCCTCTGGGAACGTGAAATCAAGAGAAAGCAGATACATATTTTTCAAAAACCTTAGGAGCGTTAGCTAGATATATATGCAAAGTTATTACTACGCAACAAAAAGTTCTTTTAAAAAAATAATTTTTGTTATGTACAAATCCTTAGAAAGA